>NC_139800.1:4683564-5049474 GCF_965231275.1 Zosterops lateralis | reverse complement strand
TGTCTTCCTGGATCTCTGCAAGGCTTTTGATACCAGTTACCACAGCCTCCTCCTAGAGAAGCTGTTGTGTTATGTGTGTCTGGGCATGTGGTTTAGGTAGTGTTGGAGCAGCTGGCAGGTGGTACCCAGGAGGTGTTGGTAAATATCCTTTTCAAACTGGCAGCAGTCCTCAGGGTTAATATTGTGCCCAGTGCTGTTCAGTATCTCCATAAGTGATCTGGAAGATGGAATCAATATGACCCTGATGCCTTAAGTTTTAGCCTTCATGATTTTCAGATTCTGTGCTGCCCAGGGGTGTAGTTCTGAGTTTCATTATTAAGTGCCAGTAAGATCTTTTCATAGAGTAGGGAGACAAAACAAATCCTTTTCCTGCTGGAGACCAAGGACAACTTTCAGGCCCAAAGCACAAACAAGAGTGGCAGAAGGGAGGAACAAGAGGGATGGGACCTCACAGCTTGAAGCTGTAATTGGATAATTAAGCCCCAATATACAAATGCACCAAAAAGTATACGTAAAACCAAAATGTAAGATCTTGTGACCATTCAGCCATTTTTGTGTTCATTCTTTGCCCACCTTGGGTGTAGCCCTGGTCAGGCCCTGTCCTGCCCAAGCTGGATCCTTGAGGGCTTTCAATAAATACCTACTTTTTTCTCTAGCTCTGTCCAGTCTCTGTTTCATGTCAGCCTCCCTAAGACATCAACCCAATGAAATTTGCTGAAGATAACAAACTCCAGGAGGAAGTGGAGACTTTGTGAGACAGACCCTGCAGGAAGACCAGGATAGGCTGGAAGAGTGAGGACTTCACAAAGACCAGCAAGGACGAGTGTAGGATGTTCTTTGCTGAATGCCTGGAATAATGTACTCCACAAGTGCAGCACGGGCTGGGTTTTGCCCATCTGGGGAGCAGCTCTGTGGGAAAGGACCTGGTGGACAAAGCTCAGTCTGAGTGACCAGTGAGCTGCTGTGGCACAGAAAGGTGACAGGAGACTGGTGGCGTCAAGGTCATCACAGGCAGAGATGACCAAGTTGTTATCCTGCTCCAATCGGTGCTTGTCCAGCCTCACCTCAAATCTTGTGTTCAGTTTTGGTTCCTGTTGTACAAAATAGATGTGTACAAAATAGATGTGTACAAAATAGAGGGCCCAGAGAGGACCACAGAGATGATTAAAAGCCTGGGAATTCTGACATGTAAGGAATGACTGAGAGAATTGGTACAAGGAAGACTTTGGAGTTATCACCATGTTCCAGTATTCAAAGTCTAGGTACAGAGAAGATGGAATTCCTTTCTTACAGAGAGTCACACAGAAAATAAAAGGGTTATTGGCTGCAAATTATGCCGGGGGGGGGGGCCTTCTGATTAGATGCAAGAGAAAAAATTTTCACAAAAAGAACAATCAGCCTCCAGCATGAATTCTGCATGGAAGTGTTGGATTCTGCAGCATAGAGCACTTCTAAGATCAAGTTGGACAGGGTCCTGGGCTATGTGATAGAGACTGTGCTTTTGCCAAGAAAGATTAGACTAGAAGATCCTTGAGGTCCCATTCCAACCTGGCATTCCATGGTTCTATGATTTTGGGCACACAGTCCCTTTATCAGAGGGCAGTTTAAGTCATGATATATATGACCTATACATGGCCAAATCAGCCTTTTCTCTTAGGCTGGTACCATGTTACAAAAACAAATCCTGAAAAGCAAGGCTGAGTGGTAGGAAGGTGAGACCACATAACTATGAGAGCTAACATGACTGGCAGCATGTGCTCCATGTCCTTAATGAACCTGCAGCTGATCTGAGGAGCAGCTGAGAAACACCTTTGCCTTTATTGTTGTCATTATATCACACACAAAAGCACATGCACAAAATTTGAACCATTTAGAAATGGCAATTTTTTAATAAGCTTTTGCTATTTCCTAGTAGCAAGTCCAGCTAAAATAAAAGTTGTTTCAGACGGGACTGTTTTAAACATCTTAAATTATTTTATCTGCACAAAAATAGGTTTATCAGTTTTTTATGTGAGACTTTGCAAGCCCTGGTATATTGGTGGAACCTTCATACACTATAATTTTTCCTTAAAACATGCATGATTTATCCTTTGCAATTGCAACATCTGTGGTGATTTCCACCACTTACTTCTCTGTTCACAGCTTGCTTTACATCCAAGAACAGAACATCAGAACACTTCCTTTTCTGCCCATTTCTGTTTTCCTGAAACCTTTATGGCACGCTGAAAGGGATAAAGGCAGAAAAAGTCCACAGATCTCACCTCTGTGTTTCTTTAACAAGATAAGCCCTTTGCTAGGAGGAGATATTTTCATCTCCTTGCAAGAAGAAAGGCTGTCCTAGATACTGCTTCAGATATCTCCCAGTTAGCACATGGACTGATGAGTACATTGAAATAGCAACCAGAAAATTGAGACGTTAGCCTGGAAAATCTGGTAATTCCTCATTTCTGTTACAGTCATGCAATTGGTGATATTCTTTGCTCAGAACACTGGGATCTAGGTTGGATATATAAGTTCCATCTGTAACACAGGAATGAGTAAACCAGTGCCAGTGGTTGAAAAGCTGTAAAATGTCACTTTATATGCATGACACATTTCTTCACATGTTGATTGCACAGCCCTACCTAAGAATAGTATGTCTTTCTCAGTAAAACCACAGAAGGATAAGTACTTACAGCACAATCTAATTTTTTTTATTGTAATCAACGCACTTAATTATTTACAGAGTTTTATGCTGAAGCAAACCCTGAAGGACTCAGAAATCTGTTAAAAAGACTGAAGACAATTGGAGCACAGAGAGTATTTCCAATAAGTAATGTGGACTATATTTAGTGGAATTAGGTTGCCTGACTTCTTAAATTTGCTCTGTACCACCCTGAATTTAGAGGGATGCCTTATGCCCTGAGGACAAAGGAGTCACAGAGCTGCTGTGGTTCTCATTCCACCACCAGGATTGTCCTGAAAATCTGACATCCAATGCTAAAGAACAGGAGACTCCCTCAATAATGAATGGTAAATATCTGCCTGCAAAACGATGTCCTATGAAGCAATATCCTACTGTCAGAGTCATGGCTAAAGACTTGCAAGGCCACAACATCTCATAGAATAAGAATGAACCTTCAGCAGGGCAGATAGGAAGACTATGGGAGTTCAGATGAATTTCATAGGAGTTTAGATGAATTTCAGTAGGTTGCAATATTTCCTGATGAAGTCAGAAATCCCACCTTTTAATAATTATTTGAGTGTTATTACGTCTGATGAATCTTGTTGAGTGTTAGACCTACGCATTCAAAGTCCAATGAATTGCTCTTCAGAAAGCAACTCTGACTAAGAAAATTACCCAACATGTTGTTTGAAAACAGCTGTTGAGATACCATTAAGCATTCAATAAATCAACACTGTCCTTTCCAAATCTCATGCTACAGACAGCAGTATTCCATCCACACACAAAAAGGTGAGGTTTGCAAACATAACAGACTTGAAAGAACTTATTGGTTTTGGGGAAAGATATCTATATAGCAAAAGAAATGGGATTAATAAAAATCAGCTCCATATCAAATGAATGGGCAGATGGGATGAGAAAAACAATCTTCTCTTTAACAAACAGACAGAAATGTAGCTTCCTAACTTTACCCATTGATGTTTGAGACAGTCTTGGTCTAATTATTCTCTTCAAGGTCTCCGAGGTAGTGTGAAATAAATTTCAGATATAGGGAACCCTGACTTACATTTCTTAACTGACAAGATCACACTCTGTCACACTTTGGAAAAATTAAAATAATAAATAAAATACAATGGAAAAGTACAGTTTTAAAGTGCAACAGCTGGAATGAGTGTATGGTAGTGTATATGGCAACTATTAATATGTTCTTAAATGGCAGTCAAAATGTTTACTTTTGGCAGATTGTGTAACATTCCCTATTAGGTACATGAAAACATCATTGTTTTACAACATGCTTTTCATTGAGGTTTATACTGTCAGTTACCCCAGTTTTTTGGCACTCATAATAATATAAGATTTCAGAAGCAGTTTCACTGCTCTAGCCAAGACCATAATATAACAGATGTAATATCTGAAAAGAAGTAGATATGCTAGTCTAAACCAAAAGAAAAATAATAACTCAGCCTTATACACTTCATTTTAATGCATTAGTGCAGTGAAAGATGTAAGAAAGTTGAATTCTTTGCAGCGCCTCCACATGGTGGGAGATGAGCTCATATACTGTGACCTATCTTGCATAAATAACTCTTGATTTCACAAGTTCTCTAAATTAACTGAAGTACATAATACAAAGAAAGGATCAGTGTCCTACCAATCATGTCACAGCAGTGGTTTTAAGAGGATTTTTTGAACAAAAATGACTATACTGTTTGCAGAAACCTCCGCTCAGCAGTGAGCACACACAAGCTGTTAGTTAACACCTTGATATAAATGATGGCACCCCCTGGAGAGAGAAGTGACCATCCATTCAGGTGTTTTTAGTAAGGAAACATATGAACACAGATGGCTGTGCAGAGAGAAAGCAGGCTGTCATCTCATTGGAAAATAAACCTTCAAAGCATCTACTAACCAATCATATAAGAATCAGTGGTTTATTCCAGCAAGGATGCCTGTCTAATTGCATGTGGATTGAACTCTGGTAAATAAAAGTTTTCTCATTTTGATTGCAATTTTATACAATAATAAACTTCTGTGAAGGATCTGTAGTGCCTTCTTCTGTCACTGCTTAACTCTTACAAACCTCATGGACAAAGGGCATTCTCAGTATAAAACAAAGACAAAAAAAAAAAAAAAAAAGTGCTGTATTTAAAAATACAGATGTCAAGAAAGTGTTTATGTGTTCCAGACAACATCTCAGGGATGAAGTGAATACTGCTCCTATTTTTAGGCTACATAGGACTAAAAAAAATCTTAAAGAACTACTGCCCTGACACCAACAAAATCTTCTTATTTTTGCAGATTTCAGCTAATGTCAGCTTATTTCCCCTGTCAGCCTGATCCCGAGAGTGTGTTTTTAGGATCTGGGCAAGGTGTTGATGTCATGCAATGATTCAAACATGATATATGGCAGACGGAACTTGGCGACTGGACCATGTGTCCCATTTGTAAGTGATACCCAGGATGTCCTTATGTGCAGCAGTGCTTTGCCCACTCTGCTCCTCCATGATCCCAGTGCATCTCACCCCATTGCCCTCAGGGCATAAAAAACCTATAGTAGATTTTTGTTTATTGTGGAAAATTAATACAAAGCACTTTATTATTTAAATGATCAAATACTCCTTTAAATCCATGGTACTACTTACTGTTTAATGTTACTATTTACTGTTATTACTGCTATGGTTGGTGCTGTGGTATTGCTGAGAAATGAAAGAGAGGAATTTGTGGGTGACTGAATGAAGCAATGAAAATAAAGGGGAAAAAAAATGTGTGATTTGCAAAAGGTCATGGGTATCTAATCTCTAGAAAAACTTAAAAATCCTAGACAAATTTAAATAATTAAATTTACTTTGCATGTGTAACCCATCACTAGAAATCATTTATGGAATATACTGCTGAGATAACAGATCTGTTTAATATTCTTAACTTCTATGAATCTGTGATTGCTACAATTTCAAACATCATAGGAAAAAGACACCTCACAGATTTATTTGCAACGTTGTTGTGAATTCCTCTTCACTAGATGCACCTGGTCTGTAATTCTTGCTTCCTTCTTTTGTGTTTCACTGGGTTTTTTCCTACAGTTGAGCCATTGATTAAGATATCTTTTTTTTTTTTTTCCTCTATATTTTCTCAGAAAGACAGACTAAGCCTCAGCTGTTCCATGGGGTTCAACACTCAGGAACGTATAAACAAAAAACAGAGACACAAGTGAAAAAAGGAGCAGAAGTACCTTTTAATACTGTCTCTCACAGTATCCTTCTGGACAGGATGCCCAGCACAGTCCATGCAATGGGAGAGCAACTGGCTCAAAGGGTGAGTGTAAAGGGTTACAGTGAATGGAGGGACATAGAGCTGGCAGCCTGTCCAGGGCTCTATCCTCGACCTTGTGCTCTTCAATATCTTCATTAATTACATGGATGAAAGACTGCAGAGAACATTTAGGTAGGAGGAGCTGCTGACTGCCTGGAAGGCAGGGACGATCTGCAGAGACACCCTGACTAACTAGACATGGACAATCACCAATTATATGAATCATAACAAGGACAGGTGTGAGATTCTGCAGCTGGGATGAGGCAGCTCTGGTTCTGGGATGGGCTGGGGAGTGAGAAGGTGGAGAGACATCCTGTGGGAGGGACCAGTGGGTCCTGGTCAAGGGCAAGTTGAACTTGACTCAGCAGTGCCCTGGCAGCCAAGAGGACCAACCAAGTCCTGGGGACATCAGGGACAGCATCAGCTGGGCAAGGGAGGGGATTGTCCTGCTCTGCTCTGCTCTGCTCTGCTCTGCTCTGGGGCAGCCTCACCTCCAGTGCTGGGGGCAGCTCTGGATGCCACAGGATAAGAAAGACATTGAGCTGCTAGAGAGTGTCCAAAGGTGGCACACAAAGATGGTGAAGGGGAAGCCATTGATGAAATCTGGAGGGAAAGCCTTAAAAAGGTGCTGCTGAGGACACTTGGTCTGTTCAGCCTGGAGAAGAGGATCCTGAGGGGAGACATCACTGGGGTCTTCAACATCCTCAAAAGGGGAAGTGGAGTATATTGGAAGTACCAATATCTTCATGCTCATGATCAGGGGTAGGAATTGAGGAGGTGGCATGAAGCTGAGTCAGGGCAGGTTTAAGTTGGATATCAGGAAAAGATATTTCCACCAGAAACTGGTCAAGCATTGGAAGAGGCTCCCCCAGGTACTGATCACAGCACCGAGCCTGACAGATTTCAAGAAGTCTTTAGACAGCACTCTCAGGTTCTCAGGCACGTGGTGTGATTCTTGGGGTGTCCTGTGCAGTGCCATGAGTTGGACAGGATGAGCCTTGTGGGTCTGTTCCAACTCAGCTTATTCTGTGATTCTATGATTCTAAGTAAAACTGTGAAATAGCATTCCTTTCCCTAAGATCAATCAATTGCCACAACTAAGTATGTGGCAAAATGTGGCAGAAGTAGGGAAAAAAAGAAGTGGTTTCTTAGGATTTAAGTCTTGTCATACAGTACCATAAGCCTGGCTCTGTTTAATTACATGTTTTCTCACTTTTGAATGTTTGAAAAGTGCCCCAGCTATTTTTTCTTGGTGTTTCTGTGGCTTTTTAATCACTGAGGACTTTCTGACTTCTTTTTTTTCTAGCTTTATGGCACTTTGTGGGAGTAATACACACTGTTTTTCTTGCTGGTTTTTCTGTTAGGCAACTCTGAAGGGCCTCTTTGGTTTGGCAGCTTAGCACTGATTTTGTGGCCTATAAATTGCTTGTTTGCTCAGTTCAGACTTCACTACTTCTATGGCCTTTCTTTTCTCAACATGTAGCTCTTGTTTCTCTTTCCCTGGTGTCCTAGGGTGACTTTTTGATGCTTATATCCCCAATCTGTATATTGTGTTCTGTGCCTTTATTTTGAGAGCAAAGCAGGGAAAGAAGAAGTGTGCAATTTGTTTTGAGAAAACTCATGCCCAACTCATCACACACGAGTTTTAACACTACTCTCTTGCTTTCCTTCACATGAGTGGGATGACTTAGTCTGTTTTACAGGTGAGCCTTTACATGTATGACCTGCCTTTAAATGATCCTGCATTCACTCCTCTGCATTCCTACTCTGGTGTATTCAGCTGAGGCACAGACAGACTACAACACAGAGATCTGATTTTCTCTTAGTTTAGTTAGCTAGGGCAGAGAAGTTTCCTGGACTGTTTTTTTCTTTTTCTTGGGGCAGTTCAAACCTGCTCTGGACTGAAAGACCCAGAGGAGCACCGAGAGCTGGAACCTGTGGGGCCTGAACCTCGGCTTTTTGTTATCCCAAGAGGAGCTGATAAAGAGACCCAGGGAGCTGAGATACGACCCACAGCAAGGACTTTCTTTTTCTTTATGCTTGTGGAAACTTTGTTTGTTGAATAAATAGTTTTTTTCCACTTTTCTCCGAGAAAGTTTTTTACGCCAGACTGGTTGTGGGAAGGGGCCATTTGGGTTTGCTCCCCAGAGAGACCCTGTTTAGGGGTTTTCCCCCAAATTTGCCCTAAACCAGGACACCTGGTGCAGGCAATACAGCTATTACTTCATGTTTATAAATGTATATTATAAAGTTGGCTTTTCGCAAGATGTGTGCTATATGATTAATAATGTTGTGGTAAGGATATAGGATATAAGCTTTTTATTTCTGCTTTTAGTAAAGAAAATTAGGCATAGTGGTAGTAGTTGATGTAGTATGTTTAAATCGTCTGTTTGGTCGGGATAACATCCAGTGAACATGTAAAGAAGACTCTGCTACTTATATACCAACTATCAGCATCTCCCATCTGAAGAAAGTCTGGACCAAGGCCCAAGCTGGAGGTGATAATGAAGACACAGCCACGAAACACAGATGCTCTAAAAAGGCAAACCCAAGGAGGGACCATGCAAAACAGTTCCCGGAATATGGAAACTAGTTTATGGAAAAATATGAATATCCAGCAAACTGATACAATAAAAAGGATATTTAACAAATGTCTTTGACATAGCAGAGTGTGGCCAGCTGTACTTTCCTTTTTTATCTCCTAATTGTCTTATTTTTTTTATTAAATCTACCTCTTGAAATTTACCGAAAAAGTGAACCTCATTTTTCACACTTCAGGAGCTGAGTGAGCCAGACAGACCTAACCTGCCGTGGGGTGGTACCCAGCTCCACAGGTGTGCCCAGGAAGGGGAACCTGACACTGCTGTGGGAACAAGTGGCTGCCTGGCTGGGATGCCTCACCCTGCAGGCAGCAGACTCTGACCCAAATGTAGCCCTAGAACCAGCTGCCTGAATCCAAAATAATGACACTGTAAGAGGTTCCCTCTGGACATGCAGGCTCCTCAGTCCCATTGTTTGCTCCAGATCCTGCTTTCATTGCTGTGAGCTGGCTCTCTGCCTCTGGCTTGCTGTACAAACCACAAGTTCATATCACTTTATTTTAGTAACTTTTTCAGTATAATAGAAGAATATTTTGGGGAACCAAGACAAATAGTAGTGTTACAAGAGTTTCAACTACCTCAACCTTGAGATCATGTCTTTATAACTCATCTTATTCCTTGCGTGCCTCACAACTTCAATAAATGAGGCAAAATTCTTCCAGAGAGCAGATTTCTTCTGTAAATAAACCTATTTTGTTCCCCAAGGATCACATCCCAGGCTCTGACTGTTAAAATACTCCTCTAAAGAAAAAAAAAAAGCACATAAACATACAATTGGGCTACCTCATAATGCCAGCACTTAAGGTAGGGTGTGTGTGTATGAAATAAGTTGTACAAATTTCTTTCTTTCTTAGATTTTGAGCACTTGGCACAGTCTTCATGTCTTGCCAAAAATGTACTCCCTCCTTTTCTGAAATTAAGCTAACTCCTTCCAGTTTGAAAAATTAAAGGAGCTGGACATTTTAAGCTCTAAGCACAGATCTCAGTCACAAACCTAACACAACAAATGTAATATCAGGCTGTCACACTCTTGTACAGGCTGTGCTGTTCCATAAACAGAGATGCACATTTCCCAAGGCCATTCTGCTCTGTGGGATTTCCTGATTCAATCACTGTTTTTCAAGAAGAGCTTTTCCAAGTGCTTAGAACATATCTGTTCCTCTCCTTCCTTTTCTAATCTATTAATTTGCCCAACTCATTACAAACGAATTTTTACTCTACTCTCTTGCTTTCCTTCACATGAGTGGAGTGACATAGTCTGCTTTACAGGTGTAAAAGCTACCACATGTATGACCTGCCTTTAAATGATTGTGATACTTCAAAATCAGCAATAAGTTCCAGATTAAAAACCAGCAGCTTTACACTGAGGAAGCCCAAACATAAAACCGTCCCTTTTTATATCTAGGCATTCTTAACCTCATATATATGTATATGTATAACTCAGTTGACCTGTTGTTGTTGTTGTTTTCCAAGTGGCATTGAATGAAAAGAAAGCTTAAGAAACCTGTAAGCATATAACTGTCTATGTCACCATCTGTATGGCACAAAAATCAATGTATGTCTTCCTAGAAGATTTTTGTTTCACTTATTGCTTCACTAAGAGCCCTCGAAATTTTAAGAGATGAATGCAATATTTTAAGACCAATGACAACTGATTTTTCATTTTATAGGACAGGAATTGTAAAGTCCTTTTACATCCTCATAGCAGAAACAGGGAAGATAAGTAAGCAGGTAGGAAAAAATCCCCTTTCCAGAATCAATGTCATAGCTATGTCACTAAAATGTCACATTGCTAGGTGTCTGAAAAATATTTCCTTGGAAATATTAAAAATTTACAACTATTACTTGCCAGAGAAAATCCTAGCAACAAGGCCAGAAGGAAGCTGCTCAGCCACTGCACTGTCTTCTGAAGGTGTGTGGCAAATGTGACAGATCTGGAAGGAGTCCTGTCCTCCTGTAATTTCAGTACATTTTGATCTTGTAATTTCAGTATCCTGCAGGAAAATTCTTACTGGGTTTGGTGAAAGGGCCTATTTTCAAATGCAATTGAGATGTTGAGAAACCCAGAATCCCTGTTGAAATCAGTGCCTGGTGCAGGCAAGGGTCCGGCACTGAGGGTGTGTGTCAACAGACAGTTGCCCTAAATGAACACCCCTATAGTACATAGGTACTTTTAAGCTCTCCACAAAAATTTAACTGTTTGTCTTATCAGTGAGTATAGCAATTAATAGGATATTTTTAGCACAGCTGCCTTTTTCCATACGATGGGCAAGTAGAAGGAAGGCTACAGTCAGCACTGTTCAACGAGTGGGTCCTGCAGCTCACCAGGTTAACCTGTGGTTAACCCAGCTCTCCATGGTTAACCTGTGGCCATGACCAATTTGGCAAAATGTGGTCCCACCTGCTCAGGCAAGAGGCAGCTCAAAGGAGGAAGAGAGACAGAGCCAAGCACAGACCTGGCAGAGCATCAGCTTGGCACAGATCATCCAGGCTAGTGCACTTGATGATGAGAGCCTTGGTCACTGTCAGATCCCTCGTTTATTTCTTGCTACAGACTCCTTCTTTTGTTGCAGTAAGAAATTATTTAACAGCCCATCTTCCATCTTGAAACTGCTACCACTCATCACTACTCCTTTACTTCTCTGTTTCCCCACTGCTCTTACAGGCAGTCACATACCCTTTCCTTCCACAGATGTTTCCTATGTGGATCCCTCTTGATTCTGTGTTTCACTGGTATCCAAGATAATTTTCTCCATCCCAGGCTCCTTTATTTGTTCTTCTCTTGAATGATTTTACATAACATTCCAAATGACATTTTTATTGCAGTATTTTCATGGTCCAGCAAAATTTGCCAAGGGAGGTGTTTTACAAATAATATTATTACTTTGAAGACAGTCCTGTGGAATCACAGAACATGTGGTTATGTTTAAATACATTTGTTTTCACTGTGTGTCCTCTATTATGATTTTGCTTCACTGTGTGATATTGGTGCAGTAAGTGGTATTTATCTGTAAGATACCAACAACATGATCTGATTCAAGTGCAACATGTTGGATTGTCTCCCTCTGAGAAATGGAGGTGATACTTCAACATAACCTTGCCTGACCTTCCAGGAGAGTCTTCTAGATATAACACAAAACTAGTGATTGTACTGATCCAGGACAGCAGCCTGAGAAGGTTCTCATTATATTTTCAGAACCATCTCTGATCAGGTCAGTTGGTCCAAATCCTACTTAAAGACCTGGTTTCTGAAGCTTCTAAAGTTTCTGAAGTGTCTGAGTCATGAGAGAACAGATACCTTCTGTGTGCAGTAAGAGAGCAAGTCATGGCAAAGTGAGCAGGGTGGCTGGGATATCTCTCCTCAAAATTCTTCTCTGCAAGCTCTTTTCTAGGTCACCAGCTTTGGGGCTGACAGCTTAGGGAAAATAATGGAGCAGTTAACACACTGCAAAGACTCAGGGTTTCTGTCTTCATTGGTCTGATTTTAACCTTGTCACATACAAGAACCATTACAGAGATAATTAGATTTAAATAATGCACAAAAGATGGGATTGGCAATGGGTTACCTGCAGCTGACAGCCCAGGCCAAACAGCAGCAAGAAGGAGGATATAGAAATAACCTATAGAAGAAGAAGCTCAGCTGGGAAATAGTGAGTAACTTGTCTTCAGATTATGATAGGAGAAGACATTTTCCCTGAGAAGGTTTCAAAGGCAGAAGGATGTCTCTTAAACAGAAGGTTTATTCCTCTAGAACCAAATTATCCCATAAGAAACATCTAAATGAGATGGTTTAGCATGATCTCTCCTGCCCAGTTAAGTGTGCTTTGTGTTTTCATCTGGAATTTTGGAAACATATTTGAACCAACTAATTAATTTTTTTAGTCAGCTTGTGGTCCACAGACCTACAGGTTTCTGTATTATTTTAAAGGCTCTGGGAAAGTTGACTAAGAAAGACAACCGTGCAACTTGCAAAACTACACATGGGGTTCAGTCATCAACAGCCCTCCAGTGGAAGTTTTTTTTTGGCACCACAGACTCAAAAAGGACAAAGACTCTATGTTGAAGGTAATAATAACTATTTAATTGCTTATGTGCATGTCCTCCTAGGGATATGGTGGTGACCAGAGCAAGAGGAACATTTCAGTCAGGAGCTCCAAGATCTCTTTGCAAAAAACTTCTACCACCATATATTTAAAACTTCATAGCATGCATAGTATTTTAAATTTGTTCAGTCTTGTTAGAAATGACCACCCTTCATAGATGATGGCTTTGAGCCATACAGAATTCTAGATCCACTGAGATGCTCAATTAAAAAAAAAAAAAAAAAAAAGCTGATGCCTGGATATAATTTACAATTCTCTCCTATAAGAAATCTAGGCCTCACAAAATGTTTTCCACTGGTGGATAATTACTTCTATCATGTTTGGGCAAAGTTTCATCCTGTTCCAATCTTATGAGTACTGGAACCATTCTTAATTAAATATATTAAGCTCAGATAAAATTAAGTTTCTGTACTAAAGTGAAATGTTCAAGGTCACTTTCATTGTCCATTGTACCTAAAGGCAAATAAATAAATAGGTATGTGTCTGGACTTCAAGACAGACATAAATGCAGTCAAAACACAATCAGCTTTCCCCCCCATCTTTGTATTTATCACAGGCAGAAAATTGCCTGCTCCCAAAATAGAGATGAACAATTTCTAAGCCTCATCTGCAAACGATGCTCACTGTTTCCAGTGGCATAACTGAAGCAAAAACTCCAGAAAATCCTTCATGTGCATATCCTCATGGCAGAGAAAAAAGGCTCTTTCAGTTTTTCTCAAGCCATTTCCTACATACTATTAGGTTAAAAGAAGATGTCAGAACACAAGTATCTACATGAGGCTAATACTAATTCCCAGCCCCAGCTTACATCTGGATAACTTCTATTTAAACAAGCACTCAGTCTCAGGAGCTGCCTGTTTTCTTTTACACCAAAAACCTGACAAATAGATAGACTTATCTCTGGTGGAAAAACAGTAATAAAAAGAAACAAATACTCTTCTGGTAGATTTTATTCACATTCTGAGGACACTGGTGAAGCTACAGACCTGCTCCCCAGGACTTTGTGAAACCTGGCAAGCAGTTCTTCATATCCGTAATTAATGGGTATCTGTGATTATCAAGAAGACATTTTTAAACCTACTGTCTTTTGAGAAGGAAAAAATGTTTTCCATCTCTCTTCCTTCCACTTTTCTTTTGTGGTTGGTTCTTTTACATCAATCAACAGCCTTGGAAGGGTAGATATTGTTAACTCAAATATGAACAGTAGAAAGAAGAGTTATTTTATTTACTTTATCTGCTTTTTCTTCAAGCTCAGCACCTTGCAATCTCTCATAGATAGACTGCACGTGAGAAAACCAGTAATACAACAGCGCTCCACTATCACTGCTTAAAATTCTATTTGCCCTCCTTTATTTCTGTGACTTTGCAGGCTAAATACCACACAACTGCTCACTCATTTCTCCCTCACTCCTACTCCCTCCCAGGTGGGGAGGATAATTTGAACAAAGAGGTAAATGTCTATCATGGTTTCAGCCAGGGTAGAGTTAATTTCTCCTCAGTAGCTCTGACATTTCTGTGTTTTAGACTCCAAGTGAGAATGGTGTTGATAACACACTGATGTTTTGGTTTGTTGCTAATTTGTAGTTATCCTAACTCAAGGACTTTTCTTCCCCCTTGTCTCCTGCTCTGCCAGTGAGAAGATAAAAAAAAACCAAACTGGGAGGAAGTATAGCAGGGACAGGTAACCCAAACTACCCAAAGAGGTACTCAACATCACTGAAGGTCATGCCCAGTATATAAACTGGGGAGAGTTTCTCAGAAGGGGGGCAGTCTAGAGGAAGGGGGGGGATCTGGCAACAATCACCAGGTGTTGAACAATAATATTGTGCACCACTTGTTTTTCCCTCTTTATTATCATTATTATTATTATAATTTATGATCATGACTGTATTTTATTTTTTCTTCAAGTATTGAACTCTTCTTGCTTTAACTTACAAGTTTTATTTTGACTCTCCTCCCCATTCCACTGGGGCAGGGGGGAGAGGAGGGAAATTGAGGGTATGGCTGTGTAGTGCTGACTTTTCAGCTGGACTTAAACCAAGACAGCCTCATGGGTTGAGATGAAACAGTATTATAATTGAAACAAAAATGTGACTATACAATAACAACGTAGTAATAGTAGTAGTAGTAGTAGTAGTAGTAGTAGTAGTAGTAGTAGTAGTATGGAGAGGAGAGAGAGAAAGAGAACCCAAGATAAACACGTGATGCACAACACAACTGCTCACCACCCACTAATAGATATCCAGCCTGTCCCTGAGCAGAGATTGGCCCCTTTTCCAGGGAACTAGACACAGTTTATGTACTGCACGTTTTCTTTGTTATGGAATATGCCTTTCTTCAGTTGGGGTCACCTGTCCTGTTCATCCTCCCTCCCAGCTTCTTGTGCACCTCTTCACTTGCAGAGCAAGACTTGCAGACTTGGAAATCAAGACGTCCGTAGGATAAACATTACTCAACAACAACATCAGTGTGCTATTGAAATTATTCTCTTGGAAAATTCAAATACAGCACTATACCAGCTACTAGGAAGAAAATTAAGTCTATCCTGGCTGAAACTAGGACAGGCACAGGCTCTGTCTGACATGGAGTCCAGACAACAAAGAGTGAGCTTTAGCAGGTAAGAAGAGCCTTTAGACAAGGCAGATACACCAGATGTTCCTATCACATTTTTTGCTGGCTGAAGCAACTGAAGCAACAGTGGGGTGGTTTTTTTCAGTCAAATAAAAAAATGATGGAAAGACATGTCATCTCAAAGTAGCTGCTTTTGCTGGAAAATAAACTATTCCTATTAAATTTAAATGAGTCTGATATAAACTTATGCTCAGTCAAGCCAAAAATATCCAGTCCAGTAAGTTGTATTTCATTATATTATACCTTTAGATTTTTCCAGTGCAGTTCTCATCTCAGTTTCCTTTGCTTTTCAAATTGCCAGTGAAATTTTTTGCAACACACTCTATTCAGGGAAGAACTTCCAGTGAGGAAACTATTTAAATAATTTTGTTATGTCTTTCCATCTGTTGGTCCAAGTGTACACACAGTTTCTACTAAATATGAAGTAAACAAACTGCTGCATCTGTCCAAGGATGTTTTGCAAACTTAACCACATCAGCACAGGCCTCTGAAGTACTTGGATGAAAGAAGCTGTTTAAGTATGAATTCTTATATTATCAGTGTTTTTGAGATGTTCCAAAACAATCTGGTTTATACTGAAAATAAAATGTGCCAGAATGGGAGTTAAAAAAACACAAGATCCAAGTGAGCTGAGAGTCATCCTGAGCTGCAACCTCCTAGCCTCTAACAACTTGCAGTTTAGGAAGTTAGTGCAGGGACAAATCCATGGGCTGTCCTGTCGTGAACCAAGCACAAATTTACTCCTTTGTTTTTCAGCTCATTCACACTTGGGGTTTTAAGGGCTTCTGAGTTAAAAAGTTCTGCATCTGCACAGTGGAAAACAGACTTCTGGGTGCTTCAGGCACTCTTATTACTTTGCTGCCCTTTAACTCCAGAACAGCTTCCTATTTCCCCCTCCCTGCTGCCTGTGGTTTACAGGTGTCACTGACACTCTCTTTAGACTACTTCTTTTCTGGCAGATATTTTGTTCACTGCTCTGTTCCTCTTTTGTTTTCCCCCATGAAATTGGGAGACCAGGACTTCCAGCAATACCACACCAGACTTTACACCGTGATGAGCACAAAAAAAATTAATTTCTGACTAAAACACTCCATGATATGCTTATCCTTTGGCTAGTGTAGAACACTGATCAGATAACTTTGGGGACCCCCACTGCACTGCAAACCTTCCCCTGGCATATTTTGTGACCAGCTTCTCTTTGTGACTAGATATCTCTCTTATGATATCTTCTCTAAAGGCTTTTGCTGAGGCCTGTTTTACACACCCCCGTGCCCCTGTCAGAGACTCATCTGTGCCATCTGGTGCTTGGTCCTCCAGGGACTCCTGTGGACTTGTGAGGCACCATGATCTTTCTCACACATTTAACAGAGTGCATTCTTCCGCCTTAATTACCGTGACATCTGGAGGAAAAATAAATGTTTTCATATGAAAAAATTATATTCCTGAGAATTCATGACCACACAGCTAGCATCTGGGGAAATTGCTCTCTTTGGGACAGCCTCTTGGGTATGTGGTTAGCATCTGCATGTGAACTTAAGCTGTCTTTCTAGAGGAATCCATGGGTTTGGGGCTGGTCTGCAGGGAACTGTGGGGAGTCAGCTGGTCTGCCCAGGTCCAGAGCCACCTGATGAGGGTCCCATACTTGGTTTGGCTCTCTGTGCCATCATTAAGCAGTCTCCTGCCTTTGTGGTTTCCAGGCCAGCCATGTGGGTGTGTGTTGGAATTGCAACTCCCAGAAATAGTGACCCTTGACTTCAGAGACCAAAGGAAAACCTGCTAGATGGGCTGGGGATGAAGGGCTGTGAGAGTCTGGATAAAGCATGGAGCTGCCTGGTCCCTGGGTGCCAGTCCACTTTGCTCCCTGCAGGCAGGGACCAGCAGAAGCTGCACCAAGCTGATTACCTGTGCTTGCCCCTCCACATCCCAGCTCTTTACAAGACCTCTCTGTGCTGGCACGAGTCTCTCTGAGCAGTGGATTTGCTAGAAGCACATCTAGATGAAGAAGATCTCCAGGCACAGCTCTCCAGTCCAGCACAAAGCTGCGTGGGATGGTCCAAACCATTTCTTGCCATGTTTCCTCTTCACCTTCCAAAAAATAGAGGAAATACACAGTCCAGACCCGAAGATATGACCCTGATGTGAGCAACCCATCAGATAAGTGTTGGAACCAGTCCACTGCATGGCAAGGGCTGAGTCTGATGTGTCCTGAGGGCCAAGCTGACTTCCAACAAACCACTGGAGACCAGGGGGAAGGTGTCACCCCGGATGCTGCAAGCAGAGACTTTTGCACTGGGTTTTCTGGGTCTGAATTTCATTCTGGTCCAGGGATCCAACCACTGCCCACAGAGCTTTCCCCTCTGGGCAGTGTGTGGGCCATCACTGTGTGGACAAAGCGCCTCCCTCCTCCCTTTCCTCGGGGTTTCCTGTGCTCCCGGGGGGTCCCGGTGGCCGCTGCTCCCCCTGCGGTGCCGGAGCCCGGCTGGGTCTGGGGGGGACGGGGGAAAAGCGGGGGCGGGGAGGGGCAGAGATGGCCTGGCAGATCCCATTCCCGTGCAAAAGGCGATGGCAATCCCGGGGGAACACATGGGAAATAGGGAGGGTCACCGAGACTTTGCCGCGTCGCGCTCTAGCCCTTAAAAAAAAACCCCAAAAAACAAACCAAAACAACGAAAAAATATAACCAAAAGAAGCGCGACAACCAAGAAATACAAAACCAGCAAAACAAACAAGCAAACACACACAAAAAGGCACGTAAAACGTAAAACGAGACCGCGTCTCAGCGGACAGCGGAGGTGATGGGCGCTGCATCCCGGGGCTCTGCGGCTCCGCGGGAGCGCAATTTAATAAATCCCCGCCTGGCGCTCCCGCCCCGCCTGTGCGGAACCTGGGATGGGGAAAGGAAGGGAGAATAAACCCCCCTCCTTTAAAAAAACCCCCCAGGTTTGTCACCGCCCGGCTCTCCCCTTGTCCCGCCGGGAAAAGGCGGCGGGGAGCGAACCCGGGGCTGGGGTTGTGTTTTCCACAAAACAAACCAAAAAAAGGCAAGAAAACGTCGGCGGCTGTCGGAGGGGACATCTTTTTTTGTCGCTTCAAACGCTGTATCCCGGACTTATCAAGTGATCTCGGTGACCCAGCGTTTCTCACTGTGTGTTCGGTTTGTTTTTCCGGGACCTAAGCAATTTTTAATGTACTGTACACTTCCCGCTTAATCCCCCCCCGCCCCCCCCCCGCCTCGTTTATTATATAATTAGGGTTTCAAAGTGATTATGTAATTAAAATCATGTTTCGCTGCAGCGTACTTCAAAAGGAAGGCAAACTTCCCCAGCATTATTTGCCGGTGATGTCATAATTTCCCTGTGATATTTAAAATAAATACATTAGCCCAAGAATTCTAAACATGTCTGAAAGTATATAATGGGATTGATTGGCATAAAGCAACGGTGAAACCTATCACTAGTTTAATATATTTCTATGCTCCCATGCAGTGTAAATTATAGGATAATGGGGTGCAGGCGATGGTAAGCTCTGTTTATATAATCCATTTCTTCACACAAGTTCCCATTGCTTTTCCTTCCCTTTGCTGTATGTGGTGGTTCTCTGATCCTACTGACCTCAGCCATGTGTTTTCACTTTTTCTTCTGATCTCAATTCCATGACCAGCGGGGAATAAAATACAAATTGAATAGTAACCATTCACAGGCCACTCTTTTCAAACTGTTGTTAAGCCTTCTTTGTCTTGTCTAGCAATTGATAGATAAATGTGTCGTATTTTACCCAAGTCTTTCTTCTCTCCTTGTAAAGCTTTGTTGCCCCAAGTTCCTTAGTCCATCTTTCTCTTTTTCTTTCTAAAGAAAATGATTTCATCAGGGAAAGGGACCGTTCCCTTCATTGGCGGTACAAGGGGTGATGGCTCAGCAGCGGAATTGGACAAAAATATCAGAAAGGGGGAAATAAAGGAATTTCCCCCAACATTTGGTCGGATCTATTCCCAGCACGACTGGAGGTTAATTTTAAATTTGACTTGTTTCTTCTGTACACGGTAAATAAAGTGCTCCCTGGGCTGCGCGAAGTTCCTTTCTGAAAAGGGGAAAGTTAAGTACCCGAAAAGGGAAGAAAATAATAATTAAAAAAAAAAAAAAAAAAAAAGGTCCTCGTCTTTTCCCTCTGCATGTCTCTTTTATTTCAAACCTGCTTTCTGCTCTCTCAGGCGGGGCCGACGCTGTTTATTCAGCTTTTCTTGACAATGAAAAGCAACTTAGAGATGTTTAAACGATCTCCTGTTATTTTGGGGCTTGTTTTTCCAGCGATCTTCTCCCGGGCTGCTTCTTTGGGGATATAATGAAAAAAAAAAAAAAAAAATTTGAAACTCATAGAAAAAAACATGTCATCAATCCCATTGCCCTTTAATTGATAAAAAAAAAAAAAAAAAAAAAAAAAAAAAACAAAAACAAACCCAAAAAAAAAAACAACAATGCCCAACCCAAAACAATTGTCGTGAAGGTTTCTTCCGTGATCATCTAAACTGCAGAACAGCGATGGTTATAATTATTACCAAACTGCCAACATGCTGAAGGCAATCTGAGATATTTTAGCATCTGTATTTTAAATCGCTTGGTTTAAATGTCCCCCCCCTTTTTTTTTTTTTTTTCTTTTTAAAGGCTTACTCCACCTCTATTGCAACCCGGGGTTTGGCTATTAACAACTGTTTTAAAAGCGGTGCTTGAGAAGAGGGATCTTTTGTTGTGCCCCTTTTTGAAGAACTCCTGCTCATAAGCAAACATTTTGAAGAGTGCATCGGTCTCTAATCAAAATAATCCAGATTCTTGTGTGAAAGGTAAATATTTTGCGACCACATTACTGGAGCTGAAATAACTAAACAAGTCAGACACCGAAATTAGCAACGTGGTGAAGTGTGGGCAGTGAGAGAGCTGCAAGAGGGAGAAGAGGTCCTCCTAACCTGCCAAAAGCTGTCGAGCGTTTCTCCAGTAGAAAACGCTGCAGTGAGGTTTCGGAGGAAATGCAGCTTAGCAGAAAAACAGTTTTCGGAATTTTCTTCTGGAGGCAACGACCGTCTGAAGAGAAGCTGTGTACCTGTAAAACGAGCCCCTGTGTATCACATGCTTCATATTAAACTTTCATGCAGTTTTCCCTCGCTGTTTTTTTTCCAGCTAAAGGGTTCTTATAAACTTTCCTTCGTTTATTTAAGTCTGGTTTTCATTGCAGCAGTTTTGCATGGTTTGCCTTTGTTTAGTTTATTAACCCACAGGGTTACTTTAACTAAATATTTGGGCTGAATACTTTGGGGTTGGATTTCAACGTTTTCTAACAAAATTACTGAGTTTTTTGAAGCCACACAGAGAACTCTGTGTTGACTTTATTAGTCAATTTAACAGGCTATAAGGAAAATAAAAATAAGAAACATACTAGCGTATCCCCTCCAGTGGGGATTGGGGTTGAAACTGGTCCCTTCTTTTTTTTTTTTTTTTTTTTTTTAGTTTTTTTTTTTTAGTTTTTCAGATGCCATCGAGGCTGCGTTAACTTTCCTAACGTTTTAACAGGATTGTCAGATGTACAGCACCTCTGCTCTGCCGGAGCCCCGCGCGGTGCCCGACGCCGAGCACGGAGGTATTTTTGAGCCCCCCACGAAGGTTAAAAAAAAGGAAAAAAGAAAAAAAGAAAAAAAAAAAAAGAAAAAAAAAAAAAAAAAAAAAAAAAAAAAAAAAAGTACCTCTCTTTGTGCTTGTTGCCTCCACTCCCGTTGGGGTTGGCATGCTTATTTTGGGTGCTTCTCGCTTAGTTTAGTTCAGTTTAATTCAGTTTAGCTTAGTTTTGTTCTGTTTTTAAAAGCATTTGCCCTGATGACTGAGGCAGAAAGCAAGTGGTTAGCCGGGGGGATTTGGGCACTTAAGAGTGAGAGCGAGCTGCAGGCAGCCAGTCATGTGTGCTGGGAACAGGAAGCTCTTCTACAGAAAGAAAGCAAAATCTCCCCGGCGTGGTGTCACTTGCCGGGTTGTAGGACCCCTGGAGCAAAAGCAGGGTGGCAGCGAGCTGGCCAGATGTTCAGTGCAGTGCACTGTCAGAAGGAAACCAGGGGACTCTTCCAAGATCCTGATGTGGATACCAATCACCAGTCCATACAGGAGCCCTTCCATGCCTGTGGATTTTGTTTAGGGCACAAAACTCTCCCAGCAAGTAACTGTCCAGTGCTGTGCTGTGCACTTCATAGGGTGCTCTACAGATGGGTCTAGCCCTTGAACAGTGTACTTATGTCATTTAAATCTCCTGGGGAGAATTTCCTGTGTAGGGAATGGTAAATGGGCTTACAGCTCTCCCTTTTCCAATGGGGATCTGCAGAGGTAGATAATCTCAAACCTCAAGAAAGACAGAGGAAGGGTAGGAGAGTGTGGAGATGCTACAACAGCAATGAGACATGAAAACCAGTCTGTTGATGCCCACTCCCTTAGAAAAACAAGAGCCAACAGAAAGATGCAAAGAGGGAAGAGGAAGGGGCCAAACTGGGAAGGAGCCTTGCAGGGCATCTTCGAAGGAATAAATAGAGACAAAAGCTGTCTTTGTCACCATCACAGAAAGAGACATTGAAGCTTCCAAAATGCAGAGCACCACAAACCAAAGTGAGAGCTGTGCCTGTGTGGGTGGAAGAGAAAACCCCTGTGTAGAATCTGGGTGGACATGGCCAGGAAGAAAAACCTGTAGAGAAGCCTGATCAGAGCTACAGACAGGTCACTGGCCTGCAAGAGGCCCAGCAGGTCCATGGCCAAATATTGGAGGGACAGTCCAACATTTTAGAAAAAGCAGCTGTGTGGTGTTAGTACCCACTAACCACTCTAATGACTTTGAATCTCAGTCCTGGATTTTAGAGAGTAATGTGAACCCCAAGACAGATGCATTAGTGCATCCAGCAGGGAGATGTGCCTTCACTTGCTTTAGGAAGTTCTCCACAAGGCCTAGGAATGAAAAACTCAGAAAATGCAATACCTCTCAATAGTAAGTCAGTCAATCCACAATGACCAACAATAACCCGGCAACAAATGTATGTCATGTCTGTCAATGGGATTAATTCAGTGTAAAAATTAAACTGTCACTTCTGATAGAGCAGCTCACTGCCAACACGCAATAGTGGACACAGAGGTTGTCCACTGCTATCTGGATAATAAAATGTGAATATGTAACCCCTTAAAACATGTCCCACTCCGTGTCATTAATGGAACATTGAGATGCTTTTTCCAATATCAACATGAAAGAGTAAAAGGGAAAGAACTGCCTTCAAATATTATTACATATTTTTGTTTTACTTACTTGCCATTGCATCTTGCAAAATAGTTTGTGGTCTCTTGAACAGAAAAGGCCATCATAGAAGGTCTGTGTTAGAGTCAGGCTTAGGATTCAGAAGAAATAAAAGCTTGGAGCTTAGCTAATAGTGAAGAAATAGGACAACTTCTAGAAAAGGCTAATAAATGTTTACTCTGTTAAGTATTGCTTTTATTTCTCACTCCCATAAGTGATCTTGCAGTACTATTATTCCAAAAAATTAAAATTACTGTATTAAAACCAGATTTTCTGGAGCTCAGAATTTTCAGCAGCAGTCTTTTATTTCACTATGTAATAAGAAGATAAAAAATTAGTTTTTTGGAGAAGTTACATGTTTTCCTTCACTGTAAAGAGTCAAATCTGAATAATGGTTGGTCATACCTCAGTCTGAATTATGCTGAAACATGGCAGCAGTAAGAAGACCAAATGCCCTAAAGAAACCTGGATCAAATGGGGAAAAGAGAATGAATTGGGAGAGGAACAGGTTAAAAGATGAAACAGAGTAAAAATGTCATGATGAAAAAGATACCAAAGACAAAAGTAGTCTGCAGTAGCTGTGTAGCCTGATAATCACTTCCATCACTATTATTCCCCATTGGACATGCAGTAGAGAAAAGCATCACTAAATCTCCACCTCAGATTTGACATTATCAAAATCTTAGATTTTCACCTTGTTAAGTATATGATACTACAAAACATTCAGTCCCAGCTCTCAGCTGCAGTTCCCTGCTTTGCAGGGTCCTGAAAGACATACTTAAGATCTGACTTTGTTCAATATGTTAAATCCAACTGCAGCCAACTTTAATTAACAAAGGAAGAAAGGGTGAACCAATAATTAGTTGACAGATCTCCCTGCCTGTCATGTTGGAAATCACCTTCAATGGCTATAGGGTGAGAATGGAAAAAAAAGAGCTTAGCACTTATTGTATAATGGACTGAAGATATGTCTTCATGATACTGTGTATTAATTTTTCTTTCTCATTTGAAGAATGGCCATTCATATCTCTTGGCACTGCAAGCAGTATGAAAAAAATAAAAATCCTAACAAGAAAAACCACCTCACAGCAGAACAAAACCCACACACAATAATAATAAATTACATAATTACATAATTATCCAGTAATTTGAAGCAGTGATATGCAGCCCACAAAATAAAAATCATTCCCACACCCCCAGTTTTATTTCTGTGTGGGTGAAATGCACATATGGAGGGGTGATAGATAGACACTGTTTATATCCAACATGACAGAGCACTTATTCTTAGACACAGAATAGAGTAAGGTATCAGCTTTTAATGCCATTAGTATTTTCCTACATCAAATTGGGGAGATGAGAACTCAGGCCTATCCTAATTAAAGATGAGGAGCAGTTTCATCAGTGCATTTTTGAGTGTTGAGTATCTATAAGATAAAATGCTTAACTATGTGTTATGTAAAATTTTGGTCTAAATAATGAGAAAAATTGAATAAATGGTAGCAATATTGGTGTGCTGCAGTTTAAAAGGTAGATGGGATTGATGTTAGATGATCTGTGTGTGGTGACTCACATGGTGGCTATTTCAAAACAAGACAGACGTTTCATATGTGTGCCATGTCATCATTGATACTTACCATATTTTATGTGCTAGTGGTCTTGATCCTTTTTAGAGGTTTCTATTGTTGTGGGCACTTGAGGATGTGGAGTAATAGACAATCTCTGCAATTTAAATTGGGAAGCCAGATGTTGAGTTAGATGGGACATCAGGACACAGAGAGGTAAACAGACCTCCCCAAGAGTAGGCAGCAGCTCAGTGCTGCTTTCCTATGGGTATTTATTTGTCCTCACAGCAAAGGCTAAAACCTTTTTTTTTTGCTTGTTTGTGAAAGCTAAAATGAGCTGTTTGTGTAGTACAACACAAGAGGAAGCAACGCACTATTTCTGCAACTGACTTAGTGGGCTCAGGAGAAGAAGTATAGAGGTGTAGGGGACTAGACAGATGCAAATGTGAGTGTATGCCAGTGTATTCAGCATTGTAGCTCATAGCTGTGACATCAGTGTAACCAGCTTTATGCAAAATATTTAAGTGCACTGCCATCTTCTTGTACAGTATTTTGTGAGATGGAGGGTTCATATGTTTGTGTAAACACGTACATGCATGGAAGTACTCAAGTGTTGTTACAATCATCGGGGAAGTGTGTCCTGTTGTAGTTCCCCCAAGTTTCTCTGGGTTGTAACACCCAGAGAGGCATTTGAGAGAAACAGAATTAAAAGAGAAACAATTGTTTCTAGGTATATTTCATTGACTAAGTGGGAAATGAGTGTCGTGTGAGAAAGACAATGATGACACTATGACTGCAGGCATTAGTGTTATCTGTGAGAGAATATTTAATTTTCCTATGCTTTAATAAGAAGATGAATATACTTAATAAGTACTTACTTTATATATTTATTAAAAAACTACTGTGTCAGAAATTGTGATAAAATAAATACTCTGGATAGATTTGTTATAGAAATAATATTTGTCTGCAAAAAGCATATATTGACTGTCTTGTACAAAATCAGAGATGGCTGGCTGTTCCTGTAGTACAGCATAGGTAGCCTGTTCACTTGACAAAAAAAGCAACTCACCAAAGTTTTAGAAAAGAACTGTCAGTACAGATGTGTAGATATGTATTTATGTGGTCCAAAAATCTGGCAAAGTAGTTTCAACTACTGGTTACAGCTTTTTATCTGCTCTATTCTAGAAATTGGTGCTGATTTGAATCAGTAACTTGTGGTGTATACTGCTGTTATTTTCTTACCAGTGCTACTAGAAGTCTGCAAAAATCCTCCTTTACCTCCTTTAAAGGTCTTCATTTAGGAGAAAAAAAAAATCTAATGATTTTCAAAATATATCTCCTTCATGTCAGTGTTATGATGTGAATGGTAGGCCTAGCATTGCTCTGTTATAAGTAAGTGAAATGCAGTCGTTTCCTAATGTAATAACACTTTCGAGAGTACAGTGCAGTTTAAAGCTTGTGAGGATATATGAAATAGTCCTCCTAATCTATTAAATCTGAAACACAAGGAATGACACAGTGAAAGTTCATCAGTGTCAGCTCATGCCCATTTGCACAGTGCTAATCAGTCTACCCTGGTTTTTTAGTTAACCTTATGAACACAGACAAAGTTAGACACCTCCATGTTTTCT
The DNA here is from genome assembly GCF_965231275.1 of Zosterops lateralis. Classification (NCBI taxonomy): domain Eukaryota; kingdom Metazoa; phylum Chordata; class Aves; order Passeriformes; family Zosteropidae; genus Zosterops; species Zosterops lateralis. The sequence goes on along the minus strand of NC_139800.1, from coordinate 5,023,671 downwards.
GAGCTCAGATACTAACAAAAGACAACATTATCCTCCTGTTCTTTCAGGACCTGGTGCTGAAAACCACCACCACCCTGACTGACAGAACAATTAGTGTTGTCAGCAGAGAAAACAGTCAGAGAACCAACTGATGGCCAACGTGTTTATTTTCCCACTCAGAGATGTAGTCTTCCCAGGTGGAGACTCTGAAAACATTCCTGCTAAAGCTGACATGGTTTTTACTTCGGTGAGGGATTGGTCTACCCTGAACAGGAAATTAATCCAAACATTTAAGAGAAAGCAATACAGGCTGCATTGAGTGCAGGAGGAGGCGTATAGCTATGCCACTGTCTCCACATGGAGAAAAATATCTTGTGTTGAGAATATTAATTTTTTTTCTGGTTGGTTGTTTTCCAAGCTGACCACATATAAATGATGGAAGAGGATAGTGGCTGTAAGGTTAGAAAAACTGCATAAGGCAGCATGAGGTAACAGCCTGTTAGACAAGACTTGTAAGTGGCATCACACGACCCTTAAATTAAGTTACAAAATTAACTCAGAGTCCTTTGTTTTCTTCAAGTTGTAAACATATTCCCTTGTTTTTCTTCCATTTCCAAATGTCTCTTTGTATAAAAGCATACTACAATTAACAGCACTGTGTCTCCTATCTGTCTATGAAATGAACCTTTTCTATTGAAAACTAATGTGCAAATTTTCTTAAAACCAGTTCAGCTGACAAAGCCAGTTCTCTTTCTGCCACCAAGCACACTATTTCTTAGGACATTTCTATTAGATGATATCACAGATGATATCAGGTAAGCAACACAGGACATGACAAAGAGAAGTTTCAGCCTTCTTTTTTTATGCCTTTCATTGGGATACTGCTGTAGAAGTGAATGCTCTGTGGTGTAGTGGCTTTAATTTTAGAAGTCCTATCAAGTGCTAAAAGTTCCTCCTATTGCCATCTATATCAGCAAGTATGAACTAATTTCTGAATTACTGATTACGGATTCTGAATGGAAGCAATAGCTAGAAGGAGATAAAAAGCATCCATGTGTAAAAATGTAAACTGTTTAACCTGCAAAATACTGTAACTTTGCAATAACTTGTATTGATCATTTTTCAAGACAAGCCCACACAACAATGGAGAAGGGGGATGTACAGAAAAGAAAAGGGTTTCTACAAGCACAGCCCCTCCCAGAGCCTATATGTGGTGGGAATCCTGGACTCTTAGTGGAAATCCTAAGAAGTCAGCCAATCTCCATGAACACATGAAGAAATATACAATCTTAGCTGGAGGAATTTTATCTGCAGTACAGTACAGCACAAGTACAGGAGATGAAAAGGCAGATGAAGATGTCACCACAAGCAGTTGGTGCCTCTGTGCTCCAAATCTAATACACACAGAGTACTACCTAAGCCCCTTCTTCCTTCCCCTTCTGCATCATCTTTGGTGGGAAAACCCTCTTCATTTGGTGGAAAAATCTGCTCTGGGGGTTTCTGAAATGTGCTATTATTAAACAAGAGATTTTTTTTTTTTCTTCTCTCTTGTGACAGCCATCAGATATTTTGTGTCACAGCTGTGTTTCAAGAGCGTAAAAAACCAATTAAAAAAAAAAAACATTATACATGGGGCAATGCTGGGATTTTAGGACTGATGTGGAACAACTATAGCAGGTTAGAGAGAACACTTATAAAGAAAGCAAAATACAACATTGATTGTCTTTTTACTGCCTGAAAGCAAGGCAGCAGTCTCTTGTTGTTAGACCCAGAGCTATTCCCTATCAGATTCCCCCATGGCTACAGTGCTGCTGAGACTCAGAACCAAGGAGAGCAGGATACTGGAAGCAGGGAAAGCACCCAATATGGGATGTTGAGCTTCCATGTAGCTTTTTCGCTTTGCTGTGAGAGCAGCAATCCAGAAAGGGTGTTTCAGCACACTGCAGAAATCACCAGTGCTTGTGGTGTTACCCCATGGTGTGTTTTGATTTGCAAGCAATAAAACATCTCTTGATTTCAAATGTTGCCTTCCACAGCTTGCCCACACCCTCAAACCCTAGTCTTAGCACTGCTGGCCATTTTACCCTGCAGGGTACATGGTACACCCTCAGGTCTTTACTCTCCTAGGGATGCTAATGAAAACTAGTCATCTGAATGAAGGAAAAATGCAGTTACCAAAAAAAAACCCAAAAAACAACACCCTCCTCCCCCCCCCAAAAAATACCAAAACAAAAAAAACCCCAACAAAATAAAACAAACAAACAAAAAAAAACCCCACAAAAAAACCCAAAAACCCCAAAAAACAAACAAACAAACAAAAAAAACCAAACCCAAAACCCAAACCCAAACCCAAAACCAAAACCAAACCAAAAACAAAAAAAACCCCCAAAACAACAAAAAAAAAAACCCCACACAAAAAAACCCCACCAAAAACCAAAAAGAAAAAGAAAAGAAAAAGATGGGGAAAAAAAAAAAAGAGCCTCCGCAAAACAAAACTCTTCTTATTGACTGAGAAGCCATCTGAAAATCTATTAAGAGATGTGTATAAACATGCAGAGGTTTAAATGAAGGAGCCTGAGGTTAAAGGCTGAGAGCACTGTGGATCCCAGAAGGACCTCTCTGCTATGCTGTAAAGCTCTTCATGCATTGCAACACTGGCTTGTCAGAGGGCATTAACGAGGGTCTAAGAAATGTACAGAGAGGGGGTTTTGTAGGATTGGTGAAAAGAGCACATGAATTTGTTTTTAAAAATTGTTTGCATGTTTGGATAAATAAATTTCAGTGATGTGGGAAAGCAGGTACAGTTCACCGCTGCTTCTCTTATCCCCCCAGGTATAAAATTTCATCAGCATCAAGGACATTTGCTGAGCTTGTTTGCTTTCTGCTGTCTATGACTTCAAGCATTTACTGTCTGTCCCCTGTTGTTGTCCCTGTCCCTTCTTCCCAGCCTTCTATATTTGCCAGCAGATGTTCACCCTCCTCTGTACTCCACAGTGTGGCTACATCCTTGGGTGGTCCAGCTTCCCTCAGGGAAATCAAAACCCCTTGAAAAAGAAAATGGAAGCTGCAGGAAGGCAGATAAAGCATCTTTCTTTCTCTTACTTAAAAGTACAGCACCACCGGCGTATTTTTATTTCTTTAAATAATCTGGGGATGGTGATGCCTCTTCCAGCAACTGTGCCTTTCTCTCTGATGCTGGTCTGGTCTGGGTACCCGTGCCTGAAAAGTAGAGACCTGGACTTTGACAGGAAGAGTGAGTAAAACAGCAGGAGAACAGTCTGTGCTGGTGGTGCCATTCTTGGGGACAGCAGGCATATAAATGAGGGGAGAGGGGCATTATGTGCAGGTCAATGGGAAAAGAACCCACAGCCAGGAAAATAATGGAGCTGGACAATGAATGATGCATCTTGCAGGGGACCATTCCTATGGTGAGCAGCTCAGTGGCACTGGATGACATGACCTCATGCCATGCCTCTCTGGGCTGCAGAAGTGTCATCTTCATCTAAACCCAGGGAAACACAGTGAGGTACATTTGCTTAAGTCTTTAACTCTAGGACAGGAGCAAAGATCTGTGCTGGGTTAATTAAGAACCTGCTATCCAGGTAAAGTAATTTGCTGTCCTGAGAACTCGGGGATGCTGCTCCACTATTGTGTGCTAAAATTCAGTTTTGTAATCTGAGGCTTAATGCATGACTCGTGACATAAGCCCTTGCTGTACTGATGGTATCCTCCTGGGAAATGATGCATCTGGGTCAATGGCTGTGCCTGCATTTGCTTTCTCAGGACTGCTGCTATGTGACCTGAGAGTGGCAAGATCAGGGAACCAGCATGGGGGGATGGAAGGGAACGTAATCCCAGGGGTACAACCATGGTAAAGGCAGAGCATTTCTCTACCTCAGGTCCAGGCTGGACTGTGGAATGTGGGAAAGAGCCTGGTGTCATGTCCAGAGCAAAGCAAACACAACTCAAACTGGAAGAATCAAGTGGCCTGCCAGACAGCTGGGTTAGGGACTGGGACAGGATTGAAGGATCTTCTCTCCTGTGCCTTCCAATGTCCTTCATTGCTAGTGGCCTTAGCCCTCCTCTTCTTGCTTAGAAGCAGCCAATGATTTTCAAATCTCCAGCACTCAGAAAGCCAAAATCCTCCAGAGAGTCAAGCTGCATTGTTAGCATTCACATCCTGTTTGAAATGCACTCAAGCTCACAGCAGGATATTTCTGTCACTCTGGTGCTTCTGTCGCTTGCAACTGTCTGCAACCTCACTGCAGATGCCCAGTTTTAGTTTTGTGATGATCCTGGCTTTAGTCATGTCTGTGGCAAGGCCTTTGCAGGGCACTAACATTTCAGGGCATGGCAGGGACAGTTGCAAGTGTAGGGTAACAACCCAAAGAGGCTTCTGTGCCTGTGTTGAGTGTCACAGTGTGGTGAGATCCCTAAACCATCCACAAAGGACATTGCACTCCCATAGAGAGTTTGTAACCTACAAGATAATTCAAGGTGCAGTGGTCTCCCCCTAGGAAGTCTCCGTGGGAGACTTCTCCTGGCTCATGGTGACCCAAGTGTGTCAAAACCATGAGCCCTTGCAAGGTTATGTTAATTTATTACTTGTTATTGCTTATTTCCCCTGTCCTGGGTTTTTACCCCTCCTGATTGGTTCTTTTTGGATGCTCTCCCTCACTGGTCCCTAGCCAAATTCCTTTTCCCATTGGCCAAGTCATGAAACCCCACCCCCTGGCTACTCTATAAAGTCCCTGTCCCCTGGATCTGTCTGGTTCTTCCTCCTTGGGTTCTTTCCCTTTGGATGTCCTGGAATAAGGATCTTTGAAAGAGAGAAGATCTCATCTTGCTGTTTTATTCCTGCACCTCCCGAGGTGGCAAGTGTGGATCTGCTGTTCAGGCAGCCTCACAAAAGAGCATATCACTCAGTGCCTGAGAGTGCCTGTGCCCCTGTGTCCTGGTTTAGGGCAAATTTGGAAGAAAACCCCTTAAATAGGGTTCCTCTGGAGAGCAAACCCAAATGGCCCCTCCCCCCAGCCAGTCCTCAGAGAAAAGTGGAAAAAACTATTTAGTCAACAAACAAAGTGCCCACAAGCTTAGAGAATGAATAATATGAAACAATAAAACCTTTTGTTCTGGAGTGAGATGGTAAATTTAGAAAGACGTTGCCATGGGTGTGGCTCGGCTCCTCTCAGACTCTTATCAATCCCTCTGGAGGCCCAGATCTTGGTAAGCTGCAGGTGCCAGCTCTCAGTGCTCCTCTGGCTCTTTAGAGCAGGTTTAAACAGTCCCAAGAAAAAGGAAAAAAAACAGCCCAAGAATCTTCTCTGCCTCAGCTAGATAAACTAACTAAAAGCAAAAAGATTTTTGTCCTGCTGCTGTCCATGCCTCAGCTGAACAACATCGTCCTGAGAAAGAAAAAAAATGCAGAGGAGTGAATGCAGTTTTTCAAAACAAACTTTGTGCTTCTTTTTCCCCTGCTTCACTCTCAGAACCAGTCTCAAAGGCACAGAACTCAACATGCAGCACAAACAGAGCAGACAGCTGGGGATACAAGCATCATACAGTCACCCTAGGACACCCCATCACAAAGGGTGCCTTTTTAAAGACACTTCTGATGGGGAAAATCACAGCATCTTCACCATCAGACCAGACTGTGATATCACAGTGGGAGTGTGGCCAGAATGGTTCAAGGCAGAGTCTCTCTTGCAGGTGATTTGTGTGCAGGGTGAGCCAAGTCCCCTGGGGGTGTTGGTTTAGTGGGGAGACATGGATGTGACTGGAGGTCATGATGAGCTTCACAGTAGGTAAAGACAAGTCCAAATCTGGTGAGCGTCAAAGTAAAGGAAAAAGTTTGTGAGTTTAAGACACTTTATAGTAGAGAGAAAAGGCTTCTGGAGGACATTCAGGAACAATGATTTCCAAGTGTTAATAATGTAGGCCAGGAGTGAAAGCATCTCATCTAGAGCCCCACAGGTCTCTGGGGGATGGTAGAGAAGTGCTGAGGGGATAAGAAACCCAGCAATTTGCTGAAGTATTTCCCATGCTGTCAAAGGATTTCCCATTCAACCTTCCCATTTCAATTTTGAGCAACAGTGTTGGGAAAAGCTCAGAGAAGCAAGTGGGAGCAAGATCTCCACAAGACCTATGAGTCCTGTCAAATCTCTAGTGTTAAGAATCCCTTCCTCTTTATGCCTTCCTACAGCTGAGATTACCCCTCTCATATTAGTGTGGCAAAGACCTGCTCTCTCCCTCTCTGCCTCCAGCGGTAGCTGTAGCTGCCACCCTGCTGTGCTAATCCAGCTGTGCCTTGTAGGGCAGTCCTGGGCAGTGAGAGTCTGCAGCAGAGTGCCACTGCTGTGGGTAAGCTCTGAGCCAGGCACTGCCCTCCACACTGCTCTGCTAAGCAGAGCATCCACCAGCTGCAGAGTGTGCAGCTCTTCTCTCTTCTCCACAATTTGCCTTGATGTGTCAGACAGCATCCCACACTCCTGGAGGGAGGTTAGCATTGAGATGTCTGCTTTGGGGACCTGGGTTGTAGTGTTTCCCAATAACCGAACTCTGTAGAGATGAAGTGCATTGTAACTAAAGAGATAAAATGAGAGGCTTTTGTAGATTAGCACACACACCTGGTCTGTGCCTAAGGTATGGATGTGTCACAAGCACAAGCCAGGATTGTGCTTTGGTGCTCATGGAATTTCCTTGACATTCAGCTCTTGTGCAAAATATGTGATTCAGAATCTAGTTTCATTTCTATGTGTTACACACATTTTTAGCCATGATGGGCAGGGGGAAAAATATTAGAAGGGTAACCAAGTGCAAATCCTTGTCATGCTGGGTTTGCAGGCAGACTGGGAAAGAGCTCTGAAGTGGATGAACTGTCTCATTCATCTCAACAGCAATCTTCAAGGCTTTCATTCTACATAAAAGCATAAACCCCAATGCCATTAATGGTTTACTCCCTGCTCATGTTAGCAGAAGGCTGTAGTGAACACAGCCTGAAATCTCCCTTTCATTGCTCAGAGAACAGTCATGGTGTTAGGCCCATCTCTGTATCTCAGCTTTTGCCTTAAATTGTGGGCTTCTAAGCAGTTAATGCACTGTCCTGCATTCCAGCATCTGTCATGCACAGATCAGATCTGTCATGCACCCAGAAGAGTGCTCAATGTCCTACACAAAGCTTGTTTCCTCTGTTAGGTGGTTACTGGCACAGAAACTTCACCAGCTGGACACTGAGGGCTAAAAGATGCACACAGGGTTAATCCTCTTTGGATTTTTCTGGAACAGGTGAGGAGTGCTCACACCCTCAGGGCCAGTGAGGATCTGAATGGAGGTACTTTTCCTCACTGCCTCTTGGGTGCTGCCTAGGTGCACACCTAACCAGCATGAGCACTGCAACAGAAGAGCAGGCATGCTGCAACAGGGACCTGACTCCAACCTGTAATGCAGAGGTTTCTCCAGAAATACTGCACTCATCCTTTCCCAAGCAATTGTCTTATCTCTCTGACAACATATTTTGACGCTGCAGTTCCTACATTCAGACCTTCAGCACTTTGATCTTCAGATGGAACCTGGTGGAGGCACTGCATGTTAGTCCATTGACAAGGGATGCTGCTGTTAATGCTCCCAACGTTAATCACCCCACCCCACTCCCCAAATTTCAAGCTGCTGTGGCATTTCTGATATGTTCTTCTTACAGTGCCACAAACTCCTGCATCTGTGCAGTGACACTAACACCCTCTTTGGGAGTGGGGAGAGAGGGATCAGTGAAGGATAGCAAAAAGCAGGGGACAGAACAAGGCTGCACTCAGGAGAGGTGCCAAGGGGTAAAAAGAGACTATTAAAGATCAAGGTACTGCACTTTGAGCAGTGGACATAAGATACAGGAGAGTGGCAGTGGAAAAGGAGAAGAGCCATCAGGGCACACATAGTTGGGGTTTGCTTAATACTTTGCTTCTTATCCCAACCACAGGTATAATTAAAAGCACAGTTTGGTTCAGGCTTCCTTTTGCTCATTTTCCTTTCCTAGACCTGTTGCACAAGTTACACATGCAAAGCATTTGAAATAACAAGGCACAAGAGCATCAAAGAGGGTCACACACACATGAGGGGTGGCAGAGGAGTGCTCCCCACCTCCAGGAAGACCTGAGTTAGAGATTGGCCTGCACTGTGTGTGAGGCCTCGAGCAAAAGTGGCTGCTGCAGACAGCTGGGGGCTGGGATCAAGCTGTGACAGCCCCCCCTCTGTGTCTGCACTGCTGGAGACAGGAACAGCCTGCAAGGAGCAGGGTTTTCACAGGATGCTCAGACCTCAAGGAGCTGCTGTGTTTTAGGGTCTCTCTGTCTGCCATTTATGCTGCGGGATTAGACCACGGTGGATAATCAACACACAGAGGGAAAATAGTCCTGCCGTGACTTATCAAACACACATGCAAGAACAAGCATGAAGTACTTCAGGCTTGACAGTGGAGTGGATGCTGTTTGAAATGTAGGCACTTGGCTAAGGAAACACGTGGGCACAAAGGGGCAATGTTGACTGCTGACTAATTACAGTGCAGGAACCACATGCAGGGGACAAGGCAGCAGAGCTGCTCAGAGTCTGAGGCAGTGATTTGCTTCCCCTGTTTTGTGATTCACAAACCACAAAGGCTGCAAGCATCAGTCAAGTGATGGTGATAACTATCACCGCAGGAAAGCTGCAAAGGCTCTTGCTACATGAGAAGCTGTTGGTGATGATGGCAGGAGTCAAACCAAACTCACCATCCTTCCTCCAATGCTCCCAACCAGCAGTGAAGACACTGACTAAAATTCATGGAAAGGAGCAGGTGAGGAAATGATAGGCACTGTTGCTAATGAAATGACTTTTTTTTTTTTTTCTTCTGTACCTGGCAATGACATGATTTCTTAACAGAAGACCATAGTGCTTTTGTTCATTATTCAAACAACTGTGGAGCCATTCCCAGTGACTTGCAAGAGATGAACTTAGGTCTGGTCGAATAATTTGCTTATCAGAGACATTAACTTTTCTACCTATTGAGTACAATCCTATTATGGGCCATACCACAGCAGGCTTTCTTTGGATCTGAGCATCCAGGAACTTGAGAGCAAAAAAATATTTCTTCTGTTTGTTATGGAAAAGGACCGTTTCAGAATTTAGCACGTTGTGCCTTTCATTTATTTCAGTTTTACTCTAAGGAATGTTCCTGATGAGAGCAAATTTCAGATGTGGATGTCAGGAACTACCCTCCCAGGGGTTACATTGTGAAGTGGGGGAAGCAATTGTGTCTCACCCCTCTGGCTATTAACAGCAGCTATGGGGTCTAGTCCCATGCTGAGCAGCAGATCTGGGGGGTGTCTCCTGGGCAGCACAGGTTAGGACAAGGCTTTTCAACAAAAAGCAAAACCCGCTCAAAAGAAACAAATCATGTAAAAGCCAATGTGTTCTCGCTTCCTTGCCCACTTCCCCCCTCCCTTCAGCTTTCATGTCGTTGGCTCAGTTAATTAAAATTGCAGTAATAGGGAGGCTGGATGGTTTAGCAGATTGGTAATGGGATATACAGCCTTTCACCTCTAGGTCAGTGGTTCGATTGCGGCCCAAGTCCGTAGTGACCAAAAGTTATTAGCATCGAGTGGCTGCTCGGTGACCCCTCTGAGATGCGTGGGTGATTTCAGTGCTCTCCCTCACAGGCAAGTGTCCATCTGGCAGGAACTGCTTCCGTGCTGGCACTAATTGGCACCCTTGCAGGCAGCCCCAGCGGTGCTGGAGATGGCCTGGGCACAGGAGTGGCATCAGTTCTTTCCATAGTGGCCCTGCCCCCTGGGCTGCTGAGGAGCTGCTTGCCTTGCTCCTGCCTTGCTGTGTGGGTGGAGGCACAGTGTTGTTGCCCAGGCTGCCTAGGGATTATGTCTGCTCAGGAGAATATGATGTGATATCACCCTAATGTGATATTTTAAATATCACTAATATTTCAAATATTTTTGGGCTAATATGATATTTGAAACAGACAGGTTGTGGGGAATGGTTGCAATTTTCTACTCGGTTTTTGCCAAGGGCAAGCAATTTGGGGCAGTACAGCTACTTTTCTACATGGTGGAAAAGGCAGATGTGTCAGCACAAGGCTGCAGACATAGCACAGGTGATATGAATGACAGGTGAAAACAAGACAGCTGCAAGCCAGCAGGACCCACCAGTATCCAAAACAGCCATCAGGATGCTTGACTTGCCTTGGGAAGGGCACAAAGCTCTGCAAAGGCAGGGCTGGCCTGGGCAGCCTGTGCTGAAGAGGAGCAGACACAAAGATTTACAAGCTATTGCCATTCAGAGTTCCACAGTCCCTTGGGAGGAAGGGAGAACAGAGACAGGATGATCACCCGTGCCAAATTCAGCTCTCTCAGTTTTCTGACCAAATTGTTATTATCTAATTAGCCTCTAATTTAAAATATTAGTATGGCCAAGGCTTCCGTGGGTGTGAGTCAGCAGAGCTGTTTTGGGATGATTACACCAGCTGGCAGTTTTCCTCTCAATATTGGTGACTCTTGCAGAAGTCAGGAAAAATGCAATCCATGTTTCTATTTTTCATAGCTGTGGCATGACAGTTGAGAGAGGGAGGAATAGAGAAATCTTTTTCCAGCTTCCCTCAGCACAGTATTTGAGTTCCTTATTTTCTGGCCATTTCAATCCCCACAGCTACGAAAATACTTATTTAACAGATACGACATGCAAAATTACGCAGGAAATACAGGCTGGCACGAGTCTTCTGAGTCTTCTTGCCAGTCAGTTGTCTGGGAAAAGCCTTTTCCAGTGTTATCAGGAGTCCTGTGAAGCAGTTGTTTCAATATACAACCACAAATCTTTGGTAGTTTGTAGTAGTTTAGGTGTAGCAGTGTGTGCAGTCCTATTTCTGGTCATGCTCAGAAGTGACCTTACACAGCAGCATCTGCTAAGCAGTTTACTGAGAAGGCAATAATTTTGGCCTTCTGTGTCCAGGAGGCTCTGCCAAAGCCCTGCCAAGGCAACAAATTTGCTTAGGAATTTGGCTCTCTCCCCCAGCACACATGTTGTTACTTGCAAACAAGTGGAAATGTTTCCTTTTAATGTTCTTGCTCAGCTCCTTGAGGTCAGTGCAGAGTCTGAGTCTGTCCTCTTCCTTCCCCACAGCTTTTAGGGCCTCAGCTCAGACTGCTGGCTCTTTGATTCTACAAACAATGCCATCTGCTGTCACGTTTTATAGTTCCTCTGCTGGTCTGTTTTCCCTTCAAAAGATGATCCAGCATAGTGGGTTGCCTGACAGACTCTGTCTCCTTGCACCACCTCACTGGTGAGTCTGTGTCCTAAAGCAATCCCGTTCTTGTGGGCTTGCCAGACAACTGGTAGCCACCAGGCCACCAGCATAGCTGCTTTGTGCAATAGCAATGAAAGGTGGCACGTTCCTGGAAGCTCTCATTCCAGCCAGTGATTGTCCCAGTTTTTGCTTCTGGAAGTGTGGGATTTGATCCTCACCAGGGACAAATGGTCTCACCTTGAACTCATCATCACCTTTCAATTGTAGAGATTCAATTGTTCTTTCATTTTCATCCCTGAGTGTTATTCCAAAATATTTTTTTAACCATCTGCATTTTTCTTCTGCAGCTTCATCCTTTTCCATGTGGTTTCAAAACCAGTTTTTCTCCACCACTTGGAACTCTGAACTCTAAGTGCAACCCATGCCTTTCTTTTGCTGATACACTTGGAACTCTGAACTCTAAGTGCAACTCATGCCTTTCTTTTGCTGATACATCTCAACGGAAGGTTTGCAAATAAATGGACATTTCACATTCCTAAATTAGATGCCACATCAGTGACATTGTTCCTGTTGGCATCAGTTTTCTTCTCTCTGTTCAACTTCTGTAAAATATTTTCTTCTGTGTTTAGCTGTGGAGTTGATGGTTGTCTGTTGCAGTTGATCTCTTCCTGCTCCTTGGGATGAAATCATTGCCTCTGTATCTTGGGCCAATGTCTCTGGACAGTCTTTCAGTACCTCTCTATTGCTCTAAAACTCCAAAATGATTTGCTTTTTCACAACTGACTCATACTCCAGATTCACAAAAAGAACTTTTTGATTTGAGGCCAATGTAAAAATGACTCTATTTCTTTTTGGTCTTGAGACCTTACTTGAAAAAAAATACATTCCACTTTTCTCTGTAATCTATAGTTGTACTGTAGTCATTACAGGTCTGAAGAATCTTAAAGCACTTCAAATACAGGCTTAAAAACACACACAGAGTGGTGAAGGAGGATAATATTTTCTGTTTAAAGAAATGAAATTTGAGCTATTATTTGTCAGTGCAGAGCTTCGGCTGTCCACAAGGACTGCCTGGGTACACAGAGGATTCTGCACGCAGTTTTCTCTATAAGCATGTTAGTGTTTTACTGACCACACCCCCAATATTACCATATTGAGATCCTTTTTTGTCCCCTTCAGAGATCAGTCATGCTACTAAGCTTCAATTTTATTATTAATACTCCAGCCTGCATATTATATACATTGCTGAACAACAACCTATAAATAGTATACATTGCTTAAAAGAAGCTACCTACATATGATGTGTGTAGAACTATGGAGCAAATTGCCAAAATTAGGCAGAGCTCACAAATCAGTAGAGTAAGAAATATTTCTTTCACCTTTCAAAAATGGAAGACAAAATGTTCCAAAAGGTGGTATATTAATCTTTATGGTTAGTGGGATAAAAAACCATTAGACAACAGAAACCCATAAAAGATTTCCAAACTTCTTAGGCCAACAGGTCACTATAACTCTTCAGTGATGAGGGACCACTCTGCCTGCTTGTCATTGAACTTCTACTTGAATATTTCTTGCTCCAAAACATTGCAGGGTATTGTATTTCCATAGACTAAATACCATGGACTCACTGCTCCTTGGTGATCCATAAATGTCAATGTGGGAATCACTGCTATGTGCATAAAGTTTTACCAAAAATCATATAACTACAGGGAACTAGAAGAATCCCCTTGTGTCCTTCCTAGAAATCTGTCCAGTAGAGATGCAGCTTAGATGCAACTAGTCATTTTTCATTAATTTTGTTTAAATACATCTTATTTAGTAGTTACTTTGTCTGGCCTTCAGGTTCTATTACAAGCCCTTCAGTCAAGAGCTTTTCTGGCACTGTACAAGGCTGAGCACAATGTGATGTTGATTGATGAGCACATCAGTGATGGGGAATGGCAAATTTCTGCTGTCTGTGTTACCGCCCCACGAGTCTATTATATTTATGTCAAACAAAGATTTGTGTTTGCTTGAACCCAGTGCTTTTTCATCCATGCTTAATGTTTCTCAGAGCTGGACTGCCTACTGGAAGCTGTGGAAGGTGCATGCCTGACATGACCAGGCCAGTGGCGTTTCACAGTTTCTTTCAAGCAGTCCTGGGAAGGTTAGGGCAAAGATTCTGTACTCTATTTTCGCAAATTTTATGTGCTTTAAAATAAATATATTATTGTAGTTTTGCCTATTGACACACACAAGTGTTTAGTGGAAGGCCAGTCACTGTAACAGTACACCCTCCCTACCCACACACCAAAATAAAGGAAAAAAAGAGAATAAATAAAATACTTAGCTTCATGATATTTAAGAACATCATCCCACCAAGCAACAATATAGATATTTTGACTTGTACAATCTTATTTAGAGAGTACAAATATTTTAAAGGTGACAGACTCACTCATGACATGCTGACACAAATTGTATTCTGTATTTTTGTAGTCTGCAAAAGAACTGGGAAAAAGAGCCCACCTTATGTAAGTATGATTTTCAGCATCCATTTCAAAGAAAATACATCTTATTAAAGCATCATGATTAGCAGCAAACTCAGTGTAAATAGCCAAAAATGTACATAATGAATGTAGGGATAATCAAACTTGATATTACAGATATTGCAAAAGTAATGAATTTGCAATATCAAATTGTACAGAAATGATATTTCAAAAAATTTTCTTAGTTTTTTTTTTGGTGCACCATAAAGAAATAAAATAGGATTGGGCCATTTAAAAAAGATATATATTTTTAATTGCCTTCAACCTAAAACTTTTATAGTTTGGAAATTGTCCAGCTACTCCAAATTAATTTGAATCCAGAAGCATGGGATTCCCTGGTCCTGGTTCTGTCTCATTGTGACATACCTGCAGCTGATTTGTCCTCCCTCTATGCTGCATAGTGAACTGAAATACAGGCAGAATTTCCAATTTGCAAAGACAGAGCAAAATAAAAGGAAACATTTTCTAAATCCAAATTTATTTATTTGAATTCATTCATAGAAGTGGAAATGCTGGTAACCACTAATGGTTGAAAGGGAAAGGGTCAGCTAACTTCAAGTATCGGCAGTATACAATTAAGCCAGTTTGTCTATAAAGGAAAACATTATTTTAAGTATGTTTTCTGCCAACTGGTGGTCACACACAACAGAAGTGGTCACTTAGCTGAGTCTTCTGTTCTGCCTGAGCTACTCCTCTGTGTCTCTGACCTACTTACTCTTTCATCCAGGGCTTGAAACAAAAAATTAGCTGCAAAGATTTTCTGTCTGAAATCCAGCAAAACATTTCGTCATTTCCTACAGGCTGTTCCTGTGGGAAAACTGGAAAAATCCTCTTGCACCCCAAGTTGTGTTGACGTTAACCAAAGGTTAATTTGTGCCACAGTTGGAATCTGTTGGATATCCCAGTGCCCACTCCCTCCTTCTCAGCAGCATCAATGCAGCTTGGCTAATCAGTAAAAACACACCATCCTCCTTTGGCTTCACTCAGGGTGCCAAAATATACTTTGATGTACCCCAGAATTCCAGTAACTCCACTGGCACAGTGGAATTGCACTGCAGAAAATGAGAGCAGAGCCTGGCCCCTGGCTGAGGTCTCATTTTGGGGCAGACAACAGCTGTGGAGTTTGGAGCATCAGGTTACTCAGGGGCTGAGCTGAAAGCTGAGACAGACAAAGACATGATTTCTACATTTCAGTTTTTCATAATAAACATGGACACCTGCAAAACAACACAGAGTCTACACATGCTGCTAATAACCTCTCAGCAAGTTACATTACCAAGATTTTAGATATGTCTTCAGAGGAAAGATGGAATAATAATCATCCTTTGCAGGAAACAGAGTATATAACAGGATGGATACATTACTCCCCAAAAGGGGAGTCATTCATCTTTTTCCACTCTCTTTTCCCCCCCTTTTATTTTTTTTTTTTCAAAATTGGATGCAAACTGACTAGGAAAAGCCCTGAGATCAAACAATACAATTTTTACACCAAACCAAACCCAAACCCAAATCAGACCAAAACAAAAAACTCTCTTTGTGTGCATTGTTCCTTTATGTGATGGATGGAATTTGTGGCACTTGGGAGAAAGAAATAATCTTCAGTTCATGACAGTTTTGAATCTGGCTGCCTGATGAAAGACAACATGTATGAACATTTGATATTTTACTTTTATTTCTTAAAATATTTAGTTAAGTATGCTAACTCCAAGTATTAAGCCAACATTTACAAAGAAATATTTGGGAGTGTAAAATCACTGTTACTAAAAAATAAACATTGTAATATAAACATTGTAACACTTGTAGCTCACTTATTTCAATAAACATTGTTCAATAAGTAACTGAGCTTCCATTAAAAATAGAAGAAGAAAGAAAAATTGGTCCTTCTTGGGATGAAAACATTGCAAATATAGGTCTTGGGAATTCATTAACTCAGCCTGTTTTGTTGTTTATATTACTTACGATTTGCTGAGAGTAAATAGATTTTTCATTTTAAGAAAGTTGAGTTAAATTAATTGAGTCCAGATCACCTGAATTTCCAGCAAGTTAAAATCCAGCACAGATGCAGATTTAATTATTATAATCCACTCCTGCCTAAATTCAAACACAGATTAGCATACCCCAGGCTTTATAACAACATGTATTGTGGACAAGATAGATACCTCCTATTTCAAAGTACAGTGATCCCACACTGGTGTCACAGTCCCAAACCATTTTCCTACATCAGTAACATATATCTCATAAATTATTTTTTAGGTCTGAGTGGTATCACACAATTGCAATATCAGGGTTTTTTGTGCTGTAGCTTATCAAAAAGTATAGTCAAGATCTCAGACAAATATACCTGTCTATTGGGCCTGCTTGTTTATTTTTAACAACTGTCCTTTCAATAGGTACCTGTTTTTATGCAAACCCCTTT
The DNA here is from genome assembly GCF_965231275.1 of Zosterops lateralis. Lineage (NCBI taxonomy): Eukaryota > Metazoa > Chordata > Aves > Passeriformes > Zosteropidae > Zosterops > Zosterops lateralis. The sequence goes on along the minus strand of NC_139800.1, from coordinate 5,007,473 downwards.
ATGGAAAGTTAGCAACAATAACTGCTTTTCTATTTTAAAATATGAGCATCCTTGTGCTAATCTTCCATTACAATGGGTACTTGTAAGCCTGGTGGGAATGTTGCAGAAGGGAAAAGTGAGGATTGAAGTTACCGCTACTATTTTCCCATCCAACAAACTACTACACAACAATCAAACACAGGAGTGGGAGACAGGCAGAAGCACAGGACAAAGAAGCTCATATGAAGAACAGATGATGGGTGCTAATGCAGTTTCAAAGTGAAACTGAAGCCCAAGGCAGAATATTTTTCAGCCTGTATAACAAAAAATGACTGTTAAGACCCTGCAGATCTCTGCTTCCAAATCTTTTAAATACCTGACACTTGAGATAAACCAGTTTGTATCAAAGACAGTGGTGTTTGGGGGGTTTTCTTTTGGAAAAATTTGTTTTACAGAAGTAGTTTTATGTGTCCCTACGTAATTTCTGGCTGAGTTGGTTTAGCACTGTCATGAGAGAAGGTGAATGCCTCTAGAAATCATCTGACTCTTAGGTTATTTTAATAGCAGGACAGTAAAAAGAGACAACCATGAAGACCACCGAAGCACACGACTTGTAGATTTAGTCTAATTTTTAACTCCTTTTCACACTTGTTAAAATTGAGCACTTACAGAAAATGTTGCCAGATCATGACAGATCCACCTCTGACTGGATATCTGGTTTGATTTAAAGAGTTAAATAATGATCCTCTGCCACATGTTGAGTATAACTTGAGGTTTTTAGCAAAGTATGTCTTAGATTAAGCCTACAGTATATGCCACAGCACCCTTGAGTTGTTTCTCTGAAGAGAAACAGCATTGCTTCTGCTCACCAGTTGAGAGGACTTTCCCTTCAGGCTAAATGAGACAACAAATTAGGGGTGGGCCCTTCAGTGTGGTCTTTTGCAAATGGAAGGTACTGCCCTGTCTAACCAGGGAGGTTTCTGGCTAGGGAGGTGTAATAAGATTAGACAAAAACCAGTTGAAAAAACTGAATTCAGTCATACAGATGCAGCTGCAGAATGTTCCAGTCCTGTGGGAAAGGGGAGTCTGGGCACATCCTGAAATGTGCATGTCAAAGAAGAGGAACTGCTGACATCTATGCACATACATACATCACAGATGGCAAAAAAAAATACCTGTGAAAATAATGCTCTTGTAATAATTGTGCTGAGTACTGCTTGGGATTTGAAATTTTAATGCAATAATTAACATGTAACAATTGTTAACATGCAACAATTGGTTCAAATATTAGAAAACCCCAATTAAAAAAACCCAATAAATTACTACAGTTTCTTAAGCAGCCATTATACAGACAATTTTGGAAAAAAAAATGAATTCTTCTTTTGGTTGTAACGTCTCCAAAGGAAAGATTACTTGCATGTTTCATGTTATTTTCTGTATTTGGCAAACCAGCTAACAACTTCTATTACTCCAAATAACATAATATATATTTACTATACGTGTCTGGAACTCATCTTGCTGTTCCTTACTTCTAATGTCGTGCCAAGGTACAATTACCTAAAAATGCTTGTTTCCATTAATTCAAACACATCTTCTGACAGTCTTAGCTGTCTGGATCATGTCTCTCTAGTGATTTCAGGTGGATCAAGTGAAACCCACTGGCAAGAGTAGGGCAGATCTGGTGCAGTCTTCCTGCCTCTGTCACCCAAAAACAGCTCTTCTCATTACTTCAGTTTGTTTTAATGAAAAATAATATCATTAAAGGATCATTCCTTTCCTCCTTTCTGCATGCAAACATGAACATTGCTGCAATCTGGAGCCACCTCATTATACCACCAGCAAGCAGCAGTTGTTATCAAGGACACTTTGATTGAGCAGAGGGGTGATGGGTCTAGAAAACTACAAGCTAGATGCATTAGTGCATCTAAACATCAGGCTGCATCAGAGGTCACAGGGAGGGCACTAAAATGGATTCATGGCATCCTGAGCCTCACTCTCAGAATGGCTGTGACAGCACAAATACATGAAATGTGTCTGTGTCAATTAAAAAAAGGTATGTGTATGTTATATGTGGCACTGGAGGTGGAGTGAAGATATGTTTTCATGCATATGCATTACTGTAAAAAGAGCTACCTCCAAAATGTCTCTCCATACACTCCTCACTTCACATTGTAACATGCAAGGGCAGCAGATTTATGCAGCTGTGGATTTTGATGGCAAAGTCGTGGGGGACACAAAAGATAAGCAAAAAAGCACTTTAAAAACATCACTCTTCCGCTGAATTTGTCCATTTAAAATCTACTCAGTAACCAGAACAAAAAGGTTTCAAGCCTTTTTGTGGTTGTCAGAGGGCTACTGACACATTAGACATGAAATACCATCTGCAATTCTGCTTCTAAGAGCATCTTGTTGCTTCAGGTTATCCAAGGATAGCAAAGAGCTCAGCATGTGATGCTACATAAAGTGACACAAGATGCCCTCATCACACTGCACAAAAAGCACAAAGAAACCAGGTTTTATTGTTTGACTGTTTGTTTTTAAAGCGAGTGAAAAAATGATAGGTTCTAAACATGACTCAGAAAACTCATATCCTTGCATGAACCCTTCCTTTTTCCTACCCTCCCACTCATATCTATTTCTCTGCAATGAACAGAAAGAGGTAGTTTCAGGCAGTATAAATATCTGATAGAGGGAAGATTAGAATGGATTTTCCCAACTTAAAGCTAAAAAGTGTAAAAAAAAAGGAAAGGAAAATATTAGCTATTATTCCCAATTCAGAGGAAGGCAATTCTTTATTAAAATGGACACTAATTGCTTGAGATTTGAGATAGCATTAATAATCATCATCATATCAATGCCACTAAGACATCCTAGAGCACCACGTTTGCTGTGTATCACAGCTGTGTATTCTATTTTATAGGCAAGTCAAAGACAATATCATATCTTGAAGAATTTAAAACCCTGTGGAGGGTGGGAAAGGTCTCATTAACTATTATTTTCAGATTAAGACCTTACAAAATCATGTATCAGGTACTCTAAATAGATCCTAGGAGATACTTGGATGTTAAATGATGAAAAATAGAAAAATCATTTGTTTGTGTTCTTGGGCCTTCACAGTGAGACTTTCCTTTCCTTTCCTTTCCTTTCCTTTCCTTTCCTTTCCTTTCCTTTCCTTTCCTTTCCTTTCCTTTCCTTTCCTTTCCTTTCCTTTCCTTTCCTTTCCTTTCCTTTCCTTTCCTTTCCTTTCCTTTCCTTTCCTTTCCAGCAGAGAATTGTTAATTGGTTTGCTTGATGAATTACATGTTTACAGCGAAGCTTAGAGGAAACTCTGGAGGTAAAGAGCAGACGGAAAATGGACTGATGGAAAACCTGGCTAGGAGAGAGATAAAGGAGGATGCAGTGGAACATGCAGAGTCCAGAGACTGACTGGCACAGGAGATTAAATGCAAAAAGAAAAAAAGCAGGCAGAAGTGATTAAGCATGGAACATGGATCAAAATTAGAATTTGATGTGAGAAGCCAAAGAAAGGTACTTAAAGAAGATGAAGAGGGCTGGCCAGAGATGGAGCATGTGGTCCCAGGTGATACAGATGAAAAGGCTGGAGAGAAATAAAGCAAGGGGTCTGGTAACTGTGGATTGTCAAGGAATGAAGTAATAAGGCTTTGAGGCTGGGGGAATAAAAATTATAATGAATATGGAAAGGGAGCAATAGGTCCCAGGGGATATATGTAAAGGGAGAGCAACAAGCCAACAGGGCCATAATAATGACAATATTGCAGTTATTGGCAATAATAACATTATTATTACTATTACTACTAATAATAATAATGTTATTATTTCTAATAAGAGCAATAGGCAGCAGGATGAAGGCAAAACATGAAGAGAGAAAAAGGACAGGGAAGGGCCACAGAATAAAAGGGAAAAGAGCTGAAAGACATGGGTGTGGCCCTCAAGTCTGCTGTCAGTGTGGTTTGAAATGAAGGTTGCAGTTAGCAAGAAGACAGTGGCTACCTGTCACCTGAAACAAGCCATAGACCCCTGTGGGCACACAGGCTGCTTGAGGGATGAAGCAAATGTGGACATGAGATTCACAAAACAGAAGGGACTTAATAAAAGATCCTCTAAGCATGTGAGGCAAAAGGCCTGAATACATCTCACCACTCAAGCTTTGATTTTTTGGGGAGGACAATCAGTCCTTTAAGGAGCAGATAGATGGAAGGGAAGAGAGAAATGGTCCCTTCTTTTGGCTGTATCCTCATCCCAGCAGATGGGAACTTCCAGGAATAAAGGACATAGACAGAGGGGATTCCACAAAATATCCTGTATCTGTGATGCATGTTGAAATATCTATGAAATGTGTTGATGAAAGATATCAGCAGGGACAAAACATGTCACTGAGTAAGAATGTGAAAACATTTTCCTACTAGCACCCAGAAGAACACACTTGACACTATTTGAGAGCATAGCCATACTTCCTGCAGGCCACACTTCGATTTTAGGTTATCTGTTGTTGGACAAAGACATATGATAAAAATTAAGAGTTCAGGAAGACATTCTATGATAGTCCATCAAGACCAATACCACATAAGAATATCAGTGCTGATAATAACAAGAAGATGAATTCACCATCAGGTTGTCACTGCAATTTTTGAGTGCCTTGAATATACACACCAAACTGGCATGTAGAATTAGCAACAGAAAGAAACTATTGGGGTGCTGATCAGCTCCTTCATATTTTTATGCCTCTTGCATTATGAAATCACTTCCTTTTTAAGTAGTACAAAGTGAGGTTTCTGTCGTAGTACTGTGAGGTTTTATCCTACAGAGGAAAGCAGATATGTAAATGCCATGTACTGTTATAACACTATTCAAAAATGGACTACTGCCCTTTCTTTCCTTGAGAAGAAAGTCATTCCTGAAGAGAATGATCTTATCCTTTTTTTTTTTTTTTTTTTTTTTTTTTTTTTTTTTTTTAGGACAGGCAAATATCTAGTCATTTTAGTTTTAACAGTTGTGTGTAACGAAGGTGAATGTGGGTACCTTACCAAACTTAAGACAGTCAGACATAAATAAATTTATGAACAGGATCCCTTTACAGTTCATAAACCTCTGGCTTGCTCCCCCTTTTATGTAAAGGGTCAAGCATAGTATAATTAATGTCCTGTGCCATAAATTTCACTAGACCACAAGAGGGAGCAGCTCTCAGAGGTGCAGGCAGACAGGCAAAGAAGAAAAAATGCCAATCAACAAAAATAACCATAGAGGAGATGCTCTGTCTCAAAAAAAAAAAAAAAAAAAAAAAAAAAAAAAAAAAAAAAAAGTGGCACTCTCCCAACCAGCTGGGTGGTATTTAAAATTTTGCAGCACATAACCAGCAGGCTCATCCTTCAGCCTGAAGCAGACAACAGGTATTTGCTCTTCACAAATGACTCAGTTTAACAGAAAATCCCGTGTTCATTTTCAAACCTTTTCCTGGACCAATCTGAACACTTTCTCCCAGAGGAAGACAGAAGCTGCAGCCTTAAAATCTCAAGGTAAGTGTCGGACCACATCTCTGAAAAAGAAATACTCCTTTGAAAAGTAATGCCAAGTCAAAACAATGCTGTAAGAAATATTTGACATACAAATTTTCAGGCCATATTTCCAATTCTTCTGCTTTATTTCAGCACCTTCTATAGAACCTGTACTTCAGGGTTGGTTTTCCTCCTTTTTTTTTTTTTTTTTTTTTTTTTTTAAAGGAAAAGCACCAGAAACAAATACAACACGCCTCACTGGCTTTCTCTAATCTTGGTGAATAAATCTGTTCACTTAAGCAAATTGCTGTGAATTCAAGCCTATTGCAATGGATCTCATCTCTTGCAAGAGCCATTAACACAGAAAGCTGGATTTTCTGCATCAGGTGAATCTGCATGCCCAGGCAGGCCACTGCCCCTTTCACTCTGCTGCACAATCACATGATGGAGCAACATTTCTGGGTCAGAGAGGTAAGGGCATTATGTTGTGCTGTACCTTGAGAACCACAGACTTAACAAGTGGAAGCACTTATCAGTCTCCCCTCATATCTTTACTGGCTTAGACAGTTCTAATGGGATGGAGTTACAACACTGATTAGTCCTAATTTAGTTAATAATGTGGTTTCAGGTAGAATTTCTCATCTTTCTGAACTTCAGCTTTCTTTATAAAAAGTGACAATATTACCAGAAATGGTTTTTTCCCCTTGATTACCCATAAAGCACAGGAAAGATTCTGTAGGACATCGGTTTTGTAATAAATGCAATGTTGTTGCATTTGTAAACAGTGTCAGACTGGTGTCTCTGCTCCCTGCATGGCTGTAATCCCTGATTTCACAGTGGGTCACACGCATCCACTGTCAGTCTGCACAGGGGCACTATGTTTGCCTGTGATCTCCTATGAAGAAAAGCACCAAGTGGCAGAAGTACCCAAATTACACTGGCATCCTGCCCTTATTTGCAGTCCTTACTGCAATGTCTGAAAGAGATGCAAAAGCCTGGGCAGTACAGATGCAGCCAAAGAACACAAATTCAGGTGAAGGATTCAAGCTCACAGGAGATATTAAATGTAATGGTAGCACTTAAAGACTCAGTTGTCATTGTCTAGATAGATGGATCACATTTTCCTGTGGTCAGTTTATAGAATAAGAAGAACAAGGATAGAGATGACAAAGGTGCAACAACTGAGGCTTGTGGTCCCTTTGGGGAACCCCTTCTCGCTTCCTATACACACCACAGGAAAGGTTTATTATTAGGTAAGAAAAACACTTTGCTGGTGGGAAATGCAGGGTACAACAGTGTCTAGGGTATGCAATTGCATGACTCCCAGCTACATGCAGCAGGGATTCTCAATTACTACCCCTTTTCTAGAAAAAGACAATGAGGCTTCATTGCTACAGTATTTCATGGAGGAAGGTATTTTTCCCTGTGCCCTGTTGCATGCACAGCCAGGCTTAACTCAATGGTCTCAAGAGCAAAATTCTTACCTGAAGACAGAGACTAACTCCCAAATCCTCTGTTGGGTTGATTGAGAGCAAGGAGTTGGATTCAGGTCTCCCATTCCCCAGGCTATCCCCAAATGAGCCTTTCTTCTCTTTAAGCTTCATAAATCCCTTAATATAAATAATTAAGCGTTCAGTGAGCCACACAAGGGGATCAGAAATGTAAGGGAGTGATTCTGCAGCCTGCTAGTTAGCATGTTCAGCTGGGAAGTGGGCAAGTCAGGTTCAAACCATTGCTGCAATGACTAGTTAATTATTCATACAGAACAGCTTCAATGGGAGTGAGGCAGTGCAATTATCCAACAGATTGGCAGTGGATCTACTCTCCTGGGGTGTGGGAGAGCTTAGTTCAGTCCTCACTCGAAATCAAGGTGAGGGAATGGTTTTGGGAATGGCTTGCTACTTTGGAATTGTTCCTGGGAGTACTCAGTTGATTAGAGCATGATGTTGATAGCACCAAAGTTGTGGGTTCAATCCCTGCATGGACCATTCACTTGAGAGTGGGACTGATCTTTTTAAGTGCATTCAAACTTAGAATATTCTGTGGTCTAGAAAAAAAGTCAGTGCTAACAATTTGGCTGTTAGGGGAAGTGCAGCCATGCAGGTAATTCTGGTAAACTCCAGTTCTCCTCCCCTTAGTGCACATGCTGCCCTAACATGAAAACATACCTGTTGAGGGTAAGCTCCATCTGTTGTATAAAAATATTTTGTACATCAAGTAAATAACCTGTATTTCCTTTACAGTAGTGGTGAAAAATAAGATCAAGGATGTTTTCTGGATGGAATTCATCCCACTAACCTAAAACCAGCAAAACAACATCTTCTCCAAAAGCTTTTGGAGATGCTTTTTTGTCCAGTTTGGATGCAGATGTCTGTCTGGGAGGCATTCAAAGTCAGCTGACGGAGGGGTCACTCAGGTTCCCGTGATGCACCCTGCATCACGATGCAGCCAGCCATGCATCAGGGGGAGTGCCCTGATGCTCAGCACTAAAGCAGCAGCAGAACCTCCCCTGGGGCTGTGAGAGCCCCAGGCCTTGCTAAGTGGCACATGCTCTCCTTGCAGAGCTCTCTCCATTAGTCATCTAAAATTGCCCCTTCCTCCTTGCTGCCTTATTTACTTTGGCTGAAATTCACATCACAATGCATGCCACTTTTCCTAGGGCTTAAATACAGAACTCTGAAGCACTGTTAGCCTGCAAAGAGGGGGGATAACTTAGCAGCATGTGATTTGGTTTTGGTTTTAATCAGTTTACAAATTCTAAACACTGGGGTACCCTAATTCATATTGGAATGGAAAGGCATAGGAAGGGCATGGTTCTCCTTGGTGCTGTACTAAAAACGCCACTAGAATCAGTGAGTGATGGTGTGCACATCCCACTGGCACAGGCAGGGATCTGATCCACCCAGTGTGCTTGTCAGAGCCCTCTCTGAGACTGACTCAATGCCCTCCAGATGGAGAAGCCACAAGTGAGTAGAATGAAATATTTTATTTTATATTAAACAAGTAATAAAGTTACATGACTCTAGCCTGCATCGTGCTTTTAAATGTGAAATTAGAATGTCATTGTCACCTCCCAGCAGATGGGGCAAAGGGGTTCCTCTTCATAGTAAAATTTCCTAGGGAAGCACGCTAGGGAGAACATTTTGGCAGGAAAGCCCCTGTGGAATAATATCATCCAAATGTGGAGGTATTTCTGGGTGAGGAAGACTGTGAGTCTCATCAGTGAGATTATGGGTTTAGTGCCTAGTTCAGAAAACATGGTGGGTTTTGGGTTGCTCTGGCTGACCTCCAAAGACAGTGCACATGGAGGTGGAAGTACTAATGGGAAGGAGTTAGAAAGGTTACTTTGACAAGTAAAAACACTCTTAGGAAGTACTCTAAATCAAGAAAATAATCCAGAAAAAACCCATTCCAGCAGCTGCAAAGTTTTACTGAGCTTTGAGTAATTACATACCAACTTATACATAAAAAAACTTGTCCATGTCCAGTTGTCAGTGTGACAGAATCTCATGGTTCTGGCTGTAGAAGGGCTGCACAGTGGCTGTGCGAGCTGTATTCTTCTGCAGCAGAGGTTATGACACTTCTCTGCTCCAAAGTCTAGGAGATGAGCCTCTCCCTCCACAGGCAGTATGTGAGCATCTCATTCTGTATTTTGATTAACAGATCTGAAGGCTAGCAAAAGACAGCAAGCAGTAGCTATGGTGGTTGTGTTTTAAGGAGAAGGACCCTGGCCCATTTTGGCAGCCAAAGATTAAATCCCAAGTAATGAAAGTGCTGTGCTCCTGCAAGGAACAGCAGCTTAGGCACAGCTTTGCTCCACACTTGATGCTGGTGACCTCTCTGTGAGGATCTCCTGAGTATATGTGTGTCCTTGGCTCAGCTCCCTGCCGTGCCTCACTCCTTACAGATACTGGATCTAGACTTTCATTGGAGGTCTCTGATTCACACTGCTGAGGAAACTCATGCCTCAGGATTTTAGCTTTTGTATTTTTCATGTATCTGTAATCCTGCAATTCTTTAGTGTATAATTCCAAACTCCATAAAGAGTGTTAGCTACTGCTTCCCCATTTTAATCAGACAAAATTCCTCCCTAGGCCTGGGAGTACAGGACACGTTACTGTCTCAGGCCCTGAGAAATGTACACAAAAATGAGTGGGGGGGAGCAAACCTGGGGTAAATAACTTCATTACCTGAAGCTGTAATTGAAAGGTTAACCCTCAAAATGCAAATGGACTAAACTTATAAAAGTATGAGAACCTGAGACCTATCATCCATTTTTGGGTGTAGCCCTTGGACGACTTCATCTTCCCAAGGTATATTTACCTGAGCTTACAGAAATGCATATCAATAAATATAACTGATTTTTATTCACTTAATTTTGTCTGGTCTCTGTTTTTAGGTAGCCCTCAAAGGCATCAAAACAAACTTCAGGAACCATGGAAAAAAAGCCTTGCCTTATCTTGCCTTTGGTGATTCCTCTTCATCCATGCAATGCAAAAAATCATGGAACACATCCATGTTTCTGAAGCCCATTAGAATCCCACAGAGCAGAGCACACTCCCTCAGCTACTAACATACAAACAGATGCTATGGCAAGTTTACTTCCTTTTTTTGTACACATTTCTTCCTTTAAAAATTGTACACACAGTAGAAAGGCACAATACACACTGCTTTTTTTTTTTTTTTTTTTTTTTTTTTTTTTTTTTTTTTTTTTTTTTTTTAATTGGTTTGGAGCTGGATAACATAAGCTGTTCAGCATGTTCAGCAGATGTGTTCAGGAAAAATGTTTGCAACTTTGCTTAACCTAAAATTTATGAACATAGATGCACAATTTTAGTGACAATAAGTAGTTAACATGAGAATGAGCTACACAAATGCAGGAATATGCACATTTAATTACAAAACTAGTACACATCTCTTTTTCTCTTTCAAGCTGAACACATTCAATTATCAGTGTAATTACAGGGCAATGCTCTCTCTTCCACATCATGCAATTCTATTTTAGATTTGACCAATACACACGTATGGTTTGTCTGGTTTTTAATAGATACCATATTGCTCATCCATTCTGTTAGTTGTATAATTTAATTTGAAATTCCCCATCTCTGCATGGTTCTCAAGTTTGAATTTTTTCAAAGTTTCCCCTTGAAGAGAATTGCTACTTATTGGTAGCAATTTTATTAGTTTAAATTCAGATCTCTTTTCCAGCTGTTGTTCTTCAAGGAGGTAGGAATTGTCTCCAAAAGCATCTCTATATAAATGAAGTATCTCTTCTTACATTGAGTGCAAGAAGATGGAAATATGCCTGGTATAACATTACTGTTATGTTACATTGTTCACAGTGCTTTATTCCATTCATTCCATTCCTTGCCTTCAAAAAGTAGGGGAGGGGGGGGGGTCTCTGTTCTTCCCAGTTGTGCTGTGAAGATATCCTCTCTGAGACCCACTTTTTGCTAGATATCATCCCAAAACACCTACCCTCAAATATCATCAAATAATGTTTCTCCAGAGCATCCTACCAGCTTCTCTTGCAAATTTTTTTAATTAAAAGTTTGCTGCACTATGGTACTTCCCTTGATCATGGCTGAAATTGCATGTAATATTTAATTTTCATTAGGCAGGGAATCTCCTAGCAAGTGTTAGTGAACACAAACTCAGAAAAAACTATTGTCACTCTCTTATATGGGAATAGTTCTAACATTACATGTATGGTTTTGCATCATGATTTCTTTTCTGGACACAAGGTCTTGAAAGAAGAGACCATCAAATCCTCTCCCATAACTTCTGTATTGCTTATCCTCTCATGCAGAACAGCTGCTCTGGTTTGTTTCAGTTCTGTGTTTATGTCTTTACTTGATCTCATGTGAATCATCTCCTATTTCACCTGGTTCTGTCCTGGGCTTATCTCTCTATTTGCTGATCAATAGCACTGATGCAGCTGAGTCCAGTGCCAATGCCATGACAATGTCAACTTGGTGGCTTATTGATTCTTAGCACTTCACAGTATATGGGAAGTCCATCTGTGCATCTTCCAAACTTTAATAGAAACATAATTCCTTGGTTTTGTTTCATTTGTATTGCCATTAATTTTCTAAACTATTTAAGATTTTTAAAAAATCATTCATTAATTAAGCTACAAAAGACAGACATCAAAAAGCATCCTTTGCTATATGTTTTATGTCCAGTGGGGCACCCTGATAACTGTCCTTCCTTTATCTGTTTTGCACTGTTTTCTGTGCTTCCCTAGAAAAAGTTGTTTTTTTCAGGAATAAGCCATGTATACATATTGCATCAGAGCATGAAGCATTGCTCACAGCCATGCCTGAAGTCATTCAGTCAGCCACAGCAAAGAAGCTGAACAGTGAAATTTATTTCACTTCTGGCGCCACACTAAGAGACACGCTCAAAATACATTTGCATGAAATAACATCAGCTTTAACAAATCTACTGAATTATGAGCAATTCTGCATATGCTAGTAGACATTGCCACTTATGATGATGAAAAATTATGCACACACAGAGCTTAAACAAATGCATATATATATGGAACTCAGAAGACTACTGTTTTTTCCTTTGGTTATGACTGAGAGGTTTTTGGTTGCATACTCAGATTACTTAAAAGTATAGAGGTCAAAGAGAAAAACAGTGCAAAGTGGCAAGACAAATAACTGCACCCCCTGAGTAGGCAATAAATTATTGCAGAATTTATAATTTGCTCAAAAGAGTCCTATTTTTAAGCAAATATTAATCTTGAGGTGATAATACCTGCCTTGAAATACCAAGTGGCTTTGAAGCATCTGTCCTCTGCTGTTACCTGCTGGGCTTTTTGAGCAGTTTGAGGCCATTCAACTAGTTTTCTCTGGGAAAACCCCATGTGCACACCAAGTATTTAAACATTCTCTAGGATATGCTCTCCTGCAGTGTGGATGAGTCTTGGAAGAATCTGCTCAGCCAAATTACCTCCATGTGCCCCATCTGCCACTGAGACATTGCCATGACCTGGGACAGGAAAATGTCACTTGTCAGGTGAACCACAGGAGGAGGAGCCTGCACTTACACTGTGCTTATGGTGTCTGCCGGAACATTATGAGGACACAGCAGGATTTAGGAATGTTTCGTGGTTTTTCCAAGCTCAGACAAATTCAGGCATAGACAACAAGACACAAAGCCAAACAAGAAGCAGTGCCTTTGCTTTCAGGACTTGCCTCATCTTCATATTCACCAAGAAAAATGCCCTACATTTATGTTGGATTACTATGCATAAAATAATATTCCCTGCTCTGTTGAGGATTTTGGGACTAATGCAGTGTTGCTTCCTTTTTTAGAGAGCATTAGCAGCAAACCAGGAGGGAGGTTCCCAGCACATGCCCAGGGCTCTGCTGATTTCATGAGTCCACTTGCATACACACTCCCTAGACACCACCCAAACTCAGCCTGGTGGTAAAGAGTAACAGAAGATATATCTACTCCATAGGCACAGTTGCATCTTTCAGTGCAAAATGCATTAGCAGTTATAACCTCCAGACACACAAGTCATGAGGTGGCCTCTACCAAAGCAGAAGCATAAATGTGGCTGAGCCAAAGGAAACAGAACATAGTCCTATGACTGACAAAAGAGCAGAATTAATCTTCAAAGTAATTGTGTTATTCTCCTAAGGTTTAAGTAATGTGAAAATAATTTCAGAAAATTAAAACATCCAAAAATTACTAAATTTAGTATTATAATGGTTGCTTCTTACAATTCAGTATTGACTCCATGACTGACACCTTTTTCCACAGTCATTCTTGATCCTGAGGAATATTTTGATAAAGGAAATGGAAGCTCTGACCATGGTGTCCAAGATCTACATCCAAGAAAGAGAACTAAAAAATAAGAATATTATTCACCTATTGCTAGTGTACCGATCTATTATTGCAGTATTACTCACCTATTATTATCTTATTACTAGAAATGCTGAAGCTTGGTGCCAAAGTTGCTCAGGAGGCAATAGAGAACAGAAATCACTTTGGTTAATATTTTTTATCATCTCTGTTCAGCATGGGCCAGCCTGAATTTGTTTTTCACCAAATATTTTCCCCCCAGAAATTCCTTCAGGTATTGAGATGACACACTGAAAGTTTGTGCAGAGAATTTAGGAAGCCATTTATGCACAAGGAAATGGAAAGTTTTATATGTCCTATGCAGTCAGTTGTTACAATTAATATTTGTGATTAACTGGAAGTAATCCTCCGAAGATATTAAAAATCACAGCTCCACTGTCAACACTGGTTGAATATATAGACAACTAGAATTGGAAGTTTGGTTCAGTGTCAGTCCAGAAAAATACCTGGAGTGCCAAGGAGATGAGAAGTGATCTGAAGAAGTCATGACTAGGCAGAATGAAATGTCTTAGTTATAGATGTTTCTAAAACAAGAAGTCACAAGGAAAAATACAGAATCAAGAAGTGGGCCTTGTGTGGGCAAAACTCTCATTTGTTTCAGCAACTGCTTCTTAATATAAACCATTTCCACACATGGACCTCTCTCTCTGCATCTGTGTTTTTAATACCTTGCCATTTGCACTCATGTTCCTTAAGGCAAAGCTCTGTTTTTGGTTACACAGGCAGAAATGCAGTAGCTTTCCTTTGCATTAATATCAGCAAAATGAAGAGCAAAAAATTTGACCTGAAACTCTGAAGCAGTTTTTATATGTATTTTTACCAGTGTGTCAGCAAAGTATAATAAATACCCTCCCAGCAGTTTCAAAATTCCCATGGAAAGAACAAGATTTCAAAGCCTGTGCTGAAAGGGATTGTTTCCAGTGCTGTAACCAATTTCACAGCTGATAACACACACATCTACCAGCAGATAAGCAAAGAAAATACATTTGTACGATTAACTACGCCTCTGATGTACTGCACAGAACAGGAGTCACAATGTTCTTCTCTTAACTTTGGAGCTACTTAGATGCTTAATGATGTTGTTCCCACATTATTCAACAAATTTCTACTGTCTTACTGTGAGCATGTCTTATATGTGGCTAAGAATTTCAGATTGCAGAACGTCAGAAGTGATGTCTGAAAATGCAAAGAGAGACTACACAAGCCTTTAATTAAATATATTTCTCCTTTATTCCTAGCCTAGGGGTCTTTCCTCAATGAAGTGGTGCCATCATAAGGAAGGTTTTGGTCACCCAGCTCAAAGTAAGCAACATTCCAACACCATAAAGGTCTGAATGGTTAATACTGACACGAGGTAGTAGTGCTCAGGTGACAGCACCAGTCCTGTGTGGAAAGGCTAGAAGAATTGGGATTGTTCAGGCTTTGGAGAGACCCAACTTCAGCCATCAATCCACTGCTTGAAGGGGCTCTACAAGAAACACAGATGCTTTTTACAAGGGCATGTGGCGACAGGACAGGAGGCAATGGATTCAAACTCAAAGAAAGTAGGTTTAGATTAGATATTAGGAAAAAATTCTTTACTGTGAGGATGGTGAGGTTGTGAATAGATTGCTCAGACAAGGTGTGGATGTCTCATCTGAGGAAGGGCTCAAGGTCAGGTTGGATGGGGCTCTGAAAAAACTTGTGTAAGTTGTGAAAGATGTCTCTGCACATGGCAGGGGGGTTGGAACTAGATGATCTTTGAGGTCATCAACCTTCTGTCAAACCATCCTGTGATTCTATGACATTCCCAGGGATTGTTTAAAGTTTTCTCTTGAATTTCAGGAACACCACATATAACACTTAATTTTAATTTAAACTTTTAATTTGAGTTCAAGTAGCAGATTTTGTATAAAGGTATATAAGGTTTCCATAATAAAGAAAATTGTCTTCACTCTCTATGTATTCTGTTCTGTTAGTTTGCATATATGTCCATCAGATAATATAAAACAAAACTATCAGTCAAAATAAGGAAGTGACAATAAAAAGAAAGCAAACAACTTTATGAATCTGATCTAAGAATATCTTGCAGAGAAAAGGAGGACATGTAGCTAACCATGCTTCTCTGATGTAAGACCCTTTCTAATAACAATGACTTTGGAAATGTTCTGATTTCATAAGATCTCCAAATGAGCATTTTCAATGAAGCTGAAATTGCTCATACTGAAAAGAAGCCCAAAGAACAAAAGATCAGAAATTTTGTGCTACATCCCATGGCTTATATTCATTTGGCTAAGGATAGCAATAAATGATATTAAAAGAGCTAACAAATACATTTCTCACAAATAACGCAATTCTCTGAATATCTGGACTCTGTAGGACAGCTTCCAATGAGAAAACCCAACAATGTTAGCACTAATTTCTACTGGATTAAGCTATGTGTAGAATTTGTTGTTTTTTCAACATTGCATTTTGGAAAATATTCAAATAATGTTCTAGTAACTAAGGCAAAAATATTTCTAGTGTGGAGTCAGGTATGCCAGTCAACCAGTTTCTTCCTGATAAGCCTATATTGGTAATGGACGTTAATATGTAAAATAACAGTAAAAGTGCCTGTTATTGGTTTAAGCTGCATCCAACAGCTTATTGACAGTGATACAGCTTCCCCACTGCTGTTCACCAGCAGTGGCCCACTCCAGGGAATTCACTTTTACATTTCTGGAGCACTTTCCCCCCTGTTGCTGTGGTCTGCTAAACAAGAAGAGAAAATATTAAATGGGCCCATTTGATGATCCATGAGAAGGTACTTCAATAATCATCTCATGACCAACATTCTTAATTGTACATCATGCAAGAAGTATGCCAGATATCTGATTCGATGAATAAGAAGGACATGGGAATGTTAGATGGTTAGAACAAAGTCCTGAGAAGCCCTAGATTTTCTTGAATTTAGGCCAAGTCGTATTTTCTGTCCATGATGGGTAATGCAATATATGCAAAAAGAACTTGTCTTTTTTTGAATTATGCCTGTTCATGCTCCCTGTTCTAAATATTTTTAAAAAGAAAAAGAAAAAAAAAAAAAAAAGTGGAAAGACCATTATCCCTGTCTTCAGGGTGAAGCAAAGTTCATTGTCCATGATTCCTGCAAATATTTCCAGTTAATGCAATCAATGATACAGAGACTGAGAGGTGTATTTGATTCCGTAAATTAAAGAGTGAAACATATAATTAGCTGCCTCAGATAACAGTTTCAGCAGATGGATATAAGAGCAATGCTTCTAATGGGCCTTTTTTTGACCCAAGGGAGGTCATCAATTGCTTTTGCTGACTGCATGCAAAATTGAGGACATCTGGGAGATGAGTCCTTAACAAATGTGTTTATAGGGTTTGTCAAACAAGCACATTTGTGAGCAACACTACTTTTGTGATTATTCCCAGAAAAGAATCAAAAAGTTCACTGATTGCTGTAAACTACCTCTCATGATCTGCCAGACATACAGGTGTATGAAATCTTCCTTTAATTCTCAAATAACTGCTGTACACCATCTTCTGCCACAACAGACAGACTTTTAGTTGTCACCTTCTCCATCCCCACTCTCTGTGGTCTCTCCCCTCTTCTCTTTGTTCAGTTATGTTACTATTGCTCACAGGATTCCTTGTCATTTCATTGATGCATTTTGAAAGTTCCTTACATTTTCGCTATCCTACATCTTACTTTTAATACTTGTCTTAAAGTTTTCCCACAGTCCAAGCAATATTTTTATGCCTGTCAGCACTCTGAATTCTCTTTCACTTTACAGATTGTAGTAAAACTTTGAATTAGTTTTTCCATGGAATTAGGACAAAAACACAGATTTGAATTCCCTGAGAAGCCAAAATGTAAACATATTTAAACTAAAATTGTTTCTGAAAATCCATTTTCCATATAATTTCAAAATATTTTCTTGATTCAAAATTATTTTGACTACTATCTCTTACTTTATTTCACTTAAATTTGTGCTTATGATATTGTAACCGAATAATAATAATTTTAAAATATTTTGGTTTTTAATATACTAAAGGCAGCTGTTATATAATATTGACTGAAACATCTTATCTCTAGATCAAAGTCTCTCCAGTTCATGCAGTAATAGGAAATTTTGACACTGATATTTTGATATATAGAGCAAGAAGATAAGCATCCGGTGCTCTAACAGGAGAAACAGCTGGTTTCAATTTCTTTGAATACTTTTTTCCAGGACACCAAAAACTAACACAGCAACATCTGTAAACTGAGCGTGCCTGTAATACTCTGCTTTCTTGGTTATAATATCCAGCACATCATCACTGCAGCTGATCATAAACTACTTCAGGTTCAACAATTATTTCAGAATACAGGCTCCAACTGCATTTAAGATCTGCTACAGTAAATCTGATAGGATTGAGATAAAAGAGCAAAATTTATCATATAAATTACTTTTTAAAATTAATAATGCAGTTAGCTATATATCAGTTTTCCTTTGCCATGCTTCTACAAAACTTTACTGTCCATTTGTTGGAAAGTAAAGTCAAAGACAGAAAGATTTTAATAAAAGTAAGACAGTTGTGTGAATCACTTCTTATTGTCTATTAAGAGAAATTTTACTTTTTTTTTTTTTTTTTTTTTTTTTTTTTTTTTTTAATGTTGTAGTGTTTGTCTAAATTCTGACTTTTTTTTTCTGTTCTTTGGTTTTGATAGCACACCTTTCTCTTCTCCCACAACACATCCTCAAAGCACCTGTGCAAATTTCCCTGGACACATGGGAGAGCAGAATGGGAAGGATGCAAGGGGCATCCAGGTATTCATGACTTGAGAGAGGAGTGGCAGCAAGGGCTCCCCTAAATTAATTCACATTGATTTTCAAGTCTTAGAACTTTGCTATCCATGCTTTTCAGCATTTCTTTTTGGAAACAGAAAAAGTGTTCTCTCACCTCAAGGTAAATGAAACACAACTCCAGGGTGGTGACCCTGGCTGGACACCAGTCCCCACCAAAGCTTCACTGTCACTCCCCTCCTCAGCTGGACAGGGTATAACAGAGGAGACAGAGTACAGCAAAAGGCTCATGAATTGAGATAAGGACATCTTCAGGGACTGAGAAATAAAGACATGTATCACATAGTTCTGGAAAGAGGGAGCAGCTGAGATATGACAATTGGTGAGCAATTACTGTCATGGGCAAAACAGACTTGACTAGGGGAAATCAATTTATTACCAATTAAACCAGAATAGGATAATGAGAAATAAAACCAAACCTTAAAATGCCTCCCCCTCCCCTCCTCTCGACTTCCTGGGCTCAACTTCAGTCCCAAATTATCTCCCTCCTCCTCACCAGCAGTGCAGAGGAATGAGGGTTGCGGGTTGTGGCCAGTTCAACATACATTGTCTCTGCCTTCCCTTCCTTTGTAGAAGGGTCCTCACACTCTTCCCCTGCTCCAATATGGGTCCCTTCTGTGGAATTCAACTCTTCAGGATCTGGCTCCTCTAGCAGGGATACCCCATGGGGTCTTAAGTTCTGCCAGCAATATTGCTGTGTGGTCTGGTCTCTCTCCAGTGGGCACAGGTCCTGCTGTCCCCCCAGCACAGGCTTCTCTTGGGGTCACAGCCCCCTTAGAGGGCATCCACCTCCTCTAGTGTGGGGTCCTGCAGGGGCTACAAGTGAATCTCTGCTCCACTGTGGTCCTCCATGGGCTGCAAGGGCACAGCTGCCTCACCACGATCTGCACCAGGGGCTGCAGCTGACAGAACCTCAGCTCTGGCACATGGAGCACCTCCTTCCTGTCCCTCTTCACTGACCACGGTTTTCCTTCACATAATGCCACTCCTTTCTTCTCTAGCTGAAATTTGATCCTGCACAGTAACTTCCCCCACTTTTAAAATACTTTATCCCAGAGGTTCTACCACCATCAGTGATGGTCTCAGCCTTGACAGTGGCAGGTCCAACTTGGAGCCAGCTGGCATGGGCTTGGTCGGGGCAATTAGGCAGGAGAAACCTCTGATAGTGTCTCACAGAAGCCACCCCTGTAACCATAACCCCCACACTACCAAAAACCTGTCACACAAGCCCAAATGACACACATAAAAGACAGATATGCATCAGAGTTAGAATTTAAATACAGAAGTATTTCTGTTTAATTATGCCTTTATTCTTGAGTCACATATTCAGTGTTTCAGCTGAAAGTATCTCAGGTGTACAATTTATTGAAAAGGTTTGTCCAAATTCAACAAAAGAAAAGCATGTTGTGCTATAGCTTCAGCTAGGATTTTGCAAAGAATGCAAGGGATTTTTCCTTCTAGCACATGCTGCTGTGTATTTATTCTAATTAGGGAGGTTGTCTTTTCCACTTGACTTTAAGACTGGACACAAGTAGAGGCTGGAGGAAAGTCTGAACTGGCACTCTTAAAGTAGCACAGAGAATATCCTTTTCCTTTTTTCTGCTTGCTGTTAGATTTTGATTATATGCCACCATTTCAGATTCAGAGGGAACCATCAGGGTAATTTATCAGGTAATTTATAATTTATCCATCTTTTGCTTTTCTACAAGGACTTCAGACTGCCGTGTTTATGTCAAAACCTCCCAAGCTCTCAACCTTAGGCCAGGCATGAGCTCATCTCATACAACACAAACTGTATGCCAGGATCTTCAGGGACTGAGAAATGAGAGATATGTATCACATAGTTCTGAAAACAGGGAAACAGAGAGCACCTGAGATATGACAAAGACCAGCTGAAGTCCTACTGCTCCACTAGGAGACATGACTGGGCAGCATTAGAAGCTATCTCTCAAGATAAGTCTGGTGTTTTTAGCATCTCCAGTGTTTATTGTCTCATATCTCGTGGAGAATTTGGCCACAGTCAGCTACAAATCCTCAGGCAGAGGAGCTGCTCTTGTGGCTTAGCCTGTATGATTCGTGACACATAGATTGGTCACTCTGTTATATGGCCTCAATTTCCAGGGTATCTTGGTGTTTTTTTCAAAAGACATTATAATCAGAGAGAATTTGATTCAGTGATTTCCTCCTGTGTTTCTAAATTCTCATTTCTGTGGGTATGGAAGCCTCCATGCAGACATTGTTCTGATTTCAAAGTTGCACAAAGATATTTGCATGCATTTCTTTGCCTAACCCAGATAGCTACATTAGACTGTGAATTTCAGCAGCACTTGCTGTCAGTCAGCCAAACACTCAGTCCTTGCTGCCACTCCTCTCTCAAGTCATAAATACCTGGATGCCCCTTGCATCCTTCCCATTCTGCTCTCACATGTGTCCAGGGAAATTTGCACAGGTGTGCTTTGAGGATGTGCTGTGGGAGGAGAGAAAGGTGTGCTATCAAAACAAAAGAAATGAAAAAAAAAAGTCAGAATTCAGACAAACACTACAACAGATGTGTCACCCATTCAAAAAAAAAAAAAAACCCAACAAAATTCAGACCAAAATAAGCAAACAAGCAAAAAAACCAAAACCTATCCAAAACAACAACCAGAAAAACTCAAATGAAATCAGGCAAAAAAAGTCTCCTACAGTCCTGGTGTTTAATCTGAAAGTGCTTGTCATCTACCCAAGCTTTAAAAGAGAAAAAGAGAAAATAATCCTCTCTTTCTCCCTGTGAGTTACTGAACAGGTCAGAACGAACCTCTAAGCAAGCTGAAGTCCTCAAGGTGACAAACTATTCAAAACTTTAAATAAATCCTTTAAACCTGTATCCCTGATAAAATCTATGCCCATTTGTGTAGGGCCAGTAGAGACAGTATGTTTGCAGCTGAAATTAAGACTGTGAGTGGATCTGAATTGTGCAGCTGAACATGCAGGGACATGTGGGGAATCTGCACAGGGAAGTTATGGTATTGTGTTTGGGGTAAAAGGCAGGCCTTGGCCAAGATCTATAGCCTTGTACTGGGAAATGACCAGTAATATTCTTTAGAATGTGCAAGGGGAAGAGATTTTAATTTTATGAAATATGAATATTTAGTTATTTTTTAAAATGTACTATTTCAAACAGAACAACAGAGGAATATTAAGTGAAACAGTTGGTAAACATAAGAATTTAAATGATATAATGGATTTACTAACCTATATGTAAGGGACATTGAGCAAAATATTCTGTACTAAGATTCCTTTCTGATATGGCTATAGAAAGCACAATAGCAAAAATGAGTTAATCCAATCTTTTTCCTCTGTGAAGAATACCAGATTTTTTACATATTGCTTTGCATCTTAGACATATATCTTGTGGACAGTGTGGCAGAATGAACATGCCAGAATTACATCATGTCAGCAAAGCATCTCTTAACAATTGGGTAATGTCTGAGCCCACTGTTGTGTGTCTTATCTTACCTTTCTATTGTTTTTATTTAATGACATTTTACTGGCTAGCATTTCTTTCCCTTGATGTATTTGCATATAATTGTTCTTTGTAGTTTCTTCTCTGTGGTTTGTGGCACCTGCTGCAGCTAGAATATTTTTTCTTTTCTCACGAGCCATAAAGACTGGGTCTTTTAAGTGTTTGCAGATTTCTTGGGGTCTTTTTTTTTTTTTTTTTTTTTTTTTTTTCAAAATCCTGCTACATTATATCAAGATATACAGAAATATAATTATCTTACCTAGGCAAAGTTTTGCTAAATAAGGATGACATTTATCTTTTTTACTTAAAAAAAAACAAAAAACCCTTATTATTACCAAACAAGTGGAAGTTGATAATTGGGATTCATTTTGATCTAAAAATTATTAAATGCTTGGCAATTAGATTCCAGCTACAAATGTCTCTCTCTCTCTCTGTAATTATATATTAAGTATAATATAGTCTCTTATACTTAATTATATATTAAGTATAATGTAAGTCTCTCTTCATATATTAAGTACTTGGCACAGGGTGTGTGGTAATGATTGTCACTACTTTTTGTCCTTCAATGTTGAAAACAATTGCAGACATCAACAGAAATATTCACAAGCAAGTAGCATGTAGAAAGAATAAGGACAGTGATATTTGGCCTACACAGTATTTTCACATAAGATCTCTTCTTTGTTCCTGCTGAGCAACAACTGAAGTTTAATTCTAAATGGTCCAGCTATTCCTTTGAAGAATGGACCATTATTGAGTTATGGCAAAGAGAAACGTGGTGGAGGGGATTGTACTGAGTAGCTATTTGTATGTGATTAGATGGCAAATCTGTATGAGTAGAGCAAATAGTTATAGCAACACTCTCTCTAGGTTGGTTAATCAGTCCATGTGACCAGCAGTGTCCTGCCCATGAAATATCTCAATGGAAAATACTCATAGGGTCTCCTTGCTTTAGGGAACAAGGATTCTTTTGCTAAGTCCAGAGACTGACAGCTGAGACACTGGAAGTCCTGGCATGAATGGGATGGAGAACTACAAGTGGTGAAGATACTTATTTTTATATCAAGAATTTGGTCAGAGGCTGCTAGAGCCAAAACTCTTCCAATACGCCAAGTCCAAGGAAACTACCAACCCAAAACACCTTCCTGATCCCAAGAACCTCAGAGTTACTGAATTAGGTGCTGTCAGTCTTTCTCCTTTGGTGCCAGACTACATCAGTCTGGGATGTTGGTCTGTGAGCTGGTGTGCTGCAGCTGCTGACAAGGGTGTTGTTGCTATACGACATTATCACCTTCTGCTTGTTGGATCCAAGTGCTTTTTTTGCACTGAGTGTAAAAATTTTAAAGTCTTTGGGGCAGAACCCAAATCTTTAACTTTACAAGCTGGACACACACTATTTTAAGTGACAAACTTTTTAACTATTTGGGACTTGCAGGCACTTCTGAGGTAGCAGTGAAACAGCCTTTGTATCAGATGTCTCTGCAGAATTGCCAAATATTTACACAGCTACTCTATCTATTCTATTACAGGTTTGTCTTCTGTTACAGGTTTCTTTCATCCTATGGTTGCTGTAAAATCCACATTGCATTACTTGGTTCTCTGAAGGGTATAAACTCTGCAACTACATTCTTCCCAACAAGCTTTGCAATGGTTTAGTGATGATTTAGGCACTTCATGAAGAAGAAGAAACTTTTTGCAATGTATAGCTTCTCTAAGATCCTGCACAGCCTATGAACTCTCTAGGACCCCTTGGCAGAACATTCCAACAACCAAAACAAGTAAAGCTTTTATTATTCTTCCCAGAACCTACACAATAATCACAGGACCAGTCGACAGTAAAAAGTGAATAAGCCAAAATTTCCATTCTGTAATTCCAGTTCTTGTTAAGATGCTGTTTGCAAAAGCAAACAAACAGGCAAATAAACCCTACAAATTTTCAACTTAAAAGCCTATTTTGCAATTACTATCAAGACTCTCACTGAAATATCTGCTGGCAAAAAATTTCCATGATAAAATACAAGCTGAAGGGAAAGCAAACAACTTGGATTTTTGTGGCAATTTAATGCCACATTAAAAGCAAAGGTTACTGTTCTGGCATTTGTACTGCTGATGCACAGGCAATTACAGTTTAGTTAAAATATTTAACTATTATGGCTTAAGCTTCTAAATGAAGGGAAAAAATGATTGCATGTTTGTGTTCTGGCAAACACTGAGAGGCATTATAAAGGGCTGATCTCAAGGTCATTTCAGTAAATTACTGTGGCTAGAGCTTGTACCAGGAGCTGGGAAGACAAGGCATACCAGTATTCAGTAAAGCATTCTAAACACAAAAATGTTCCCTCACAAGAAAAGATCTTAAACTTCCTTCCTTCCTTCCTTCCTTCCTTCCTTCCTTCCTTCCTTCCTTCCTTCCTTCCTTCCTTCCTTCCTTCCTTCCTTCCTTCCTTCCTTCCTTCCTTCCTTCCTTCCTTCCTTCCTTCCTTCCTTCCCTCCTTCCCTCCTTCCCTCCTTCCCTCCTTCCCTCCTTCCCTCCTTCCCTCCTTCCCTCCTTCCTTCCCTCCTTCCTTCCCTCCTTCCTTCCCTCCTTCCCTCCTCCCTTCCTCCCTTCCTCCCTTCCTCCCTCTCATTCTTTCTCTTCCTTTCTTTTTCTTTTTCTTTTTCTCTCTCATTCTGTCTCTCTTTCTTTCTTCCTCTTCTTTCTTTTTCTTTCTTTCTTTCTTTCTTTCTTTCTTTCTTTCTTTCTTTCTTTCTTTCTTTCTTTCTTTCTTTCTTTCTTTCTTTCTTTCTTTCTTTCTTTCTCTCTCTCTCTCTCTCTCTTTCTCTCTTTCTCTCTTTCTCTCTTTCTCTCTCTCTCTTCCTTCCTCTCTTTCTCTCGTTTCTGGTCTTGGATATCAGTCTTTTCTTTTTCTCATCAACTAATCAGCACATCAATTTACTAACACTGTCCCATGGCCCTGCATAGCAATTAAACAGGATTTGGCCCATCCAAATATCTCTCCTTGCCTGCCAGCAGACTTTTTTCTCCAGCCCAATACTTTTCTGCAGTGGGTGCCTTGTTAGCATTTATCTTGAAGTGGGCTGACTTTCCAAAGGAAAATGCATATCTCCTCCTCTGTTTCCTTGAAGATTTTCTTCTGTTTGACCTTAGTCTTCCACTGTTAAAATAAGAATCACATCCATTATCCCAGAACTGCCTCTGAACAAACATATATTAATTTACAAAATCTAGGGTGCATCAAACAAAGATTCCTTAAGTCACAACAGTGGTGGAACCAGACAACTTTCAGTTTTGCATACAGGCTTTTTTCGAAGTTCCCACTCTGGACACAGTGGAAGGGAGAATATTCAACCAAATACAACCCAGATTTCACAAATATGGTAATTCTTTACTAATATGTGCAATTCCAGAGTCCGGGACACACACTTTGGACAGGTGAAGAAGAAGCAAACTTGAAGAATAAGTCTCTCCTCTTTAAAAAGAACTCATCATGATTTATGCTTTTCTTAAACACTACCTAGGTTTTCTTACACCCACACATCCATGTGGCAGAAAGACCCTTATAACTTCCAGCTTTACTGTGGTTTTCCCATTTCCTATTCCTTTTCCATACATGCAAGAGGATGAATTATTGAGGAAGCAACACAGAAGCACAATTCCTTGGAATGCTGTTGTAACCTTACAAAATGAAGGGGAAGACATACGACAGCATAACTGGTTGAGCAGAAAAGGATGACTCTTGCACTGGGCTGTTTATGGAATTATCCTCCACGGAATTAGGAATTTTTTCCTCTGTCTTCCTCGCAGTTCTCTCTGCCTGATGTTGTTCCCACCTTGACACTCATGTGTGTGTGTGTGTTACCTCCCAGGGGATTTTCTGTTTTCCTTCTCCCACCCCTGCCAGTAATTACCAACACACAGCACCGGGGGAAGGAAGAAGGAGGGAGAGCTCTAAGGGGCCTACCAGCAATTCAATAGGGCTTTGATTTAACAGCTCCGAGTCCTTTGAAAACATTTTGCCAAGAAAAGCTTGCCATCAACACGTATAATCTCTTATCAGGGGCCATTGAAAGCCTGGGCTCCGAGGTTAATTCTTCCATCGCAATGAGTTTCAATCAGTTCAAAACTCACATCGAGATGAAAGCCACGAAGCCTTCTCGCCCGGTTTGTCCCGCAAAACCCACTGAGATCAACCGACTGGGGAGGATTAGGGCATGCTCATCTGCTGGCTCTCCAGCAGGACGGGCAGGCTCAAAAGAAAAACAATAATTAGGGATAATTGCTTGTGTCCAAACACAGGCATTAAAGCCCCTTTCCCCTTTGGTACTTTGTGAGCTGGAATGAAAAAGACACCCCCTGTTTTGACAGCTGGGCAGGCGAACAGAGCTGGTGACAGATGAAGCGAGACGTCCCCGGGCACCCGCAGCGCGGCGGGGCGGGAGAGCCCGGGCGGGCTCCGCCTCAGTCCTGCCCCGCCGGGCGGGGTCCTGCACCAGGGACGCCCCAGAATCGGCCCCGGGTGGCCTCAGCATCGTCCCCGAGCGGCCCCCGGTCCCAGCAGCCCGGCGGTCCCGGCCCAAATAAACACCCGGGCGGGCCCCGCTTTGCTCCGAGCAAAGGATGCTCGGGTACCGCGGGGAGCCCCGGAGCGTCAGCGCTCCCACCTTACAAGTGTTTTTTTTTTTTTTACCTTCCTCGTGCGCCTGTAATCGGCCAGCGCGGATCAGATGGGGAGCAGTAAGGCGCTTCAAAACAACTGACTAAAATTGCGCTCTCGAGCTGTAATGTATACAGCGGCATGAGTGATTAATTAGGGAAAGCCACATCCGACAGGAATGGTTTCTGAGAGGGGTCTTGGAAAACGCTGCAGATACAGCTGGGATCCAGATTAATACATTTATCTAATAAAGCAATTCCCGGCCGCCTTCTGTCTCTCGCCTGGTCCTGTCTGACTTCTTCTGGCTCAGCCAGAACTCCGCTGGCCTAATAGCTCCAGATAAACTTCCAAACAGGAGATTATATTTGTGTGTTAATGGTCTATACCATAGATCAAGGCGCTGAACAATAAAAGCACAGGCAAAGGCTCTGCTTTTTCCATTGGGGAAGTAAAGAAAAGTTACGGTCTTTCGCCCGTGGAGTGGAAATGAAAATATATTTTCACTCTATCTGGAGATATATTCCTCCAGAAGCAGGATGGGGAACACGCCGGAGCGTTTGGTAAACGAGGTTTTTAGCAGCGACGCCCCCGCTGCGGCAGCGCCGCTCGCAAACATAAATCAAGATACATTTTTGGAAAACTGTCGGACATGAGGTGCTGCAGTACTACTGCAGGGCTGGATGAAACACGGGGTATCCTACGAGACTGGGCTGGAGGGTGGCGGGGGAAAAAGGCGAGGGTGGAAAACGGTAACATATCTAATTTCAGCAGAGCAGAATCCGCTGGTAGAGGTCACCTCCGTGAAAGAAAGAGAGAGAAAAAGAGAGAAAGAGAGAAAGAAGAAAGGAAAGAGAGAAAGAAAGAGAGAAAGAAAGAGAGAAAGAGAGAAGAGAAAGAAAGAGAAGAGAAGAAAGAGAGAAAGAGAGAAAGAGAGAAAGAGAGAAAGAGAGAAAGAGAGAAAGAGAGAAAGAGAGAAAGAGAGAAAGAGAGAAAGAGAGAAAGAGAGAAAGAGAGAAAGAGAGAAAGAGAGAAAGAGGAGAAAGAAAGAAAGAAAGAAAGAAAGAAAGAAAGAAAGAAAGAAAGAAAGAAAGAAAGAAAGAAAGAAAGAAAGAAAGAAAGGAGTAAATGTTGCTATTTCCTTGCAAAATCCCAAATGCACAGAACCTGGGTGACTTCAGAATACACCAAGAAATAACGTGAATAATCGAGTTTTAACTCCCGATCTTATTTTGCAGTGTTAAGACAAACTTACAAACGACAGCAGTTTTTCTTTTATCCTGGATTTTATGCGTTCTTAGGAGCTGATCTAAATCTGTCTTCATAGAGAGCCAGTCTATGCTTGATTTAAAAAAATAAAAATCCTAAAGTGTTAAGGATATATAAAATTGCACATCTAAATGTATATATATATACACACACATATATAATATACATACATATATATACACACATATATAAAAATATATATATACATATATATACACACACACATATATACACACACACATATATATAATATAGAGATTTTATATAATAAATATGTAATTAAATCGTTTCCAGAGCTCCAAAACAAGTAAGCATGTAAATCGCCCACATCCGTGCTCCGGTTTCCCCCAAACCGAGTCAGGCGCAGCCCCACACTGGGCAGGCTCCCTCTGCCTCTGCCTCTGCCCTGCCTTCGCCCACGCCGCAGCCCCACGCAGGAGACAGGGGAGACAGGGGAGAAAACTCCGGAGGGAAATACGATTTATCACACACGGGCAGTGCTAGCGAGAGCATTCTAGGAGTTATTTTTTATTTTTGCTGTCTTTCTTCAGCTGCGCGAAAATAATGAGTGGGAATTCGAGAGCAGAAACATTAAAAGAAGAACTTTACAGCACAAAATGCAAGCCCGGTTTCACGGCGAGAGATGCAGCAGGAAAGTCTCTGTACTTTCTTGACATCAGCTGCAGATATCTGTGGGTGGGAAAATGAAACAATTATTAAAAAAAAAAAAAAAAAAAAAAAAAAAAAAAAAAAAAAAAAAAACAACAACAAACCACCAACCAAACAAAAACCACCAACCAAAAAAAAAAAAAACAAAAACCCCAACCAAAAAACCACCAAAAAACCACCCCACTTAATTTTAAAGTATCTCTAAATAGTTTTAAGTGTACGAGGCGTCTCTTCTTCAAGAGCCCTGCAGCCCCCTGACATAACAGGTTGCCTTTTATACGCGGCAGTGTGTGGGGGTGTAGCCTGTGGTTTCCTTTCTTCTTTCCCCCAAGGGTAAAATCTTGACAGCTGTTTCTCAGAAGAATCTTTTGGGTGATTTCTAACGATAAAAATCAACAGCTTACCGGCGTTACTTCCTACCCAAAGGACCGCTGCGACCTCATTGCTACTCCATCCCTAACCCGCCTCCCCTCTCCAAAGCTACACCGCGAAATCCCAACCCTTCTCTTCCTCACTTTCACTTCCTTCGATTAGACAGGTTTGGACAAGCTGAAGAGCCCTGATAGAGACTCTTTTTTGGCTCCGGGGAGTCAGAGGAGTCTCCCCAAATCCTCTGTTGTGCTGCCGCACCGCTGTGTTCTCTGCTGAGGGATCGATACCTTTTATTGGTTGTGGGTGCAAGAGTCGTGGTTGTGATTTTAACGGTAACGATCGTCAGTTACCATTACCATAACAAGGATCGCCCTGTTAAATGCCATAGTTCGTTTCTGAAAAACGACTGGAAATCATAACCATGCGTATGAAAACGCTGAGAGCAGATAATGCACTGAGCTGCCCTTCTCCAGATATTCCTGGGTAACCTTCCTATCTAGAGCGAGATCAAACCCCAGAAAGGAAACTCTGAATTTCGGTGTAGATGGCAGTCTGGATTTTAGGGGAGTCCTCTCAATCTGCTGCAAACCAGCGCCCGAGCACAAATGAGAGGAGGACACCTCGGGTTTGCTCCTTCAGCTGCTCCGTTCCTGAGAAACTCTAGAATAAATCAGTAAGAAATTGAAAGCGAGGAGGAAATAAGACTAGAATGGCGTTTTTCTTGTGCCGGCGTGCTTCCCATCTCGTTGTGCTTATTGCTAGTATAGAGAGGGAGGAAAGTGGCCTTTAGAAAACGAATTTTGAACGGGTAATTTTACATTTCCTTTTAAAACGAGGTCACTTATTCTTTGACTATCACTGCGTGACAGTGCATCACGGTCGGGCTCCTGCACACATCTGATTGCAAATATGTGGATCAAAACTGTGGGCTGTACCAGTACCTGGGGTTTTTATTCTAAATGCTACACTGCGAGGTTTACTTTTTAATTTCTTTTCTTTTCTTTCTTTCTTTCTTTCTTTCTTTCTTTCTTTCTTTCTTTCTTTCTTTCTTTCTTTCTTTCTTTCTTTCTTTCTTTCTTTCTTTCTCTCTCTCTTTCTTTCTCTCTTTCTCTCTTTCTCTCTTTCTCTCTTTCTTTCTTTCTCTCTTTCTCTCTTTCTCTCTCTCTCTCTTTTTTTCTCTCTTTCTCTCTTTCTCTCTTTCTTTCCCCTTTCTGTTTGTCTAATGCAATTCGTGCCAGGTGATTTTCTTTCAAATTAAGCAAGACACTCCGATAACTGTAAAAATTAACTCATGTCATGTTTTAGGTGGAAAAGGGAATTCGTCATCGTCACAGTCGAGTATTTCAACAGCCATTTACCACCAAAAAAAAAAAAAAAGTTCAGCTTCCAGAGTTATATACCTTGTACTACAGTTCATAAACTTGATTTATGATGAAACAGAACTGCTGGATTTTACTGCTCTGGCCCTCCCAGCTGGTAAGAATTTGACTGCAACATGTGGGATTTACAGTGAGCGAGAGCAGCATCGCACCGAAAGCTTCCCCTACACCAAAGATCCCAGCCAGCAGGTAACGGAGAACTCAAAAACCAAATTTTCGCCGTCGGATGTGACAGAGGGAGGAGGTTTGGCGGCCCCGCTGCTGCTCTCCGGTCTGCCCGGTGCCGCACGTCGCCCCGGCGGTGCCTTTGGGGGAGAGGAGGGAGCTCAGAGCGAGGATGCGGCTCTCGGGGGCGGTGGGAGCCGCAGCAGCAGAGCCCGGGAAGGGCGGGCAGCTCTCCGCTCCCCGGAGCTCACACGCGGCCGCAGGAGGTCGAGGGGAGAGCGCGGGAGATGAATTTTCAGTAAGAAATATTTTCCCGAGCATCCGCCGTTGTCCCCAAGCGCAAACTGCATGGACGCAGTTCAGGGAAGGGAATGAAATCAGTGACAGCTCCACCAATCCCAATATCAGTGCCTGAACCCAGCTGAGGATGTAGCCATGAAACCTGGCGTGGTTTAACACATCAGACTGGGCAGTAAGAACTATTCAGTATAAATAAATCCCCGTGTTCAGCCCCTCACAAAACCAGCCCGGCGCAGGACTCCGCGAAGGACGAGCGCGCTGTAACCCAAAGCGTTCAGGCGTCATTTTTAACAGAAAAGGCTGAGAAATGGGAACGCCGCCCCTCCGCAGCCCCCCACCCTCCCGAGGGGCGCACGGAGCTCTCTTTGCTGTCTCATCCTCGCCGTTCCCGGCGGCTCCGGCAGCCCCTGGAGGGCACCGGAGGGTCCCGGTGGGAAAGGACCCCCATCCCGGGGCTTTCCCCCTCCTCCGGGACTCTGCGGATGCCGGAGGGTCCCTCTGCTCTGCGGGGCTTCAGCTGTGTCCGCTCTGGCGTCAGCGGGCTTGGGAGGGCATCCTCAGGGGTCCCCATGGGCACAGCCCTGCTTTTTGTCCTCCTCCGACCCCTCTCCTCTCTCCTGTCCTAAAAACCTGCGGCGTCTGGCCGAGGAGCCTGGCAGAGGGCTGCCTCTATCAACAGGGGAAAAAAGGTGTTTCAAGCCCGTGGGGTGGCCCAGAAAAAGCGACTTTTTGCCGTCTGTGCCACGGGGAAGCCAATGTACCTCTGGTACAGCCCCCTCCGAGCGCTGCAAAGCATCACCCGGGGACATTTTTGTGGGCGATTTGTACAAACCCGTGGAAAGGTCGGAGAGGAAGGGAGGGAGAAAGGAAGGGAGGGAGAAAGGGAGGGAGGGAGGGAGAGAAGGAGGAAAGTAGGGAGGGAGCGAGAGAGGAAAGGACGGAAGTGGAGAAGATTTGTGAGGCTGCAAAACCCGTGCTGGTGAGGGAGAACTTGGCTTTGGAAGTAGGGAGCTGTAACTCTGTGACTTGCCAAGGTGATAATTAGAAAAATATCCCCTTGCATGTCAGAGTTTCTGTAGGTTTAGGGGTGTTTTTTTGTTTGTTTGTTTGTTTGCTTTTTTTTTTTAATTTCCCTTACTCACCGCCTCCCTTTTCACCCCGTTCCCCCCCGAACACCGTCCCCGCACAGCACTAGTTCATGTAAGATTTCAACAGCTGAACTCGCCAGAGTTTCCATCCCTCATCCAGAAAACCCACTAATCTGAGTTGCTTTTGCAGTGGCTATTTACAAGCAATTATAGGATAGGCATGTTACCAAAAAGCAGGAATGAATGTAGTCTTCAGTCTTCTTTCATGCTTTTAATTAAATGGTTCTCTCTGTTCATGCACATTTAAACACTTTTCTTTTTTACTTGCCTCCAAAGCCTTTTGCTTATAAATGCTGCCATACCATACATTTAAAAGATCACGGTTTTTTTTCCTGCAGTCCTCTCAGGGCTCACTGAAAGGTGATGGTTTCATTTTGGACCATTCATATGCTGATAAAAAAGAGTCAAATAATGATTAATGACCATATATCGCTGCAGGGGATTTACAAGGAAGGGGAGAATATTCTATGTGTCCAGATACAGGCTGAGCTCCCCCTCCACTCCCTGGCTCTCTGAGTGGGTGCTTGTAGACCATGTTAATGTTGCAAGGGGCAGGAAGGGATTGTGGAGACAGAATGTGAATTCTTATTCTTCTTCTTCTTCTTCTTCTTCTTCTTCTTCTTCTTCTTCTTCTTCTTCTTCTTCTTCTTCTTCTTCTTCTTCTTCTTCTTCTTCTTCTTCTTCTTCTTCTTCTTCTTCTTCTTCTTCTTCTTCTTCTTCTTCTTCTTCTTCTTCTTCTTCTTCTTCTTCTTCTTCTTCTTCTTCTTCTTCTTCTTCTTCTTCTCCTTCTTCTCCTTCTCCTTCTCCTTCTCCTTCTCCTTCTCCTTCTCCTTCTCCTTCTCCTTCTCCTTCTCCTTCTCCTTCTTCCTCTTCCTCTTCTATGCAAACAGGCATTCAGAGATTGAAGTGAGCAACTTCAGTGGTTTTGCAGGATTTATGGCTTCTCATGGACCAGTATTTTAACTGTTGCTCCTCTCATTGTAGATATGTGATTATAACTGAGTGAAGTCAAGAAGCCAGTGAGAGACAATCACGGGCAGTACTGTCCCTTTCGTTGGGAAATAATAAAGGAAAACATTGCAAAACCAGTATTTTACTCTCAGCAGCAGTTTAACCCTTGATCACCTATGTTTTTACCATACAGATACTATTTGTAAAAATTTATCATAATAAAATGGTTATTTTTTCATCTGAGGTCTCTATACATGCTATTTCATGATTTTCTGCTGTGTAAATTCTTTGTTTGGAGTCCACAGAATGTACAAAAGTGGATTTTAAAATGGCCCCTTGCTGATAATGTGTTGTGTTCTCAGAATGAAACCCACTATTAAATAACATCTTCTCTCCTCTAGATGCACTGTCCAGAAAGAGAATATAAGGCAACTACTCTTTTGCAGCCACATGGGTAAAGGAGAAATCCCCCCTTCCCAATGTCTCTACTGCCAGGGACCAGGAGATTGAGAAATCTTAATGCTGCAAATGTATTCTTGTAGTTGGTTCAGGCGTTTTTGTTGTGTTGTTGGTTTTGTCTGTTTGTTTTGTTTCTTAATCCAAACCTCAGTAACAGTGCCCTTGCATCCCATTTCACCACACCTCAGTTGTCATTCTATTTGTCAGCTTAACTCTCCCTTCCCTAGATGAAAATGTTTCTTTTCTCTTAAACTCCTCAAACCACACCTTTCTTTTTTCTACACACCTTTAGGACCCTCTCTGTCATTCCTGAGAGCCACTTGTTAGAGACATCCTTTCAGGGCTGTTCCTTCAGCCTTGACTGCAGTCTGTGTGTCTCCAGCCTGACATATTGAGGATTCAGTGTATGAAGGTCCAGACCTGGAGGAGTCAATCCAAATGACACTCAAATGAAGTTTGAACTGTATAATTTCCTTCTTTCTAAAATATTTATTGAAGGCAACGTTTCATTAATTGGAGTAAGATGGGATATGCAAGTGGTATACCACAATTTATAGCAATTACAGATCAGTGTCATAGTCAAATGTCAATTTAACAGTGGCAGGCATTTCAGCAAAGAAGAAAGCCTGTTATAGGGTTGGAGGAGAAGGAAAAAGAGCTAGAATTAGGGTTTTTTTTAGAAATCTAAAATAAGAGGCAGATCTGATTGCATTTGAGGTTTTGCCATTTCTTATTTTATCCTTGTGGTTTACCAATCCCTCGCTAAACAATAATAGGCATTCCTTCATAATTTGATATTTAGCTCTTAAAACAATTCAACATGTTCTAGATATAAGTTAATTAGGGCCCCACCTTAAATCAAACGCTCATGTGTGTAACAAGCCCAAGTCCAGCATGGGACAATTTCTCTGCTGCTTTGAAACACTGGAGTGGTGTGTTTGCCCACAAAACATGGGGCAATTCCTGGGCTCTTTGCAGACAGTCCCTGCAGATCCCTGGGCCTTTCCCTTTGTTAGGTACTTGCCATGTGATCCTTGTGGAGGACTGGAAAGGGCAGCCTTGTAACAACATTATTTCAGGAGGATAATAAGTAGCCATCATAAATTCCTTTTTTAATAGTTTATTGCCGGTTGTAGTCTATTGACAGTGCCTGCTTTATAGCATGGAGGAAAACAGTTCCTTGTTGGCACTAGTCACTAAAACTGTTTGATAGCTCTGGCCCTTTTTAGTGCCTTCAGAGAAAACCTAGTGGCTCATGAAATGAATCATAAATAGCTGAGCTGAAGTTGAACAAAAGGCAGAAAGGGGGAGGAAAAAACAGTCTTGCACTTACTGAAATATGTTTATTTTGGACAATAATCTATTAACTAGTTTAACAAAGATACTTTAAGGCTCAATCCTGCTGTCTTAGCTGGAAGAAAAAAAAATAAATTCCACGATGATTGTAACTTGGGTCTTTATAAGGAGACTCTTTAGCATAGATTGCTTTTCTTCTAGCTCAGAAATAGCACATGCAAAACTCCCAGAGTTCACCTTTTTGAAAGAAGAAGCAACACATACTAATGGTTAGAATTGTCTTACCATCACTGTCCTGTTGTGTAACATTGGGCAATTAATAAAATCTCTTGGGGTAGTATACAACAGTATTTAGAGAGGGCTGAGAAAGAACTGAATGTCCACTGGGTCTCACAAAAGTCTGACTAGGCTGCTGTGCAACATCTCTAGAAATTTACATACCTACTGGAAACTATATTACTCTGAGCCCTAAGACTATCTCTCTCATGTAGATCTGTAGAAAATCCAGAAACCCGAGTGTCCAGGTCAATACCAGTCTTCATTGGATGTGTAGGAGGACTTGCCAGCTTTAAGGGGGCCACTGTATAATTTTGCTAAAGATTGCTACCCAGTCTTTCTCTTTCCTCTTTCCCTCCCCAAGGGCTGATAAATGCAATCCTGAGTCTTCAGTTTCACACTGCAATTTTAATCTAAATTCTTGTCAGCTTTGTCCCTAGCCAGCACTTTCCTATGTGACCTGTGTGAACAGGGGAGTTCTAAGCTCATCTAGCACCAGGAAGATCTGACTTTGTACTTAATCTGTTTTGGATGAAGTATGGACAGATGCCAGCTTGAAATACAGGATTCAGTGATGGAGCCCATTATATATGTAACTGTGTGACAGAAGTGAGACACCTGACTTCAATGTCCCTCTCAGTCTCAGAGACTGAAATTTTTTAAATGAAATCTGTGCTTCCCACTTGTCATGAGAATATCTAAGCCATTGCCCTTCCTAATGTGACCTGCACTGCCAGTGCCAGGGGAGCACAGCTCTGGATCCTTTGTTTTCAGGCATCTTATTATCTTCTGGTACCTGGTCCCTGTTCTGCTGATACTCATAATTTAATGATTTTAGTTTTAAAATCTCAGAGCAGGATTGAAAATCCCAGAACTTCCATGGATTCCAAGCTATTCATGAGGGTTGAGCAGTCCTTACGCAGTCCTTACACTCTTCACTCCACATAGCCAGAGTATGGAATGTTGGAGCTTTTATGGATAAGGCAGATGCAGGTTTGAGCCACCAGTCACTGTGCTAAGGAAATGGAGCCATCCTTCCCACTTCCAGAGAAAATGCTGTAATCCATTTCTTTAGATTATTTTTTTTGTCTTACTATATAGCTAATGATTACATTTTCTTCACCTGAGGTAAATATATATACTCTGTGCATGTAAAAATATGATCCAAATGAGGTATTGGGCCATGTTGCCTACAGAAGTGAAGACAGTTTTCTACAGATATATCCATCAGGTGCTTAAACAGCAAAAGGCTGGATAGGATTTTAGGTGCTCCCTTGTCCCTATCATTCTTTGTGCACCCCTTCAGTGCTCCCATCTTGTAATTGCTTAGGCCCTCTTCTTATTCCTCTTATTATTTCCTCTTACATGCACTGTAGAGGAAACCTGGACAATTCAGGCTGAATTTTGGATTTCAGTCCAGACAGACTCATTTCTGTCAGCTTTCATTCTTTATTGCAATCTCATGATTTCATGGGGTGAGAGTCTGTGATTTTTATTTCCCCCAAGTAGGCTGCACATTGCTATATATCCCTGCATTGTTTACTTCAGGATTAGATTTATCTTGAATCCTGTTTCTGGACACTTGTCCTGAGCATCTAACATTTCAATCTACTTCTCCACCCCAAAAAATTTGTGTCTAGGATTTATGACTGGCAGTGGTTCTCAGTTTTGTGCTGGGGCCAACACATAGCCTTAACCTTGTCTAATGACTTGAAATTTTGTCCCAGCTTCTCTCCTCATGTCACCTCTTGAGACTTGGCATTGGGGAGGAAGATCCAACATCTTTGGGTGCAAAGAGAGAGAAGTTGCCTTTCTTTAAAGACTTTCAGTGAAGAATCATGGTGGCTGAAATTGCCCTTGTAGTGTGCCCTATGGTAGAGTTCCCTGAGGAGTGTATGGAGTCTGATCTGTTACAGAATGTGTTGGAAACCTGAGGAGTGGCTGGGGAAATCCAAGAGGAGGTCGATGATGAATATCAGATCACTCCTTCATATCTGGCACTTAGTCATTTTTTATTCCTCATATGCTTTTAAGACCTAAAGGCATTAATAAATTAAGTAAATATTGCAGTAATCCTGTCTGTTATTTGTCAGCAATCTGAAACTGCACAGGAAAGATATGAGGGATGCCAAAATGAGTATGCAATGCATTTTTGGCCTGCTTTTGCTATGCCAAGAACAAGACTCATATGAATTAATCACTGCAGCTGCCCACAGCACTGGTGAAACCACAGGGCAGCTGTTTGCATGCAACAGACAAGAGTGTGAGGGACACAAGTCCTGATTTGGACACAGTTACACACAAGTGACTTTGCACTGGTGAATGGTTTCCTTTATTTTTATTATCTCTGCAACAGAGAGAATTGTCTTCCTTTCTTCCTTATTTCATGTACACTGTAAATGCAAAGTTGCTTGTTATCTTTCAGCACTGGCAGGATCCTGGCCCTCAGCAATAAATTAAACAAATAATTTATTGTAAGTCACTGGTTTTTTTTAAGAATCCAGTCACCTGTGAGCATATGGTGTAACAGCCCATGTTTTATTTGCATGTTCTACCTTTCTTTCACTTGGGTTTCAAAGTCCTCTTGCTAGACAGAGTCAGCAAATCCCTTTTTTTTTTTTTCACTGTCATAGGATCCCTATAATTTTTAGAACTCCACAGAAATGCATGTGCATGGAGAATGAATACAGTTTTGTTTGTTTGTTTTGTTGGTAGTGGGGTTTTTTTGCTTTGTTTTCTCCTGCTCTGTTTTTCCTGTGAGATAGTTTACATATTCTTCCACAACATCTTGTCTTTACAGGTGGTTCATTCACTTTTTCATTTGATATAAAGTCTTAATGGTTCTCTGTCCAGCTTTTCCTCCTCTCCCTGGGACACAGTAGGGCAAGGAAATGCTGTGCAATACTGACACCTGCCAATATCTGTCTGAAGAGCATTAATCAACTCACCAGTGCTTCCTCAAGGCCTGACCCTTCTGCAGGGACAAAAATCCTCCTGACTTAATCAATAGTTAAAGAAGACAGGCAGAAATGTTAGAGGCTTCTACTATTTTCTCCTTTTCCCCCCTCTCCCTTCAGCTGAGGAAAATAAATGCAAAGAAGCCTTCCAAACCAAAGAGAAATTTAGAATCATAGAAGCTAAATACATATGCACCCAATCATTTTAGTGATATATTACTTTGCCTAATCATTAACTTAATATGCCGTATAAGAATTTGTAATCCACAGTAAATCATTAAGTAAGAATGATTTAAATGTACTTCTGGCTAATGTAAAACAGTCTAGTTTCCACACTCAGTTGCCTGCCAAACATTGTTTAAGAGAGAGGGGGGATGTGATCCAAGTTGACATAAGTTATAGCAGATATAATGCTCCAATATAGTGGTGGTTTGCAGATTATTGGGTTTAAGAGATAGGAAGAAGATGACATATTAAGCACTATGAAGATTGCCAGGCCTATTTTGTGCCTTAATTAGAGTGCTTTGCAACTCTATATTTAATTCTTCTCAAAGCCTTCTTGAAAATGCCTTTATGACTATCTTATCTGCAATGGCATTGGAAAAGTGAAATGCTGGTTGATTTACAAATACAGCAGGAAAATAAAGGGACTACTATTATGGTAGATACACAAAGTTGCTCTTTTCTGTGTGACAGCGGAGGAGTTAATGTTTAAAAAGCAGTTTAACCAAGCATGCTCTGTGCTGAAGTTCAGGAGGAAACAAGGAGCAGTGAGAGGTGACATGTCAAGTGGATGTGAGGTTGAGGAGGGAGACAGGGAATGGCCTTGGGCTTAAAGAACAGTAGTATGTGACACACATTAAACAGTAGTAAACAGTGAGGGGGTGAAAGACATCTTCTGCAGTCACAAGTTTTTTTAATTAGATTTTTATTCGAAATAAAAGGAGAAACCAGGGGTATGTAAATACTGATTTTAATGTAGAGAACAGTCTCTTCTGTTAAGTGCTTATTATTCACTATCTTGTAACAGATATATTATTTCTGCTGTTGAAATCACAGTCTTCTGGAAAACGAGACACTTTTGAATTGACCAGCATTTTCTATCTTGTATATTTTTGTAGACTAAGATTATATTTGCACCATATTGGTGCAAAAAGCTGGGGGGAGATCTGTTTAATAGCCACTGCAACATGATGCAGCACAGCCAAAAAACTTCTGTGACACTCTTCATAGTCCAGCTGTAGCATCACAGGTGAAATGTTTGGATATTTACTTAGCTTTTCACAATTTGTTCATCCCTTCATGCTGCTCCCTCCATGTGATTTCCAGTACCTGAGGCAACTGGCTCCAGCCTTGCTGGAACTTCTCCCTCTTGTAATGCAGTCCCACCAATCTAGACAGGGTACTTGTGATCTCAGATCCCTCTGTTGCATTGGAAAATGTCTACCTCGTGGTGCCTGTCTGCAAATCACCCTGTCACAACTCTGCTTGTGTTTGAGAGCACATTCCCAGCAGAGGAAGGTTACAGAATCCAGCTCATTCTGCACAGTCACTGCAGTTCCTGCAGACATTGCCTCTGTGCCACCCCTTCCAATGCTCCTTTTAAAAGTACAAC
Source organism: Zosterops lateralis (assembly GCF_965231275.1). NCBI lineage: Eukaryota > Metazoa > Chordata > Aves > Passeriformes > Zosteropidae > Zosterops > Zosterops lateralis. Next base: position 4,968,258 of record NC_139800.1, on the reverse strand, counting down.
AAAGTCAGATGGGTGTAACACCTCTAAACCCTATGCAGGGAACTGCCTTTGCAAACTCAAGTGTTAATACGACAGGATCAGTGGGTTTACAGAAAAGCAGATTTTAACAACACAGTTAACAGTTTTAACAGTTTTAACAGTTGAGAACACTGCATATGAGAGTATGGAAAGCAAGGCTGTTCCTTAGGAAGTTAAGAATATCCATTAAATTAATAAATTGTATAGCTCAAACGGCCAAAAGTGACTAATGACTTTTAAATCAATATTTTTTGGAGTACCCCGCTGTCAGACCTTTAAACTATGTATTTTCAGAATGTTATTGAGCATTTTCTGGTTTTACTGCTTATAGCAGAGGTACTAAAAAAGCGGATGCATCTAAAATTAAGATAAACAGTTTTGAGAGAGCTATTTGACCTGTTTGGACCTACTTTCTCCTGCCATTATCACTGGCCCCCATCTGCACACCTAGCAGTAACTCACCTTCTGCATGGTCCAGAATCTATTTATGTGGAGCTTTATCCCTCCTGCTTACAGGCCAGGAACCCCCAGCCAGCCTTACTTGCTGTAAGGTTGTTTGTGGCCGTGGCTGGAGTAGCAGAGCAGAGCCCTGGGGAAGAAGGCAGAAACCTGAAGCTGCAAACATCAAGAAGACTGCCTGGACACTGCTATGAGGTATTGGTGCAGATCCAAAGGAGGGGACAGCAGAGGACAGACAGATGTGCCTTTGTGGCATTTTTGTGTCAGGTCAGACACACTGGTGCATGTGAGCACTGCTGACATTGAGTGGGAAGGCTCAGCATTGACTTTTCTGGGGAGTCAGTCAGTTTTAGGGAGGAATAAATTACCTTTTCCTCTGCTCTGGGCACGGCACAGGCACCAGGTCACGTGCAAAGCTCCTGGCTCACATACATCTTGGAGTGTTCGGTGAGGTTTGGTGGCACTGCCTCTCCTCCCTCTTTTCTACCCTCCTCAGGCGATGATGCAGCAGAGCTCTCATCTTGGCTTAGCTGAAACTGGCCAATAGCACCTGGCAGGACCTTGAAGGTCAGGAGCTGGGCATTGTCCCTGTGACTGCAGACAGATGGTGTTTGCTGGGCATGCCAGACTTACCTGCAGCAGAAGAGCAGAAAATGGTTTCTGCTGTGGTGCTTCAGCTCCCTCTAGGAGGATGCAGGGATTCAGAAGCCCTCTGTCTAGGAGTCAGGGTCTGCAGCTGTCTTCCACATCACTCCCTCAATACTATTTTTCAACAGTTCCTGGCTCAAAAGAAAGCCATCTATGCAAGGCACCTTCAAGGTCCCTCTGCCTGAAATTCTTCCCTGCCCTTTTCTACCATTTCCTTTAATCCTATGTCTGAACCTGCCATAAAATCCAGCAGCAGAGGATAGTCCTTCCATCCCAGTGCATCCAGAACCTGTCATGCTCCTAACTGCTTGGCCTCTCCCTATAGTTTGCACACCCCCTGGCTGCAGACAGGAAACCCTGCAAAAATGGCATTCTGAGCTATTAGCTTTCCTTTGGCTACCTCCAAAACTCTTATCTCCTCAGCTGATAGCCTTGTGAGCTGTGGAAAAAAAAAAATAAAATTAACATGCGAAAGGAGCCATATCTGCATGTGTGTACACAACACTATTTTGTCTAAACAGCGACACCTCCTGATACCAGGGCTGCAGCTTTGTCAGTGAGTTCCTGCTCCAATAAAGTTGTTGTTGTTGTTACACACAGTAAATGACCTCCCGAGGGCCACCCTTAACAAGAACCATGTTTGCTCCTGCGTTTCATTCAGTGCCAAGCATGCTGTCAGCACTTAACAGCTATTAATAATAACAGAAGGAATTACAAAGCTTCATGGGATAGAATAAAGCCTGCTTAAAGGCAGTTTTCTTTGAGGGCTGTCCTGCATTGCTTGTATTCATACATCCAAACTGGATCTATTTAAGATGACAAAGTTAAAATTACCAATGTAATGTAATTCCAAGTTTGAAGCCTTGCCAGCCATTAACTGCTAAGACTATTTCTATAAACAAAGAGCACTTTCTAAAGGAACATTCACTTCAGCTTTTAACTGTGATTTCCTGGGGGAAACAGTTGTGTTGGTGAAAATTCAAATATGCAGTTTATTCATATGTTAATTAAAAAGTGTTTATAAAAGCAGTGAAGATTTCTGTTTTGGGCATTTTCTGGCAGCTATTTGATTAAAACTGGCTTGAAGCATTCATCCTATTCTTCAGGTCTCTAGCTGTCTAGCAAATGACAATGAATACCTGTTATGAAGATAATTATTTTTCAGATATATTGCATCAACCAGGTGTAACTGTGGACAAGTAACATTATTTCAATCGGTTGCACCTATGGAATCATGGCTGAATTTATTTCAATTTTGCCTATAATGAACATCTTAGAAGTTTCTACAGAGGGTTGAAAAAACATATTTGTGCATGAAGCATGAAAAGCAGTGTGTAATTTGTCATTTTTGAAACAGATGGGTTTCTCTCATTTTTCTGTGGCAGGTCAGGCAAAGTTTATTCTCATGATGGTGAGAGAAAAGAGAGCTGAGTAACATAATATTCTGCTGTTGAAGGGTGTCAAATTAGGATTAGGTGGTTCTTTAGTAAGTGAAAGATGGAAAATTCAACTGCAAGATACAAATTATGAAATATTTATATATATATTATTATTATAAAGTGTATTGTGATGCCAATTAAATAAACCATGAAAATAATTTATCCTCTGATAATGAACAGTGAACAATAGCGTCACCTTCTGAAAAGTATTTTTGATAAAATGGATACTTCTTCCTAGTATTTTTTGCTGTTGCTTTTCAGCCTCCAGTGACTTAATACAGGCCTGTGTCAATAGGTTAAATCAGGATGTGAGCATTTTAGGCATGTCCACATGTGATTATCAATTACATGCAATCACACAGCCCAAGATGTTCTAAATGGGCTCGTGACACGACTCTGCAATCACACACTTTCCTCTGACCTCATTGCTTGTGTGTTTAACTTGACTAAAATATGTGTCCAGTGCAGCAGAAATTAAAACAAGCAGAGATCTTGTGATATGTTCAGGAACCTGCTATCACCTCTCTGCCTTTGACAGTGAGCTCTTCAGGCCAGCCTACTTATCTTACATTTTCATGCAGATTTTTCACACACTGTTGAAGCAATAGCAAAAATTGCAGCCAGAGAGAAAGGGTTATAGTCAGTTTAGTTTGCTGGATGTATAAAAGCACGTGGTGAACCTGGCAACCATAACATTTTTGTTAGTTGTTTTATGGGGTCTAAGGAAAACCTCTGATTTATGCTGCTCTGTGACAGTTTAATGGTGTTGCTCGTTATGAAAAATTGGGGGACCTAATGCTCCCAACACCAACATAAGCAACTAAGTGCCAGATAAACTGAGCCTGAATACATTAAGTTACACCTGCACCAACAATACTTATGCTGATGTTCATTCTGAGCTGATGATGTTACAAGTTACAAGATTTATTATCCAGTTAGATCACAAGCATGGCTTTGATTATGATGGCAGGTTTACTCACATTAAGGTTTCACTACTTGTTTAGAAATAGAGACATAGTTTTGCAGCTCATTTGGATTTTTTTCCTAAACAGATGGAGGAGAGGCTGTTTTTTGTGAAAAAAACAGGAAGGTAATATAAAATACTTGAACATGTAATGTTAAAAAACCATTTCAGTAGTGCTACCCTCTGGGTCACCACCTTGGTCTGTATGGCTAAGTAAACATAAAAGATTAACACATTTGTTGCTTGATTTTGATTAACTGTCAAGAGCAACACACAGAGCATGGACTGAGAAGGCAAAGGCATTAAAACAGGTATTATAATATACAAAATTATACATATTATTTTTTTTATCCCCCCCCCCCCCCAACCATTACTTGGATTTCTCTTTTCTGCCGTGTTGTTGAGCCTTTCTTTCTCTTCTTGACTTTTTCCTACCTTCCATTAAAAGCAAGGCCAAATCCTAACTAATTCTAACATGGAGCTTGAACAATTTATGAAAGGGCTTGTGCAGTTGCCTACCACAGCAGGAGTCGTGCAAATCTTTTCCACTTTGATGCTCCCAGTGCTGCACTCTCTCATCAACTGGCACATTAGTCCAGTTCCCACTGACACAGCCCTGCAGAAGTTGATTTTAAACAAGTCATTCTACCCTTTGCATGTGTGTGCTGGGTTCATGTGTGCCTGTGTTTGCTCCTTTGGTGGCACAGAGCTGTCTGCAGGTGTCCGGGTCAGCCCCTGTCCAGTCAGTGTGGAGGGCAGGAGGACAAAACACCTGTCAGTCTGCAAAAACAACACAGAAAGCTCTACAATAGTGGTATTGGCACCTTGCAAAACACTCAAGTGCCTCCAATTTGAGTGCAAAGTCTGGGGAAGTGGAATAGAATAGAATAAGAATAAGAATAAGAATAAGAATAAGAATAATTCCTTATGTGAACTAATACAGGAAAAATAATATTTTCTTTCTCTTAATATTTTATGAAATTGTCAGTTCACTAGTCACAAGATTGATGGATTATTTATGTATATTTACAATAATTTACATCCTTCTGTATATTTTTATGAAAGATTTTGCAGGGAACTGCTGTTTTGTGGCAAAAAAAAAGAACCCTACAGCACCTCTAGAGTTCAGAAGAGATTAATTTTTTGCTGAAGTCTTAGTTCATTTTCCCTTAAGAGGGTTTAAGCAGAGTGAGGCCAAATGGTTATCTAACGCACGTGTTTTTTAAAAAAAGATAATGAAACAGTTTTTATGATGCAAATGCTTTGGCAACTGTGGTCCTGCTCTACACAAACCCAGAAGGTGGTATGTTGAATGATGAAAAACAAATGGTGACAAACCAAAACCAGCAAAGAGCTGCAAATCAGAGCCTTCCCAAGCTGCCAGCTTCTGCAGGCCCCTGTGTGAGGCAAAGCTCTGTCAGCTGACCACAGGGATGTGTGGCAGGTGCCTGGGGACAAAAGGCAATGTGACAAGTCACTGTTGCCTTGAATGCCAGTGTTGACTGTTTCTGGCTTGGTTTGAGTGGCAGAGCAGCAGAAAAACAAGAAGGGTACCCCAAGCAGTGCCCATTAACACAGAATCTACTTCCAATTTCATGGTTAGAGGTTTAAAATGTGTATTTTAAACCCTCTTTGTTTTGGGTTTAGTTGGTTGTTTGTCAGTTTGTTTTGGAAGTCGTGACCTTGGAGTGCATTATTGTACTTTATTTCTTTAGGTATGTCTTTGGCTGGCAGAGCATGAGGCTTTACCTCAGAGCTGAGCTCTTGAGCAGGCTCGCTGAACTGTAAGTAAAGAGGACGCTGCAGCTATGCAAAACATGAAATTATCAGGTCATCTACCCAGGGCTGGTAAATAGCATGCCCTGCTCCCTAAGAAGCAAGCACAACATCTTACAGACAGAGCGATGATTCATCTGCCAAAAAAAAAAAAAAAAAAAATAAATAAACAAACAAAATAAAATCTGGCATGATATAACCCAAACAGGAAAGCAATCATCTCATCCTAGGGTTTTGTAAGTACAGCAGAACATGTTCTCTGCCAGAACATGTCCCTTGGTGTTTGCTAAATAGCGTGTGTAGATATAATCAATTGCTCATTAGAGATGCCACATACGACACAGATACAAACAATCATGCCATTACTGATTTACCCTTGACCCTCTGCTGTTATCACATAAGGAATGAGGTACAAGGCCACAAAAGCTAGGGAGCAATTTCTCCTCTTCCCCACGGGAAAACTTCTTCATCACTTTGAAATTATTGTTCAGGAAGGCACAAGCCTGCTACATCTCAAAATTAGTCTACATGTACCTTTGGAGGTGTTGAGACTGCACTGTGAGATCTGTCATAGGAACCTCTGTCAGTGTTGGGAAAGGCTCTCCCAGGAGCTCACTGCCCTCAGGAACTGAGAGAAGCCTCTCTTCTCTACAACATGCAACTCCTGCAGCTGCTGCAAGCCATTCCATGTCTGCAGGGCAACAAGTGTCTCTAAATTTGGTGCTATTGAAGAGAATCCCTACACGCCTCACCTGCTTTGTGGGGCCACATCACACCACACCACAAGTGTGAGATGAATTATTTCTGTTGGATGAAGCTGGACCAGAAAACACACCACAGGAGCACAATGTGCGTTTCAACTGCTACTCAGCATCAAGTCCACGGGAGAAAGCCTGATGAAAACGCAGTGTAGATGGTCATTGGGTTCTCTGCACCTGCTGCTTCCCTTTTCAGCCCCTCTCCCGCTGGGCAGCGCTGCTCAGCTAATGCAGGCACAGCCCACGGGACACACCTGGCTCTGCTCTGTGCTTCAACACTGACAGACAACACTGATCCAGGCTGGGGATGGGGCAGCAACAGCGTTCAGCACGTCCTGTTGATGTCTATTCACCCTGACAGCTAAAGTGGAGCCAATAATGATACTTGCAGCAGGCGCAGATTATCGTAGGTGCTGTGTACAAACAGCATGCCCTAGTTCTTCGCTAATGACCCTTGGACTCTCCCCCCTGCTCCTTCATGCAGACAGAAGCCTGTCCCATTAGGTCACAGCGGTGAGGAGGAGGAGGAGGAGGAGACGGGGGTGCATGTGAGTGCACTGGGCAGCAGCAGCATCTTCCCCTGAGCCTCAGTCCCCCCACATGTCCCCACTCCTGCTGTGACAGCGGGGACAGGCTCCCTGGTCCTCGGCCATCGAGCTGGGTCTTTCACCACGAGTGTTTTTTTCTTGAATAAGCGAGTTCTCTGTTGTGAGAGAGCACAGGACACTTTCCAAAGGCATCTTTAGTACTCGTAGCAAAGGACAAAAGCTTCGGCTCCCCGGGATTTTGGGGAATGAGGGGCCGCTGACGAACTGGTGGCTCTGCACTTCTGACACTCGTTGGGTCAGTGGGGGGAGAGATTTTAAACTCGCACAGGTTTAATTCGGGCGGGGGAGCAGATAAGGGGATCGGGGGGACTGTAGAGATGCCGGGCCGTCACAGCATCTCCTCCTCTGCTCCAGCACAGCATCCCCGGGCTGTGCCGGCACAGCATCCCCATCTCCGGGCTGCGCTGGCACAGCATCTCCTCCTCCCCTCTGGTACAGCATCCCCACCGCCGCCCCGGCACAGCATCCCCATTCCTGGGCTGCGCTGGCACAGCATCTCCTCCTTCCCTCCGGCACAGCATCCCCGCCGCCGCTCGGGCACAGCATCCCCGGGCTGTGCCGGCACAGCATCCCCATCCCCGGGCTGCACAGGGACAGCATCACCTCCTCCCCTCCGGCACAGCACCATCTCCGGGCGGCCCCGGCGCCCTCTGGCGCTGCGGACACAGCGGGACAACCGGACAAACACCCGGGGGGAGCCCCTCGGCCTCGGTCCAGCTGGGACACAGCCCCGAGGGAGCGGGGCTGGGGCTGCGGGCGGGATGGAGCCGCAGCATCCTCCCCTCGGGAAGGGACAGCCGTGCCCAGAGCCCGCCGTGTGCGTCACTCGGGCTCTCCGGAGAGGAACGAGCCCTACTTAGAGGTTTATTTTTTATTATTTTATTTTTTTTTCCCCGAGACCCAGATTTCCTAAATCCCGGTTCAATTTCAAAATAGCTCTTGGAAGGATTCCAGCGCCCCCGCCCGTGCGTGGTCCGCGCTGGGAGCATCCCTGGCGCGGGAGCGGCAGCAGCTGGTGAAATTCGGCTGCTGGGGGGAAAGAAAGTGCTGCTGGAGCAGGGCGAACCGAACCGAGCCTGGTGTGCTCCCGTACTGATCGCAGGCACGGCAGTGACCGCGTTAAAAAGCAGGTTTTGAGTTTAATCTGAGGAGAAATTTGCACACTGCACCATGTGGAGTTCAATGTCTGGAAACAGCTCCTTGATCTTAGAGAAGATCTGTGCAGAGTTTTTACTGAAATGAATAGACCATGCTCGGTTTCATATCAATAAACATGTCTTTATTGATCTCGTATGTTAACCAGTTTATGATCAAAGTCTTATAAATAGAGTTACATTAGGATAAATCCCAGGAACCCGTGCAGGGTTACATAGCTGAAAATACATACAACGTTCTATCACTACAACTAGAAGGCAAGACACTTTATAAACTATTAAATCCCCAATATTCTGCATGTCTGCATTAGCATTGAAGGCAATGTGGGAGAATGCAATTTCGCTTACAGAGCACCATCTCAAATTAAAAATGGATTGAGCAAAATCTCAAATGCAGTCTTCCAGGTGCTTTGTGAAGTTACATCAGTATAATCTTGAAGGGCTGTGACAGTTCACCTTGGTTGAAGACTTGGTCAAAAAGGTTTGTTCTCTAACTAATCACAGGGCAGAAAGAATTCTTAATCCTAAGAAGTGATTTAATGTGATGGTTGTATCACAGTAAAAACAAACAAACAAAAATCCCCAAATCCAAACAAACAAAGAAAACATACATATCCCCAGCAACCTCCCCAAACCCTGACATCAGAAAGACTGCTAAAACAGGAAAAGAAGGATGAAAGTAGAAGGTGGAAGGAAGAGAAGGAAGAAAAAGCCTTTATGGAACTCTGTTCTTAAAATTGATGATCAGCACTCAGTACAGCAAGGAAATGACACCACACTGGAGTTTCTCAAATATCTGGAGAGTGTGAGATGGGTCCCACAAGAATTCAGCCAGAATTCATCTGATGGGTCAAGATAAATTCAATATGTAGCTATTTAAACTTAATATTCAATCTTCTCTTTAAAGAGAAACCCAGGACCCTTCCAATACTTTTCAATGCATGTAGTGTTGTTAGAAGCAAACTTTAAAATCAATATGGAGTCCACAGTGCAACCTTTTGAGTTTTCTTCATTTACTCTGTCAAAATTATTTAGTGTAATAAAAATAAAGATATTATTGCCATACAAAACTTATACCAGAGAGGTGGGGGGAGGGAGGAGGGAAGAGCAGCAGGAAAAATCTGTGGTGTTTGACTGAAGGAATTTTCTTGTTGTGGGGGAGGGTGACTGGGCAGAAATTTTGACCCTAGTCCTGCAATTGGATCCATCAAGCCTGACCTCTGTGCTACTGCAGTGCTTGCTGGAGTCAGCAGAACTATGTGCTAAGTGCAGGGCTCTGTCCATGTGGAACTAACTGGGGATTTGGGACCATCCAGTTTCCTGCTGTGGAGGGAGGATGAGTTCACCTCTGTGTAAATTCCAGAAAAGGAGCAAGACACTTCCACAGGAGAAACTAGCATTTATTTTTAGATCCTCTGTTCTCTCACTCAATCCCACAGAGATCATGCTGAACACAGAGTGCCTCCCCTTCTCCAGCTACCTGCTCACACCAGGCCATCACTGCTGAAAAACTGTGTGTCCCATATTTCTCTAATGAGAAAAACCTCACACAAAGTTTGCAGTCACTGTTCAGTAGCTGCTGCTGCAGTTGCTAATCCAGCTTTGGGTCTGTCTAAGTGTTGTGTCCCAAATATGACTTGTGTCAGTGTCTTATCCATCACTGCAGAGCACAGTGGTTGTTTTGTGCCCCCCTACAAATGCTTTATTTCTTGGCAATCTCTAAGTGTACAGGACAGGGAGTTGCGAAGAGAAGGAAGAGAATGAAGAGAAGGAAGAATGCAGGTCTATGCAGCTGGACAATGTCCTGAATGCACATCTCCACCCAGAGCCATGTCTCCTGAGAGGAGAAACTCCAAGACTTCCAGCTGTCAGGGACATCAGGTTGGTGTGCAACTGCCTGTGCTCGAATGCCAACCTTCTCCAGCCACAAAGAATGAGATCAATGGATGGAATCTGACAAGAGCCCAGACAGCTGCACTAAGTCAGAGAAAGCTGAGGCATCCCACAATGGACACCTGCTTTTAGCTGCGCTGTGCCAGGCCAGGGGACTGACCCACAGGGACACCAGTCAGTGTCTGAAGTCACCAGCACCTCTTGGTGACTTCAGACACTGACTATTGGCCCCCAGGGCATTTTGTGTGGTGCCCACTCCAGCAGGTGAGAGCTGAGATCAGCTTTTGGTTTGAGGCCCCTGAGGGAGATAAGCAAACCTAATGGGATCATCATAAGGAAATACTGGCTTGTCCAGCTCTGTCATACCTCTAGGCACATTCAAAAGAAGGACCTGAAACAGATGTAGGAAAACAAAACAAAAATGAAGCACTGTCATCAAAACATAGCATTGTCATTGCTCTGGGGTTTAAAAAGCTCCTGAGCAAAGCTTTTTTGGATTTTCAGTCTGGATTGCAAAATTTCAGAGCTAATACACTTCATCTTTTGTAAAATATAGCTGTAAATATATTTCACAGAATCACAGAACACTGTTAATTGGAAGGGACCCACAAGGATCATCAAGTCCAAATCTTAAGTGAACGGCCCATAACAGGGATCAAACCCACAGTCTTGGTGTTCAGCAACACCATTCTCTAATCAAATGAGCTAATCTCAAATTGTTGTGGATTCAATACATGGAACCAAGCTGAACTTGAGCAAGAAAGTTTACCACAGCCCACAGCTGTCTACATACTCTGGGGGCAACCTGCACCCTGGATTGTGTGCCTGAGACCCACAATCAAATAAGAAGGGACCTCAGAGGTGTTTCACCACAGCCCTCCCACAGAGTGGGGCTGCAGAAACTGTGATTGTCCAAGTCCTTGACAGTGGTAGGATCACACATCTCTGCTGAGGCTTCACAAAGATGCCATTTTCTTTAGGGACATTAACCTCACAGTTATTAGGATTCCTGGTGGGAGACTGTGCTTTGCCTCCCATCAGGCAGGGAAAGGAACTGAATTTGATGCATGCAGGATGTCTTAGAGACAGATGTAAAAGTGGGCAGAAGCCACTATTTGTTTTCTCTGTTCTGAGATGCTGTGGTTCAAGCAGGATGCTCCAAAAAAGTGTCTACAGGACTGGTTATGCAACAGGACTGGGTTGTCCAGGTAAAGCAAGCTAAGAAAGTCTAATCTGTAGGCTGGACTTATCAATGAGTAAGCTCTTCTAAAGAATTAGACAAAATTAAGACATAAAATGCACTTGCATGGATCAGACACTTGGGCACTTTTGAAGTTTCCCAAGCAATCAAGAATGAAAACACATTAAGAAAAAAATCAAGTATTTTCTAAAGATGCTGAATGTCCAGGAGCAATCATGACCTTCCACAAACATCTGGTGCATTCACAGTTCACACTGGTTTCAGCAAGTCTGAAAATGAAGCTTCTTGTTGGAGAATCCTAATATGGATTTAGATCTTTGAGTTTAATAGCTTTGCTATTAATAGTTTTGTTATTAAATAATTAATAGCTCTGCTATTAAGCTGCATTGCAAAGGGCTAATGAATTTTGACAGAGAAAAAGAAAGGGATCAGTTCAATATCTTCAGTGATACTGAACTGTGTATAAATACCAAGATCTTGCTCACACTGTCTTATCACACAAGTGTTTAAAGAAAAGATATTTTGGGATTCTTGCTGGCATCTCTTTGGATTGCTGTCTCTTGTCCATGATGATTTTATGAAGACCAAGGGTATATTTCCTCATAACGTGGAGGTGACAAGTTATTATGGACATAGTCTTCCAGAAGTCCTTCTGGTTCATCAGAACTGTCTTCTGACCTGAAAAGAGGGAGGGGAGCAGATGCAAAAAGAATTTGCCAAACACAGAGCATGCAAGCAATTTCAGTGTTTCATCCTCCTAGCCTTATCTGGGGAAAGTACTCTCTGGCTTCTCGAGAAAACGCAATGAGGTGAAGTTTTACTGAGATTCAGCTGTTTGCTGTGTTTTTTCATAAAGTTTAGAAGTGCCAGGAGGTGACCTGCTCCTTCACCCTGCCTATGCCTGTCACCCATATGTCTGAGGACAATGGGTCAGTCAACAGTTTTTTTAGAAAGACCTTGATAAATGAAGTAACAGTGACTTGTGTCATAGAAAGGATATAATTATCAGCAATTCCTATAATTAGTATATTTTTCCTTAGAGGAAAGGACTGTATAAAATTATTTTGTGTGCAATTCAAGCAGCTCCATACTGCTGTGCAAAGTGAGCAATATTGTTTATGCCTCAGAACCAGGAAAAGAGGAAGACCTGGAAGGTTGTTACAGTGGGAGAGCAGCACGTTGTGACCAGGCATATTCAGGAGGGAGAGCATCTGGTGCCAGACTGATTCCTGCATTGTTGCAGAAATGCTGTTTGTGTGCTGACTCCTGTGTTGTGATTGTGTTTGAGTGGAAGCCTCTGGCTCTACATGATGCCTTTTCCTGGTCTTAAAAAATTGAGAGCCAGACAGGGCTAAGGGATCGGGAGATTTACCTTGGTGTTTAATAAGGATCCTTACAGTGGACTATTTGGCCAAGGTGTGATGTGCAGCAATGCACACACACAATGGGTCACATATACAATTTATGGACCTTACAAATCAGCATATCTCACAAGGATGCCTCACTGCAAGGCCTGGATGAATGGTGTGATAATTTCCCATTTGAGGAATTCCCCCCTGGATGGGCCAAATCTTTGGTTTACAGGACATGTTCTAGAGAGCACCTTGGTTTCCCAAGACATTGTAGGGTTTTCTGGCCTCCTGCTATAAAGCCTTTAGGATGTTTGGTCTCTTGGCCTAAAAGCATACTAGGACTATAATAAGTTATCAGACTTAAAGAATTACAAGTATGCATGCTAGGAGTACTAAGCATACATAAAAAGTATGTAAAACAAAAGGCAAAAAATCATCTTGGCATCATACACATAATAATCTAAAGGTGGTAAAATTAACATAAGAAAACCTCCCCAAACAGGAGCACCTATATCTTAAAAAGTAACAAGAGATTCAGTTGACTGAAAACCGAAAGGCATTTATAAGTGAATTTAGATTGTGTACACTTTCCAGGAAAAGTGTGTAAAGGAATTTCTAACAAAGACAAAAAGACTCTGAGAAGGATAATACCCTGGGCTAGCTGTATCTTCTTATAAAACCACACACAGCACTTAAAAAACACTCAGAAGGCTGTGTCCAAACACACTTCCAGAAGGCGCCTACCTCTGACTCCTGGAATTCTCTGCAGGATAAGCGGTGTAGTTCTCATCTCCAGTGAAGGCCAGGTTCTCCAGGGCATAGGCAGGGCAGAAGTGAGCAGAAGCCGCGGTGAGGACAGGGGAGGCGCTGGGGGCAGCAGCGCTGCAGCAGCCGAGCCCCGGGTGAAGGCAGGTGGCTCCCAGGGCAGCGCCTTCCTGGGATGGGTACGGAGGAGGGATGTACTGCACCACCGTGGCACCGTGGAAGGTTATAGGCTGGTTGATGCCCGTGAAGACAAAGGACTGTCCACTCGCAGCCTGGTCGGGCTCTGATGTGTTCTCCTCTCTTTCTTTACAAGGCTTGCAGGTGAGCATGTTAAATTTACAAACGGCGATCAGGATAAAAGTCACCCCAACGGACAGCAGGATAGGACCCAGCAGCTGAGTCCACTCCAGGTGAGTGATGCCATCGTATTTTATCCATCCCATCACAGTGAAAGTGATCCCCACCAGCCCCAAAAACACACCTGAAAAGAGCAGAGTTGTGCCAGCTTTATCCCCATCTGACACCAGGGCATCAGATCTGTTTGGCTGGCAAGAAGTGACAGAAAAGACATTCACGGAGAAATCTTCTACATTGTGGTTGTTTTGCTCCATTACTGAGTGTAATGCGTCCTCTCCTTCAAGAGAAAGGGGGCTTGTAAAGGACTTGCCAGAGCATTTAAAGTCGAAGGTTCAGGTTAGTTATTGAAGAACTTTGTGTGTGTATGGTTAACAGAGTCCATGATTTGAAAGAATAAACTTTGCTTGGAAGAACAAAGGTCTGGGAAGTGAAGCCTGAATCCACCACTAAAGACTTCTGGTTTTGCCACCATCACTTCTGAAATGGATTCACCTTTGCATGACTGCCTGCCTCTTTGTGTTTCTTCCTCTTTAGCCTGGCACCCATGACACTGTGCTCATTCTGGACAGCAGAAAAAGCAAGCTGGAGCTATTGCAGCTTTTCCTTGGCCCCAGCTAGCTGATGCATCCAACATATGGACAGCATATGTTTAGTCAACAGCAGTGAGGAGATCCTTGCTCTCCACTTCCTGCTCCATTTTCCGCAGGAAAATTCCACATAGCCATTGCAAGGAAAGCTTTTCCATGCTCTGAAGCGTGACATTTATAGTCATTCCTGGACCTCTGCTGCAGCTCGTTTTGCAGTTCATGGTTTAAAAAAAAATAAAAAAAATCAAGTAGGCTTTCTGGTATTTCTCTGGGCAACCACAAGGTGAGCAGGACAGTAAGTGTCAACAGGATGGTTAGTGCTGAAAAGCCTGGAAGAGCTGATGGCTGATGTAGGAGAAATGTTATTTCCAGACAGCCAAAGCTCTCCAGCTGGTTGAAGGCAGCATAATTACCCTATATTTTCCCCTTAATTCTGGACATTTTTTATTCTGGGTTTTAAGGTTTACCCATAATAAGGCCCAAATATCCTGAACAGCACATCACTGCAGGAATGAGAAAGCATCTCCTGTAATGTTAAACCTGACAGAGTGAGGAATCTTATCCTGTGCTTACAGGTACCTGGGATACTTCTTCATATCCCAGTGAGTTGTTCTGCTGAACTCGTGTCTCATGTATTAGAGACAGATCACTGACTTTTGAAATTTCCTGTTTCCTGACAGTTACAGACTAACGTAATTGCTGTTGGAGGATTCTGGTAGAATGTCTTTGCATAACTCCTTAAGGAGGAAAGATCTCCAACTACTCAGTTTTGACAAGCATGGCAGGGTGCTACACACAGGACATTGATTACTGCTCAGGCAGTAGAACACTTAATGCTATTTCCTGCTACCAGCAGCTCTGGGGAAGCAAGCTTATCCTGAGATTTATAAGATTAAAAATAGCTCTAGAACTAGAAAATTTACCTTTCAGACTGCTTCTTCAAAGTCAGTAAAAGTGTCTTTAGTCTACTGTGCATTCACATCACACTGTGTGACAACAGCTCTCTCCTGGAAAGGGCTTATTCACCAAATTTGGCACCTTCAGAACTGACGCTGAATGCAATTGCAGATGTCTTTCTCATTTTTTAGCACTCAGACCTTGAGGGATATTAGTGCTGGATTCCTTAAAAAACCAGCTGTGAATCTTCCAAACTCAGCACTATTAAGTCACCCCTGTTGCTCAGGGTGTCAACAAATTTTCTGACAAGTACACTCAAGCCTATCCCACAACACAAAGTCTGGTCAGGATTCTCTGCACCTCTTGAGCAAAGAGATCAGTCTTGCAATGCAGTGGTTTTGTATGATGACAACTAAACTAGAAAGTGCTGAAATACTAGATAAACTGTCCTTGCATTGGTAATTATAGCCAAAGTCTAAGTCACCTTTAACCTTACATTCATTAAACTTAATGGAATGAACTGTTACTGCTCTTTACAAGTCAGGTTTTTCCATACCATGAATCATCCTTGCCACTGCTGAATCTTTCAGGCTTTCCAACATCCTTTTAAAAGCAGCACTATATTATAATAGCTGTCTAGTTAATGGTTTATACAGATGCAATGTCACCCTGCTCCTTTCATTCATTCAAGAACTCTGCAACTGCTATTTGCAATGGGATCATGCTGGAGTACTTCCTCAATCCCATAGAATGGTCCTCAGATCCTGTCTGGAATCAGAATTTTCCAAATTGGGTGTTGTGTCATCCCACAGTTTCTCTTTGCCTCTGGTCTAGGACATGACTTCATGATTGCTGACCAAGTGCAGAGTAGAGCTGGAGAACACAGGCTTTTTTCTTTCCAAAGTACATGCCACTTGAACTTTTAAAACAGGATGGAAAACACTCTTTGAACACACACTTAGAATACACTCTTTGGTGTTCTAGGCTCTACAATAAAATCAGTCCTTTCCCTGTAAATTGTCCCCACTCTGTAAGACAGTTTCCTCTACGCCTCCTCATATTTCTCCAATTATTGACCCAGAGAGTAGTAATGCTGCAGTCAGGCAGCTGTCAAGGTCTTAAGAGATTACTGGATGACACTGATTTTTTTTAAGACCAGTGCTTTTCTTTGCCAGTAAGTGTGTGTTCTGGGGACTCACTTAAAAATGTTGATTTACTAAACACATCCCTTTTACCTGGTATGACTCCTAAGGAAAAGAGTTTTGTGAAACCATGGAGAAAATTGGTCGGAGTGAAGTTTTTCAGAATGAGTGCTGTTTTCATACCTCAACACAGTTTTGTTCTCATCTGCTTCAGACCATACCCTTGAGCACAAGCACCATTTTGCTTTCTGTTCCTCCACCTAATTTTCTATTACCAGTGCAGGCTTCCCCTGCAGTGCTTGCTGCTGGAAGCAGGTGCTCTGTACCCTCTCTAACCTGTTTGAAAAGTCATCCTAGTGAACACTGGAAGGCCACCACTTAACCCTTTTTTCCTCTCCTTATGTTACCTATTTTTACACAGTTGTTCACGTTATCAGCCTGTTGTAGGAAGGTTTTGTTTTCTCACCTGCCAGTTATATAAACAGGGACTTAGTCAAAGAAGTGGCAAAAGAAGCTGCACAACACCTGGTATTGCATATTGATTAACTTTAAAATATACAAATTATCACTCCATAATGTAGGGAGATTAAGGAGCCAGTGATTAGAGTTAGTGGGACCTTTCCCTAGAGAAAGGTAACTGCACATGGCATCTTTAGTGGAAAACATAAATTACAAGTGTAAGAGCAGTACACGAAGAACCACTGCCAGTGGGCCTTTCAACCCTGAACTATTGCACTGGCAGCCTCAAAACATAAATAAATTGTGAGGGGCAGGTTCAGCCAGCTGCCCACAACTGCAGTTACCAGCAAGGTGGCATTATGTGCTCTGGAGAATGTTTTTTTTTTTTGTGAGCAAGCATGCCAAAATGAAGATTTTTCTATGCCTAATTGTTGAGATGGATTCATGTATGATAGAGGGAGGAGCACTGATCCTCCAGATGAAGTTTTGCATGTTCACTGCAGAAATGCAGAAGTATTGGCACTGCAAGTTATGACTATGAAGAGATGGGATGGAAAAGGGATAAATGGATACAGCAACACAAACCACAAAGGACAAAGATGGGGTGGGTGCAATCCAGTAAGTGTTGTTACCACAAAAACATCTCAACATTGCAAAGACCTGTGCAATCTCAGTTTTTCAGATGAGTTAACTGTTCATTTTTCTAGCTGTTGTTGATGGAGGAAGAAAGATGTTTCCTAGAGAAAATTGTATAAACTTTCCAGGAAAAGTATGTTTCCTCACTCAAGAAGAATTCCTAACAAAGACAAAAAGATTATTATATTTTTGTGAATTCCTCTCATATGCAAAGGACTGCAGTGTTGCAGTTAGAAGCAGAGCAATGTCAGCACAGGCAGCAAGGGAGACCTTAACTTCACTTAGAGAGGGCAAGCAGCCCTTACCTCCCACTTTGCCTGTTTAAATAAGTGTGAATCAGTAACCAACTTGATTTGCTCCCTAGCATTTGTATGTCAAACACTTCAGCTAACCTTAGGGCAGAAAGTGGGTTATAGCACCATTAGTGGGACAGTAAAGTATCTCACTTCCTCAATAAAAATGCTATTCTGTATTATTTTAAGCTACTTTTATAGCTTTACAAGGTGTTGCTTCCTTTCTAATACAGACATTTCACTCCTTCTCCCCACATGAAAAATTCCTCCCTCTAATGCCATTCACCCAGTGGTAGCCTTCAGTGGTGAGGGCAGACCTGCTAGACTCTTACTCACATTTTCTGACCTTGCTGCAACAGGTTTCAACAACACAGTAAGCAAATACTGCTGCACTGGCTCTGTTAACTACTTCAGTGCTGAGCAGTTTGTGGAGGTGCACCCAGCACATCCACTGAGTTTTCAAGTAATGGTTTTCTAAGTCAAAAATAGAAGATGCTAATACAGCTGTAAACTGATCTATTTCCTAAGCATCTTCTCAAAATTATACAGAGATAAATCCGTGTTCAATCCCTGTTTTTGTGGTAACACCTATCCTTCCCAGGAAACTCAGATGCTGAGGTTGAAGTCAGGTCAGCAGGTTCCTAAACCGTGGTTTCTGTGAAGACTGATTTTTTAGGAATAAAGTGATCCACACTGAAGACTCTGCAGTAGATGATCAAAATACAATAACCTCGAAGGAAAACAAGATTATATCTCTGTTACAGAGAATTCACATGAGTCAACATATTCTGCTTGATTTGTCTGGTCTCCCTTGGGTATATCTTGGGAACAACTTACACAGCAAACTGAAGGCAACAGAAAAGGTTCATACTTTTTTAGTTCACCACGAGATGCAACTGCCTTTTTTTTTTTTAAGATGATGAAGTATCCAGAGTTGTTTAAATGTGTTTTGATATTTAGCCTTTTCAGAAAATTAGTGTTCTTAACAGCATAAAGCTAACACGGGCTTTGTTGCATGGGATCTTTCCAGTAAAATAGCCTTCTGTTCTTGCTAGATAATGGATAAATTGAGAGAGAAACAGGCTCCTTAGACATGTGGAAAGCTTTGTATGCACGAGTCATGCACAGCACTGGGCCCCACTGTTTAAACAGTAGAAGCAAAAGCTTAAAAAATAATCACAAAGACGGCAAACTACAGCTTGTACTATAGATTGCATATAAGGATAAACATCCTTGAAAAACTCACTAGCTAAAAAACGTTTGAGAGAAAAGAGGACAAAATGCCCATTGGCTTTTGTGGATTCCCTTTCTTCATACAGACATTTCCCATGGCTGAGTCATGCCAGTTTAATCTGCTCCTACCTCCTAAATCCCCCTCTGTGCTGCATTTGCTCATTACTCTGCGTGTATAAGCCCCTCAGCTCCACAGCTGGCTAAATATACCTCCCTCACTGGTTTGTTTTTGTGTGGCTGCACCAAGAGCTGTCCCAGCACAACTGAGGGAATGACACAGAATTGGAAACAAATGGCAAATGCTGGAGCTCCTGAACATCTCTCTAAAGCAGTCAGTAGGTGAGAGGCAGGTTCATAAAAAGATGACACAAGGCAATTACCTTTCCCCCAGCACAGGAGGGAACTGAAGTTCTTAATTCATACTTGGTCACTCTGCCACAGCCAAGTTCTCTGAAATTCAGCATGGCAGATGAGAAGTGGAGGTGTAACTGAGGTCCCCAAGCACACAGGTTTCAGAGACTCAGCTGAACAATTCAGAGCTCACTCCTGCAAAAAGTTTTAATGCTGGCAAATTCATCAGGCTGAACCAAGTGCCCTGCCACTTTTCTGGGCACAGAATTCAGTCTGTTTTTTTCTCTAACAGCATTCAGAGCAAGTTGTAAAATGTCAAAGATCAGCAGCAGCTCAGTTCATCCTAATTATCTTTACCTACTACACGCAAATCCCTCAGTTTGGGAACAGGTGCAAACAAACACAAAATAAGAGTTAGAAACTCCATCCTGAAGACAGGCCACTACCCTGGGGTTGCAGCAGAATGGAAGAGCTGAGAGGGCTGTACTTCTGAGGGGTCTGTCAAGTGCTGTGCCATTTAAAAACCTGTGTTACATGGGTTTCTACAAAACTGCCTCTCCTGCAGCTGCTGATAAGCAATGTCTGCCCCTCAAAGATACCATTGCTTTGTAGTCCTCACTCCCACACAATGAGCACTCCATGTATAATCCATGAATGATGATATAAAACAGCAGAATAATCCCCCTGAAACCAGTCATTACCACAGTTAAACTGTTAGCCTATTAACTGTCCTCAGGGCTGCCTTTGGGCTCTTAACTGCAGCTAAAACTGATTTTCATAGGGATTATACTTACATAAGGACCAGAGATAGTCTAAATACGGAGTGTTTGTTACCAGGCAGAAAAAAGGTAACCATTGAAGCTCCACATGGCATCTTTGGTACCAACCTTAACATCCCTACATGTGAATGCTTCCCGAGTAATTGTGAAGGCCATAACTTTGCAAACAAGCATTTTCCACAAAAGTCATGCAAAAATAGAAATAAAAACACTTCCTAATTGTTTCTTTCTTTGAAACTCCAAACAAATTTAATTAAAATAATCAAAAAAGTTGTTTTCTACTTAGTGGCTTCATTATAAAAAGAACAGCTATGAATAGAAGCTGAAGCTGTAACAGAACAAGGTGGGTGTTTAATGCTCTTGCAGTGAACTCCCTTCAGACTACTTTAGAGGCCCAGCCTTCTCTAATATTTCTTGAAATCCAAGTTCCTTGTTTATTCTTCCTGATGAAGAATTAGACACAGCCAACATTATTGCTTTTTATTATAAAATGTAAATAAATTCAAAAATTGTAAATCTCTGTGTACATTTCAATTAAAAATTAAGTGAACTGTCAGTCCTTTATGAGCTGGTGTCAGATGTGGCTAAGGAAATAGATGAAAAAGATGAGGAAGAAGATGGCGAATATTCATTATTTGTTATTGATGCTTTTTCTTCATATTTTGGTGGTGATTCAGAAGAAAGGTATAGCATTGGTAAAATATCTGAAGGTGAGCTGCTTCCAGAAATTGTATATATGGATTCATAGTCTCTAACAGCAACTGTTCTTTCATCATCAGCAAGCTGTGCTCTATAAAACATAAAACTATGTATTAGCATAATTCATTTATCTACAGTGAGTGAAATCTGACTTGATTTACATAAACATACATGTATGCACACATTTCCTAAAAATCCCTGAAGCAAAGAACTTGCATAAGCATTAGAATTTCATTCTGTGGGCTAATTATGACTCATACAAAAATTCTGTAATTTCAGAGGGGAAGAGCAAAACAAGCTCCTTTCTAACCTTTCAGATCACCAGCCACAGTCTGGCTTATGGGTATTTGCTGCTTCTGGCTGTGCTGTTTCACAATCTTACTAAATCTTCTTCTGATCCTTAGCTCCTAATGTATCTTCCTTTTGTAGTGTATCACATACACAGTCCCCTTCCTTTATGAAAGACAGTTGCTAGACGAGACTTAGAACTGCACCAAAAAAATCACAATCCCTGGCCTTTTGAGATCTTACATGAAAGGCAATCAAACTTTTATTAGGCATTCCAGCAATTCATGACAAACACAAGAAGTTCTATTCCAGCTCAGAGCTGGAGAAACAGAAGTGACTGGACATGACCAGACTGCAAATTTCCCGGTGACATTCAAGGTGAGCAGCCAAGGATTCCCTGTCCTCCTCCAACCATCATAACTGGATCAAAACTGGTTGAACCCAAATTCTTCCGGTATTTTGTTCATCTCAACCTGGAGCTGGCCCCCTCAGCATATTGTTCAGCTGTTTCCCAAGGAAAGGGAAGAACTTCTTGCTCCCCACAATTCACTCCCAGAGATGACTCCTGCTTTTGTACACACATCTGTATCCATATCAATACTGAGTGAGGAGCACAAATACAGAGCACAGTCACCTCATCTTCAATGTTGTCACTGGTCTGTGAGGCTTTTCAAAGGAGAGAGAAATACTACAAGACAAATGCTGAGGTTCTATGTAACAGACTGCAGGAAAAATGCAAAGCAGTTCTGGGATGAGACTGTGACTCAGCTCATTAATAGCTCTCTCACCCAGCACAGGCTGCAGCACAGTGCTTGCTGACAGAACGCTGAGCAATGGATCAAAGAGGCAAATCACCTTTGTCCAATAGCCCCCAACTTTGGAAATGTGTGTCCCCTGCCATATTTGGGATCTTCAGCCATGACACCATTAGGAACAACAATCCCAGTGCTTCTTTTCCATGGAAGTTCTTGGGAAGCAATTTGCACTAGTCAAGGTGCCCTGACTGCCAGCAAGTGCTGAGCCATGGGAGAGCAGAACTGAGGGAAATAGCCAGAGGTAGTGTCAGCTCAGTTGGTCTCTGCGAGGACATTGGGGGAAGCATGGAAGGGCAATAGCTGGAGCATCCCCATTAGAAAACACCACAGGCTGAGGTCAGGCATTCTGTGTTGTGTCCAAGCCTGAGGTGTACTGTCCACTCCACTAGATACTATCCCAACAAACTGCCTCTGTGTGTACATATGTTCACAAGACAGAGAAATCCACACAGGTGTTAAATCATACCCACGTGATTTTCAAACAGTTCCAGGGATGGTGACTCCACCACTTTCCTGAGCAGCCTGTTCCAATGCTTTCCAAACCTCCCCACAAAAAAACCCCTTCCTAATAACTAAGATAAACTTTTTCTGGCATAGCTGACAGCCATTTCCTCTTGCCCAGTCATATTTATCTAGCAAAGAGGCCAGTCCCCATCTTGCCACAATCTCCTTTCCAGCAACTGAAGAGAACAATAAGGTCAAGACTCCTTTTCTCAAGACTGAAAAACTCCAGCTCTCTCAGCAGCTCCTCACATGACTTGCGCTTCACCAGCTGTGCTGATCTTCTTTTGTCACACTCCAGAACCTCACTTTCTCATTGCGAAGGACCCAAAACTGAACCACAGAATTGCCTGGGTTGGAAGGGATGTTAAAGTTCATCTATTTCCAACCTCCCATGCCTTGGACAGGGACATCCTTCACTAGACCAGGTTGCTCAGAGCCCCATCCAATCTGGCATTGAACACTTCTACGGATGGGACATCCACAACTTCTCTGGGCAACCTGTTCCTGTGTCTCAACACTCCTACAGTAACAAAATTCTTCCTAATATCTACTCTAAAATATCTTTCAGTTTGAAACCAATCCCCCTTGTCCTCTCACTAGGTGCTCTTGTAAAAAAGTCCCTCTCCATCTTTCTTGTAGGCTCCCTTCAGGTATTGGAAGGCTGCAATTAGTTCACCCTGAAGCCTTCTCTTTTACAGGCTGAACAAACCCGGTTCTCCTAGCCTTTCCTTACAGGAGAGGTACCCCAGACCTCTGTCATCCTGGTGGCCCCTTCTGGACTCACTCCAGCATCTCCATGTTCTTCCTGTGCTGGGCTCCCAGAGCTGGTGCAGCCCTGCAGGTGGGTCTGAGCAGAGCAGAGCAGAGGGGCAGGATTCCCTCCCTGGCCCTGCTGCCCACACTGCTCTGGATGCAGCCCAGGACACGTTTGGCTCTCTGGGCTGTCAGTGCCCATGGCTGGGTCATGTCCAGCCTCTCATCTCCCAGCACCCCCAGCCCTTCTGGGCTGGGCTGCTCTCCATCTCTCCATCTCCAGCCTGTGTTGACACCTGACCCAGCTTTATCACCCTGCACCTGGCCTTGTTAAAACACATGAGATCACCACAGACCCACTTCTCCATATGTCCAGATCCCTCTGGATAGCATCCCACACTTCAAGTCTGACAACTACACCATGCAGCTTGGTGTCATGTGCAAATCCAATTGTATATGTCATTAATGAAGATCTTTATTAACAGTGGTCCCATTATGGGCCCCTGAGGGACATCACTTGTCACTGAAGTTCATTGGGACTCTGAGCCATTGACCAAAACCCTCTGGATGTGACTGTCAGGGCATCTTGACTAGTGCAAATTGCTTCCTGAGCACTTCCATGGAAGAGAAGCAATGGCTTTGTAGTTCATAAGTGTCAAGGTTGAAGATCTCAAATATGGCAGGGGATACACATTTCCTACATTGTTTACCAGGGGGAATCCTTTCTTTGACCTTCCATTTCTGGTTAATGTACTGTACCTGTAGAAGCCCTTCCTGTTATTCTTTGTGTCCCTTGCCAGTTTCAGTTCCAGTTTTGCCCTGGCTCTCCTCACCACCTCCCTACACAAGTGTGCTTCATCTCTGAACTCTTCCCAGGTTACCTGTCCTGGTTTCCACTGCCTGTGAATTTGCATCTTTCCCTTAATTTTGACCAGCAAGTTCCTGCTCAGCCATGCTGGTCTCTTGCCCTCCTTGTCTGAGTTCTTGCTCCTGGGGATTGCCAGGAGCTTCTTAAAGATCTGCCAGCTCTCCTCTACTCCCTTGTCCTTGAGGGCAGTCTCTCAGGGATCCCAAAGGACTCTAAGTCTGCTTTCCTCAAGTTCAAAGTCCAGACTTTTACTCCTTCCCCAACCCCTGATGACTGCACACTCCCCCAGTGCATGATCCCTGCAGCCCAGGCTGCCCTCCAGTCCTCGAGTCTCAGTCAGCTCCAAATTACTTGCCCTGGTGACCAGCAGATTCTGTAAGGCATTCCCTCTGGCAGGGCTGTCTATCACCTGGGTCAGGAATTTATCTTCCACACATTCCAGGAGTCTCATGGATTGCCCACAGCCCTCCAAGCCACTTTCCCAAAGCTGCTGGGCTGGTTGAGTTCCTCCCACAGGAAACAAAGCCTCCTGTGGCTGGAGCACAAAGGTTTGGTCCATGGGCTCCCCTTGGGCAGGCAGTTGTAGCAGACACAGGGTTGGTTCCCTTTGCTGCCTCAGTCTCTGACTCCTGCCCACAGGCTTTCCACCTGCTCATGGGTATTCTTCAGGGACAGCTCTTCACACTCAATCCACCTCTTGCTGCAAAGAGCAATCCTTCTGCCTCTTCTTTCCCTGTCTCTTCTGAAACAGCCTGTAGCCACTAAAAGTCACACTCCAGAAACAGGATTCATCCCACAAAGTTTCAGGAATGGCAGCAAGGTCACAGCCTTCCAGCAACACAGTGGCTTCCAATTGCTCCAGTTTGTTGCCTGTGCTGTGTGCATTGGTGTAAGGGCACCTTAGCTGAGATGCTGGCCATGCTGCCTTCCTAAAGGAACATCCCTTAGTACCTTTGAGATAGTTCTCCAGTGTTTCCCTGCTGGCTTCTGTTACCTTAGAAGCCCTTGGCTCAACTATGTAAGAGACTGCAAGGCTGTTCCAGTGTGGCCAGCACACTCCAGATTCAGAAGCAGAGGACCCCTGCAAGCATCTTGTCCTTCTAATCTTTAGTGGTCCCACTGGCCACACTGTTGATAAAAGCCTGAATGCAACTGGCTGCCTTGGCCACCTGGGCACACTGCTGGCTCATGTTCAGGTGTTGCTGATCACCATTCCCAGGTCTTTTCCTACCAGACAACTTTCCAGACACTCATCACCAACAGCAGCGATGGTCTTTCCAACTGTCACCAAACAGTAAGAGATCTACACAGCAGTAGGGGGAAGATGTTGGAAAATTATTTTAACCTTAGTGTAATAAATGTATTCTCCCTATATCATGGTAAATGCTTGTTTTGTCTCTTGCAGTGCTTAGTACAAATACCAGAGACTATTGTGTTAGAATTAACTTGTGTTAATTCTCTACATCTGTGACTAATAGTCTTGTTCCAGTTAATGCTTCCTTCTATCAGAGAATACATAGTAGCTGACATGTTAGTTTTGAGAACAAGGGTTGTGTGTCAGAGCAAAGAATGGTAAGAGTAGTACATTATGACCTGATGACTAATTTGAGATACTCTCAAGGAGAAAAGATTCATCAGAAGATCTGATCCATGGAACAAGTCCATGGAAATAATTAGCATATATACACATATTCAGGAAATGTGATGAATATGTACTAGTTTCAGGAATATAGTTTGTTAGGTTACTGAGCATACGTGTTTTGTGGAGAACTCCTCATGCCTCCAGCACTGCTAATGAACTAATGTTAGCTTTGTAACCTAACAAATTTGTTGTAGAGTTTATTTTCCAGCTTTCAGTGACACAATGTTGCATGCACAGTCTTGTGAATTAAAATCATCACCTGATAGCCCCACCCAACTTACTGCCTCATAGCTCAAACCCAGGCTGATGTAGGACCATTCTAAAGATCAGACCATTTCTGCATCATTAAAGGGCTGAAAGTAAGTTAGGGACTCTAGATATACGACAGCTAGCTCTTCTGGCTAGATCTAGCTCTGACTTCTAGTATGTGGCTCTTGCAATGACTTCTTTTACTCTCAAGTTAGCAGCCTACAGGGGTAACCCACAGGGGGATAAATAACCCTGCAAGCTCTTGTGGCACAGGCAAGTCTTTGGTAAGCTGGCAGCTGCTGCTCCTGAGCTTGGTGGTGTCAATATCAGGTAAAATCCTGTTATAATCCATCCATGTAAGGAATGGCTGCAAGGGAAAGGTACATCTTGAAATGAAACTGGCTTTGCAGCCTCCCTTATCAGCATGCTGGAGCCTTCTGTGATATCAAGGAATCCTTTAATCTGGACACATCCCCACAGCAGGAGCAAGGCAAACCAGCACAAGAGGTGTCAGTTCCTCAAGGCAGAGATAAGGGACACAGGAGAACTGAACACACTGGCAGATAAAGTAACATTCCCAGGGTGTTTGGGCAGATGTCATAAAATAGTTGCTGCTTCTGTTTCTGTAGTAACTCCTAAAATCTGGCCATATGGATATCACATCACTACTGCACTGCTGTCAGTGGCACCTTCTCTTGGACAACCTGTGGAAGAAATCTACTAAGGGCCATTTGAGTTAAAAACTTCAGAAGTTCTTTCCAGTCATAATAATAATTTAACCCTCATAAAGGGCACTCTGCAGTTTGTAGTTTCCCTAGTATACTACAGTATTTTAATGCCAATTCAAGTAAAGTATCTGAAGTTGAGTTATGCCCTAGAAAACTTTGTCATGCCCAGTAGTTCATTCACAGTGATTATATAAGAATAGGATCTTGGGCACCTAAAGAAAGAGCTCAGATTTCTAAAGTCAGAGATGAACACAGTCTTACCCATCACTGAAGATAGAGTGGTATGGTGGAGGATTTTCACTTGTAGGCAAAACACTTGACATAAGACAATGTGTCACAGTTGGTGACATAGGGTCAGCAAAATAAGGAGGTGGTGGGGGTGGGAACAACATCACAGCATCACCTATAGGGGAAAGAACACCAATTACTACCTCTAGAGAACTGAGCACCTCTGGTTACACTATTAACATCCTATAATTTTTACTTGCCTAGCTTTTAAGATAAATGATAGAGAATCGATACATTCTGGGCTATTGGAGTAGGATGGAAGTACACCCAAAACCTAAATAATCCCAAAATAATGATGTAGCATATTTATAAATGAGGGATTTAATTTAGACAATACAGCTGACAAGGGGGAGAATTTATCTAGCTAAGAGACACAAGGTTGGCTGTCTACAAGAAGTGCAAAGCACACAGTTACTGTTGGAAAGTTTTAAGGATGGGAAAGTATTTAGTTTCCCTCCCAAACATAAAATAGGTCATTCAAAGTTTCTCCATAAGTACTGCAGTGCTATAATGGAAGTCATTAAGGGCTCTAAGAACTGATTTTGTGTGCTTGACAGTTTCCCTACTAAATTACTTGTAGTTCAAGGCACACTAACCATGACTATTGATACACAGTTCACTGCTTCAATATATTGTATAGCAAAAAATCTACCAATTTCCAGCCTGCAACTGTAGAGTTTAACACTTGTAATTATATCTCTGACTGACTGAGGATGTGGCCACAATTTAAAAAATACAGTACATTGGTTATGAATCAGAATCTTCTGTTTAACAGATCAGAGCTCAAGGCTAAAATAAATCTTAAATATACTCACAGGAGTCTGTGATCTGCAATGTCTGTTACACCATTTGAGAACAGAATTGGGATTAGACTCATTTCTGTCAGGTTATGTTGCTTTACACAGTCAGACCTTTCTTTTTATGCCTAAGAGAGAGTCTGCCTTTTTGAGAAAGTTAACTGAACTGACCATACAGGAAGCATACAAGACAAAGTAACATTATTCTATTTTGGCTGTCTTGACATGGCAGACCTGACATGCTTAGAGCTCAAATAAGTAATATCCAGACATAAATTACAGGAAAAATTAGGGAAAAAAAACCCCCACTAATTCCCAGTGTAAAGTTCCAGCATTTTTTTACTCACCTACTGTAACCTGAAAAGATTCAGGGCTCTGAGGATGTTCTTCACTTTCACAGGATTCTTGGTTGAGATTTAAGTTTTGCTTCTTCTTAACATGAGCTATCACGAAGAAACACAATCCAGTGAGCACAATCAAAGGTCCCATGATCTGGAGTGACAGGAATCCACAGCCCTGGAGGTCCACCTCAGGAGTGCCAGTGTGGTTGAGCTGTATCGTCTGCCAGCCAGGGCTGCAGCCAGGAACCCAAATGCCCAGGATGCTAATTAACATCCCACTGGTTAAAAACAGGAATCCAAATATGAGAAACTGGGCAAACTGGCAGTTCCCACGACAGAAGACAAGGCTGTACACCTGCTCGTTTTGCAGCTGTCTTTGCCTTATGTACATCCTGGCCCTCGACCGTGCCAGCAAAACACAAACCAGCCCAGTCACAGCCAGCACTGGCCCTGCAGCCTTAAGGACCTCGTTACAGTCACTGAAACTTCCAGAGGGACATGACTGCAGGATAAAGACTGAAAGGAGGAATCCAGCACAGAGCAGCACAGCTCCAAAAACAAAAAGGAAAAAAATGAGTTTCCCATGTTGTCCGTTACTTCCTTCACCTCCCGGGGCAGGAACAGCCACTGGATACATCCTGGAATCTCCTTCCAGCAGATGAGCTGCTGGAATTAAATGGCAGCAAACCACAGCAGATCTGTGAACATGAAAATAAACAAACTAAAAGGAGAAAAAAAAAAAAAAAACCAGCAAGAACAGCTACATTTTATTTCTTATTTTCAAATTTGTTACTCAGCTTTTATTGTATATGCTCCTGTATTTTCTGTTTTGCAGTACTTCCACTATGGATTACAGGACATACTCAAATTTGCTGATGTTAAACGCTTATGAAAAGACAGAACTTGCTTTACAGTTCAACTTAAACCAACCGTAATTGCTGTTGCACAGCTAAATTAATTGTCTCTTCAGAGAAATAGTCTTATGATTAAGGTGACATAATTTTGAAACGTTGAATTTTGGAATATTTGGAGGACAGGTTAGCATTCCCCTGGAAAAGAGAAAGCTACAGGATATTTCTGTGCTGAACTGCAGGAAGTGACAGCTTGTGATAGCACCTTAATGTAAATGAGCAATGACTATTAGACCTTTTAACCAAGTAAATCTTTTATTACATACCTTCTCAAAGCATATAAATCTTGCTTCTCTTTCCACAGGCAGTAAAGACCTTTCTGTTCCTTTCTTTAAATGAGCTTCCTGTCCTGTGCTGCTACAAAACCAAGCACTGAGATGATTTGATTTTTGGTTCCGCTCTGAAATGACAAAAGAAAAAAAAGAAAATTAAAAACAACATTCTAAAGACCAGTTCAAGTCTCACTGATCTCACAGTTAAGAGTTGGTAAGCATAGTGCTCCTACATTTTCTTTCAACTTCCCCTACTTGTGAATATTTGTCTTTGTTTGAAAGTTCTTTAAAAAGAAACCAAGGAAGGTGGCTCCCAGGATTCTGAGCCCACAACACTCTAGGTTCAGAAGTAAAATAGAAGAAAACAGAAAACAGTTTTGAGGCCAATAACAGCCCACATGGCAGTATGGATAACAAATCAACCGGATGTGGATTTACTGGGGAAAGGGAAGCCTGACTGAAAGTTAGGACAGAGTTCCAGTCAGTGAGCTCTAGTACAAAAAGAAAAATAAACTCTGCTGTTACCTACAAGGAAGTTTCTGCTACTCTGACACTCTGGCCTGCAGGGCCAGATGGACACCAGCCACCAGATGGTGATTAGCAACCACAGATCTTGGCTCACAGCCATCAAAAGCCAACCTGAAATGCAGGGGAAGTTCAAACTATGGAAAATAACAAGTCTCATGGACAGACCACATGAAAGCTGTTCCCTGCCAGGTGTAGGAAGTACTTCAGCATGCTTGTGCTGCAGTGTTTTGACACTGCCCTCTTCCCCTCATCAGCCGTGTCCCATGACAGACAATTGCACCTGTGTCTTGGATATATAAGGACTGATAAATAGGGACTGGTGGAGTTGGTTATGGATGGAAGCAGGGAATCAGCTAAGTTACTGCTGTTTGTTAGTTAACCTTCAGCCTTTTCTCTACCAGCTTCTACTGTCCTGCTACTAATTCAGATGACTGGAAGATAAAACATCAAATTAGATTGAATCCTCTTCACATATGCCTGTGGTACACTTTTCCCACAAGAACAACAAGGTGTTGTGTGACTTCTGGAAGCAAACTGTTGAACTTGTGTCATTCCCCAGTAACTGCGGTGCCCAGTAACTGGGATGAAAACAAAACACAACCATAGAACCCACTGGTGACTCAAATATATAAATATTTATCTGCAATCTATTGAGTCACCACTCAGCCACTTTTAAGAGTAGAACCCAATAAAGAAGAGGCCAGGCAGAGACATGAATGGTGAAGTTATTACACGTTTTACTGCTGAACATCAAACCAGGGCCCCCAAAGAAGAAAGCAGAGCACATCAGGCAAGTAAAAGGCACAATAAGCACAAGACCTGAGAGGAAAGGAAACACAGCAAGAAGGTCACTGCAGGAAGCAACCAAGTCTCCTAACAGCAAAACTGAGGGACTGTCCCTTAATGCATTCCATCACTGTAGTGATCACTGTCAGTAGTTGACTTGTAAGCTGTGACTGCTCAGTGTTTCTTCAGTGTTTTGAATTCAGACTGCTGAGAACCCTCTGCTAAAATCAGTTTGAAAAACTGCTAACTGAGGGTCCCTTGGCAGAAGAGTCAGAATCACCCTGGGGAAAAATAAAAAGTTATAAAGAGCAGTAAAAATAGGACAGCCTGTCATGAAAAAAAATTTAAAAAAGGAACATTTCTTGATTGATTTCAAACTGAAGACCTTCAGCTCAGCACACTTTCAATACTGTGTGAGCTGAAGTCAGTCTGGGCACAAAAAAACAGACTAGGATGGTCACTTCTTTGATTTCAGTGGTCTTTGCTAAGTTAACAAAATTCTTTCTGATAACTGCATATGCTCCATTCTCATAAATTATCTGAGCTGGCTCAGGTTTCCTGACTGACCAAATACACAAAGCTGAGTAAAATGCCCCGAAACACACACACACATAAATAAATCCCAGCAAAGCTCAGTTTCACAACTGTCCTGATATACTTTTCTGCTGAGCCACATTAACCATTACAACACCAACACTCTAGAGAGAACTCTGAATCCTTTCTTTACAGTTCCATCTAGCAAAGAAAACGTGGACTTAAATACAAGACTTGAAAATGAAATAATGTGAAGACAAAAAACCCCCTGTAAATTCAAAATATATCCATTACAAAAAAAAGTCTAGAGATTTCTCCTCCTTACTCCAATGCAGTTTCTGCTTCTCTTCCACCAATCTTGTTCTTATGAGATTGAGCTAAAACACACATTAGAAATTAAGCATGTATATATTTTCTTCATTCTTTCAGGCCACAAAAGAAGGAACATTCAGAACAGTCTGTTGTGGCTTTGAAGATGAAAGCCATAGATTTTATGCTGGAAAATCCAAGCGAGAACTAATTTCCATTCACACTACCACAAATTTTAAACAGAAAACCCAAAGCAAGATTAAATTTATTTCCTGTGTTTCAGGAAAAGGTATTTTAACAAAGAGGCAAGTCTTTTATTGTCTGTGTGCTTGAAATACTTCCATTAGAGCTCATCTCTCCACAGGTATATTGATATAGAGAAATTTTCTCTTCATATTAAACTCAAGTCTGAAAGCAGACATGGAAATAACAGGTCAGAAACCATTACAACATAATCCAGTAGTGTAGAGGTCGTTAAGTATGATGGGAAGAGGGAATATAAAGGAAGTCTGGTTATAAGCTCAATGTAAATGACATAGTGCTTTACCCTTTTGCCAGGGTATATAGAACAGGAAATAATTTTGCTATTTCCTGTCATTTTTCTGTGTAACACTTGTATTACAACTTTCATATTATGGACAACTCCAAGAATTTTAAAATACTTCTACTACAATTCTTCTTGAGCCTTCAGAGCTCATATTTCCAAAGATTTCCACTGCAAACAGTAGGACTATAAATTTACTTGCCCTTACTCATGAGAAATTTGACAGCTTCATGCAGACATTATGAATTCAGGAACAGAGTTACAAGAAAAGCATTGGAAGAATTAAAACACTCCTGTCCTTCTGTTTTATCCTTCCCAGAGTAGGTCCCTTTCCCCCTCTTTTTGCTTGCAAAAGCACACAAATAATTTCATGCAGAAGGTTTAGGTCTAGTCTGTGTTATATCAAAAACTATAATATTCTGTCAGTTATAGTCCACAATGGAAATCCCACTAGAATTTATAAGCCATCCTTTTCAAGGACTTTATTTTTTTTTTATTTTTTTCACCTATGTTTCCAAGTTTTGAACTACTACTGGGAAGTTGCCATTGCACAATTATTTTTTGTGATATTTTATTTTTTTTTCCCCAGGTTTCAAATTAAACCATGACCCCTTACTGATCAAGCTACTTTTAAGGAAAAATGCTCTCAACTTCATTCAGTTTAACTTCCATATCAAAACACGAATGGCTCCCTATGTCTGAATTCCCTTCTTTGTTCATACCTGCTCCTGTACCCATTTTCTGTTCTTTATTAAATCCCAGTTTCCCCCTGGACTGGATTCTTAACCTGGCATTCAGAGACACTCATGAGTACAGCTGGTGAAACTAAATTGTGATGTGCAACCTTCATTCCAACACTCTTCCCTCCCCAAGGTGTTTTTAACCACTTATTTAAAGAGCTGGTGGGAAATGCCCAGCAGGATCTACCTTCAGTTTTCCACTTTTAAGAAGCAAAGCTACATGCAGTAACAAGTTCTGAGATGCCAAACACATGCAATGTGGTCTCTTATGTGTGTAGTCACTGTTTAGTATCTACTCTTATCTCACAGAGCATAAGACTCAGATATTGTAAAAGATTACAGGATTTAGACAGTGTGTACAACGATTCCTAAGCTGGGAGTGGATGCCACAAGAACTCTGCCCATATGGGTTGACAAAATTATTTTTTCAGCTTGCAGTACAGGAAGAATAACGCTGTGCTGTTATTTATGATCATTGCAGGTGGGCCAGAAGTACTGGAAAGCAGCTGCAGTAGGAAATTCCAGAAAGTGGGATGAATCCTGCCACTCTCCAGAGATATGCACACCAGGGATTTTTCCTCACCACAAACCAGCACTGTCAGGGATTCTGGCTGTGCCAGACAGAGCTGCATTCTGCAAAGCTGCCAATTCCTGTCCCTGCAGGCTGTGAGAGAAAAGCAGCTACAGCAAAAGATCCACAAATGTTCCTCACACCCTTCACCAGGAAGGCTACTGACACCACAGCTGGACAGGAGGACCCCAAAAGTCTGTCTGAACGGCAAGGAGCTTGCAAAGCAAAGCTTGGTAACCCACCTAGGACAGCACCTGGATTCACAAATGAGCCCTGAAGGGTCCCATGGTTGTTGGTGGGATGGTTTTTACATGACACACTAGTGGCACACAAGAGCTGTGGCAAAGCAGCTCCTTATATTCTGGAGAACCTGCAGGGAGACGAGGGAGAAAGCAGACAGACACAGTTAACACCAGAGCTGACGTTTTTCAAGCAGGTAACACATGACAGACCAGTTTATGGAAATTTACAGGACAGTCTGTCCCCCAGGGCTGATGTATCTCAAAACAGCAAAAGGCACAAGACAAAAAGACTTAGAGATCTCTGACCACAGGACAGGCCACGGTGACCATCAGGGAGATGTGAGGCTCCAAAAGTCACCTAAAGCCACCCTGTCCCACTTTCCTGATGCTGTCCCGGGGCACTAAGCCAGACAATTTAATGGACAAGCAATTAAGCTGTGCTCCATCTAGGAAAAGCAGCACTCCACACTCCTCCTGATGCACCAGCACATCAAAGCACAGTCTATTCTAAACCACTTAAATCTTCCAAGTCACAATAAGACCTTCAGGAGGATGGACCATGCCCTAAAAGTTTCCATGCCGGAGGAAGGAGCGGGAAACCCTCTCCATGAGGGAGCAGCACCTGAACCTCCTTCCCCAGGGCTGTGCCCGGCACCAGGAGAGCACTGCACGCCAAAATTACTGCAGGAACCCCTTCAAGAGCAGCGTAGGGACCGCAGTGGGGAAGCAGTGGGTTCTCCAGGGAGAAGACAGGACATTTACACCCCGGGTAATGCTCACAAACACACACACACACACACACACACACACACACACACACACACACACACACACACACAGAGCGATCAGAGGGAAAACACGGGAATGGCGGCGGTGGCTGAGGGGAGACGCGGCGGCCCCGCCGGCCCCTCACGGGTGTAGCTGGGGGGGACGAGCCCGGGGGGGAAAAGCCAGGGGACGAGTCCAGGGGGTAAAAAGCCGGGGGGACGAGCCCCGGGGGCGAAACACGAGCCCTGGGAGAGGATGAAGCACCCACGCCTCACCCCGGGCCGCCCCCGACCCCCGCCCGCTCTTTTCTCTCTCTCTCCCTCCCGCCGTGGCCTCACACCCGCAGGGCCCCGCGGTCGGCGAAAGAGCCCCGGCCCCCCGCCCTTACCTGGCGGCGGAGAGAAGGACGGAGCAGCTCGGAAAGCGCCGCTATTTAAGCAGCGGCGGTGAGGGCCGGGGCCGGGGCCGGGCAGGCCCAGCAGAGCCGCCCCGGGGGAAGCGCGGGAGAGGCGGCGCCGCCCCGGGAGCCCCGCCCGGCACGGCTCGGGCTCGGCTCGGCCTGACCGGGGATGCCGGGGCCGGATAGCGCTGTCCGGCTCGGAGATCGCTGTCAAGGGACATCGCTGCCTGGCTGGGAGGTCTCCCAGCCGGCGGGAGCTCCTGGGGGGCTCTGGAGTCCGGGTGAACGAGGCCCGAGTCAAGCGCGGCCCTGAAACACCCGCGGTGTGGAGGTGCCCCCCCCCCCCCCCTCAGGGTGCCGGGGCCGCGCCTCACAGAATCACAGAATATTCTGAATTGAAAAGAACGCGTAAAAGAATCATCCGATGCTGTGGCAATTTTTTTCCGTGGATGGCAGGGACAAAGAACTTTGCAGACCTGAGATGCTCTAGAAACACGTGGCTTTATTATTACAAGGGTCGTGGGTAAAAAGGGCTTTGCCTTCAGCCACCAGCCTGGGCTGGAGCAAAGCCCTAAAGAGAGAATGGGGAGAGAGAGATATAGAAGAGAGCTAAGGGGTAAAAACGGGGTAGGAGCAGGGGAAAAACGTGGGGAGAAAACAGGAGCAAGTGAGGTGAGGGAGAGCAGAGGAGATGGGCCAAAAGAGGTAAGGGAAGAAGGGTGAGAAGGCCAGAGAAGAGAGTAGGAGACCCAGGAGAGGAGAGAGGTAAGGGAAAAAGGTAGGAGAGCCAGGAGAAGAGAGGAGAAGTGCAGAGAAGAGCAGAGAAGAGAGCGATCACCTTGTTACAATACATTCCATCTCTTTTTGTGTTGAATATTCTAATTTACAGTGACCAACCGGCGTGAGATACAAAACCTACAGACTTTGCATGCAGCCTATGAGAACTACTACATTACCATGTCATTTTACATTCTAAACTCTATAGACTTCTTTCTTATGCACTTGTTCCCGGATGGCTTTGCCAAGGTGGAAAGGCAGCATTTCTTGTCTTTTGTTTTCCTGTCTTCAGCTAATCACTGTCTTCCTGCCTGCCATGCACACATCTCGAAACTGGCTTTCATTCCTATTTCACTCAGGTTTTACATCTACAGTGTTTCTTGCCATGCAGTCATATTCCTAAGTCCTTCCTGTCCCATCTTTCCCAACATGATGCACCTCTCCCGTACATGAATTTAACCCACAGCCTTGGCATTACTAGAACCAGGCTCTGTTTCAGCAGCCCCACGTGTTGTTGTCACTTAACAACACTTGCCTTACTGCACACTCTTGTTAGGCAACCTAAAGATAGGTTAAGCCTAAATGTGACAGGTCTCCTTCAGTGGAGAGCCACTCTAGCTGAAATAAAAGATGTTTTCTTGCAGGTACAGGCACTGGAAGGAGAAGAATCTGGCTTTGGTGGCTGAGATAGAGACGGCTGAAATGTGCAAGGAGCTGCTGTGAGTGAGCAGAGAAACAGCCAGGGAAGGAAGAGCAAGTGAGCAGAGAAGGAGCCAGGGAAAAAGAGCAAACTGGGCCATTTGTAAGTGCTGTAGCAGTGGCAAGACCAAGACAATGTGGCTGAAATTTGACCACCTGCTAGCCCACAGTGAGGTGTGGGAGAATCCATTTGGGTTTGTGTG
Source organism: Zosterops lateralis (assembly GCF_965231275.1). NCBI lineage: Eukaryota > Metazoa > Chordata > Aves > Passeriformes > Zosteropidae > Zosterops > Zosterops lateralis. The sequence goes on along the minus strand of NC_139800.1, from coordinate 4,932,233 downwards.
AGTCAAAGCGAGATGAGCCAGACCAAGGATGGAGTGATGCTGGAGAAACAGATGGCAGGAGGAAAAGAGAATGATTAAACTCTTGCCTGACAAGAGATACTTTGGTTAGACAGTATGATGGGATGAAAAGTCTGTGTAGCTTTTCACAGGCAATCTGAATTGAGGTAGAGAGCAAGGGAAATTTGGAATTGAATTGATAAATAAAGAGTGTATGAAAATATATGTTGGGTGTAGGAAGGAGCTTGTCGTGGGGTAGAAGGCTTCAAGGCTTCCAGAACTGAAGATTCCTGAGTGCTAATGGCCCTTTTCTGTCTCAACTCAGGTACCATTGACTGGAAGGGCTCCAGTTGTGTAACACTCCCAATCCTGCTGTGAAGGGTCTCATGGTAAGGAGACTGGGAAATAACAACTCCTATATTCTATGATGAGGGAAATATTCCAGTGAAGAGTTTTTAAAAAGTCTGAACACAATAAAAGAACATGAGCTGTGCTTGTTTTAAAACACAAGCTGAAGATTAATTAGTTCTCCCCAAGAGTAAGAGAGCATCAAAGGTAGAACCAGACTGTTTTATGGAGTCTGACAACAGTGACACAAGGAGATTAATTATGTTTATATGTCAGTTCTCTAATGCCTGATTCTGGTTCCATTGTTTGTTCAACACAGAGCTTATATAATTAATAAAAACACTTATGTAGTGCATATTTCTGTACGAAGTCCTTTGTCAGGCTAAGCTTTCTTTGTTTCTGTGATACTAGTTAATTATTAGACCACTGCTGTGATATATGCTCTCTTTTCCTGTTACATAAATAGTTTTTTATTTTATGTAAACACTTCTTCCACCAAACCCAACATGCCAAGAATTTCACTTAAAAAAAAAAAAAAAAAAAAAAAGTCAGTCATAATAGTTCATAAGTTTGTTGGCTAGCATCTACCTAAAAATGATTTCTGTCTGCAAAGCCTGTCATCAGTTTTTCCCCCCTCCATCCACCACTTAGGTTTCTTGCAATGTTGGGCTCAAGGGCTTCACCTCCCTGATGAAAGAAGGGATGGAAAGAACATCATTCTTCAATTCTTGAGATTCTGACTCAGCCTAGTGTGAGTTTTCAATGCATTAAGTGCCTGTTGATTCCTGCCATGGGGCTGCAGTCATAAAACTGTGATCTTGAGCCATATCCTGTGATTTAAGATAAGAATTATTTTTTAACTATATATTTTTAAACTTTTAAAATAGTATCTGTTGAACTACAAGTAATGCATATTTTAAGTGGTAGTATTTGGCAGAAACTGATCCATATTGTTTTTTTACCATACAGGAAGGTACTGAGAGAGTTTTTTATGTTAAAAATGGACATGATTGTATGACAGTAGTTTCTGTTAGTGTTAGTGCTGGTAGAGAAAATAAAGTATTTTTAATTGGCATGGAAAGCAATGCTAGAGCTATAAAAAATGCAGTGCATTCACAGCACATATGAAATTATGAATAATTACAGTCAGTAATACTCATGAAGACACTGACAAGGAGATTACCATTTGGGATGGTGAGCAGAGAAATAAAATTGCCCATGATTTATTGATTGGGAATTAGTTGAGGCTGATGGAAGCCACTACTTCTAGCAATAATCTGATGAAATATAAATAAAAATTACTAACTTTGCATTCCTTTTATTTTTTTTTTAATTTAGCACACATGTTTATAAATATCAAGGACAGTTGGTTTGAATTGTTTGCCTAATTGATGGTCTCTAGAAACAAGGACACAAATGCAGTAAGTAATGCTAAATGCTGGTCACTTCTAGATTTAAATTCTGCTGTGCAGAAAGATGTTAATATGTTGTGTGCAATATAAGATGAGTCAATAAAACCACAGCTGTTGCAATTAGACATTAAATACTGGATGTGCTGAGGCTGTGCTTCAGCTCAAAACATTAACTGTGATCTGCAGAACGTTTTCAGGTGTTTGAAAACCTAGTGAGAATCCAGACTGTCCTAAACTGTCCTGGTTTAGGAAAATGTAACCATCATAGAAACACTCAGCATTTATAACTCACAGCCCACCTTGAAGCTTTGTAGAAGATCCTTAGATCAAGGCTGATGCTTGAAACTCTCTTTGTTTCAATGACAGCTGGCCTTTTGTTGGTAGACTTTGAAGCAGGAGCTGCTGAAGAGTCCATGGAGGAGATTTCACTTTGTAATTGCTACTTGCTTGCTGTGATGGTGTGGTGTCACCCTGAATTTTCTTGCTTTTGAGTCTTTGAACCTTTGCAGCAAGGTTCTCATGCAGCTTCATGAAAACAATGTATATTTTTAGAGTTTATCTGTGTGTTTACATATTTCTCCTCTGGGAGGAGAAACATGATTGATGGTGATGGTGACCACCGAGGTCCATGAGGTTACAACCTCTTCAGCCAATCCTTGGCTTTTGTACAAAATTTATGTAAGTTGATGGAGTCAGAAAATAAGGTGGAGTTTTCCTTGTCTGACCTGGTGCTGCTTGCTTGTCCTCTGTGTGTCGTGAAATCGCAACAGTGTGGCACAAAGGAGATGATGATGGAGAAGTCAAGAGTCACCCATCTCTCCCACCAAGTTCTGTGCAGCCAGTTCACACTGAGAAGTTGCACAGAAAGTGCAAAGCTTGACTGAATAGTGAAGAACTCATTGTATTGGTTTATTTAGGTTCTGGTAGACTCAGAAGCTCTTTACTGAGAAATACAAGCCTATAAAATGTTTATTTTATTAAAGTTGTCTATTTATAGGTTTAGAAGTGACAAAAGCATTGCTGCCAACATTCAGTAAGCTTTGGAACCAAGCTTAATAAATCCTGAAATTCTGTGTAGTTCAGCAGATAGCTACAAAAGAACTACAGGAAAGTTGCTGGCTATACTGTCATGGAGGGTAAATGGGGGACTGACACCCTCCCCACAAAACAACAGCCACCTGGGTCTGTGGCATTTGTACGCTCATGCAGTGGATCCCAGTGACTTGTGATGGTCCCCTCTCAAGAGCAACACAGAAGGACCCAATAGGAAGACTAACCTGCCTCTCTTCAGAGCCTGGGCATGTCCATGGAGTGTCCATGACTTGGCTGACAGTCACCATTTCCTCTTAATAAATCATCTTTCCCAACCTTTCTGCTCCACCCATCTAAAAGGTTAGAGGTTGCATCTGTGAATGCAACAGGCTTGTTCAGTATTTCTGTTAGTAAATCACAGAATCACAGAATCAGAATGGTTTGTGTTGGAAGGGACCTTTAAAGGTCATCTATCCAAGCCTCCCTAGATGAGCAGGGGCATCTTCAACTAAATCAGGTTGCTCAGAGCCCTGTCACATCTGGCTGTGAATAGTTCCAGGTGTGGGGCAGCTGCCACTGCTCTGGGCTGCTCTGGGCAGCTTGTTCCAGTGCTGCTTTACTATCATCATAAAATATCTCTTCCTTATACCCACTCTACATCTACCCTTCAGTTTAATACCATTGACCTTCATCCTATTGCAACAGGCCCTGCTGAAAGGTCTATACCAATTTTTCTTATAAGCCCCCTGTAAGTATTGAAAGGAAGGAAGAGACAACTGATTAAAAATTAATGCATTTCAGAGAGGTTATGCATTAACCCTCATAAAAACCAAATAGCTTTGTTTTGGCCAGGAGGGGTAGGTAGATCTCTATCTCAAATCTGCATCTTAATTAGTTGGGTTTGCTTGTTCTTCTTGCATTTGATTTTTAAGAGAAAGGCATGACAGCTATTTCAATTTGTGGCACCAGAAACCCATAAGCTCTTGCACTGTGCTGTGATGACACTGGCGTGAGGAAGTGAAGCCCAAGACAACATGCTGCACCCATCACAACAGGAGTCTGGGGCAGACAACCTCACATGGCTGAGGACTCTGCTGCTTCTCACAGTCAGGAAATGAATCCTATAGAAAGGATTGGTCATGCAGAGGAGGGAAGGAAAGAGGAATGCAAAAGTCTTCTATTACTTCTCATCCAGTGCATGCAGAGACCCAGGTCGGACTCGAGCAAATCTTTCAATGTGTTAGAAGGGCATTTTAGAAATCCTAAAACACTTGCAATTTTCTGTTCAAGATTTTATCATAGGTGCCCTTATTTACAAGGAATACAAGACCAGCAGGTTGGATATACACTTAACCAGGAAAAGAATGCACACTGATTGTGTGACATTGACTGGGTTCCCTTAGCTTTTAAATTTAAATGAGTAAGTGGCAACAGCTCAGGAGAAAGTATAAAAAAGACATTGAGGTGCTCGAGCACGTGCAAAGAAGGACAACAAAGCTGATTAAGGGTCTGGAGCATAACTCCTATCAGGAGCAGCTGAAGGAGCTGAGGTTCTTTAGCCTGGAGGGAAGGAGGCTCAGAGGAGACCTTATCACTCTCTACAGCTGCCAAAAAGAAGTGAGGAGGTGGGGATTGGTCTCTTCTCTCAAGTGATAAGCAATAGGACAAGAGGAAAAAGCCTTGAATTGTTACAGGGGAAATTTAGATCAGATATCAAGAAATATTTATTTACTGAAAGGGTTGATTGGAATGATCTGCTCAGGGAAATGGTGGAGAAACCATCCCTGCAGGAGATTTAAAGATATGCAGACATGGATCATGGATTAATGGTGGCCAGTGCTGGTTGGACTCGACCTTAAGTCTTTTCCAATCTAAACAATTCTGTGATTCTGTGACACCAGGGCCTGATTGCTCATTTCTGGGCTACAGGGTAGGCTGCTTAGTTTGTGTGACCTGGGACATTTGTGTTTTGCTTTGCTAGAGATCTGCATCCAGATGTTTTTGTGCTCCCACCCAAATTTGTTTTACAGAGCTGTAGATGCTGGTTTTGTGCTAGCCCAAATTAAAGCATAGTTTAAATAGATGTGAGACCTTGAGTTCTCAGACTAAGAACAAGTCTCAACTGGGAGGTGAGGATTTGTTTGGAAATATACAACAAGATCTATAGTTTTGATCTTTGCACTTCTGAAAATGATAGAGTTGAGTGGCCAAAATGTGCTGTTTTACATTTATCTTAATAAGGGATCAATATTTATACTAGGGATATAGTCACCCTCTACTATCAGTGTGTTATATCAGAGCTAAGGATGCTGTGGTTTGATACATTGAATAGAAAACAATATCTCTATCAAAGTATAGAGCAGAACTTTACAAGCTGGTGTGCCAAACATTATTGGCTTGATAAATACTTTATTCCGTTTCTGGCTGAAAGCCATGCACCCACCAAAGCTGCTCTGTAATTCCCTTCCTAAGATGGACAGGAAAGAGAGGATGTAGTAAGTCTTGTGGATTGAAATATGGACAGGGAGAGATCATTTATTTATTATTGTTGTGGGCAAAACACATTTGACTTGGGGAAATTAATTGAATTTATCACCACCCAAAATCAGAGCAGGTTAATGAGAAGTAAAATCTTAAAACCACTTTCCCCTTGGGCTATACCTCCTCCTCACAGCAGTGCAGAGAGATGGGGATGAGGATTACAGCCACACTTTGCTCCTCCCCCTCAGGCAGAGGAGTCCTTCTCCTGCTCCATCATGGGGTCCCTCCCACAGAAGACAGTTCTCCATGAATTTATCCAGTGTGAATCCATCCTACAGGCAGCAGCTCTCCAGGATTGGCGCAACAGGGGTCCCTCTTCCACAGTTCTTCAAGGACAGGCTGCTCCAGTGTGGGTTCTCCATGGGGTCACAAGTCCTTACAGGATCTTATGGATCTCGAGATCCTCCATTCTTCCATGGCTGCAACTGTATCTGTACAAAACCTTTTTCCCCCCTTAAATATGTTACCCTAAAGGTTCTGCCACAATCATTGATGGTCTTGGCCTTGTCCAGCAGCAGGTCCCTCTCAGAGCTGGCTGGCATTGCTTCTACAGGACATGGGGAAAGCTCCTGACAACTTTTTTTTTTCTGATAATAGTCAGAAATGGCTTTTGCCATACATTGAATACTGTTTTTCTACCTAGGTTCATATCAGCTGAGATATGAAGGCTTAGGCTTTGGCAGTAAAAAATAGATTCAGATCACTGGTGTTCTATTCCGTTGGTTTTGCAAGTCCCATAGCTTTTATTTTAAATTTATTTTTTAATTTTTTTTTTATTAATAGCCTCCATATTGATTTTAAAGGAAGGTAAATGAATAATATTAACTTGTCTACCTCTGTGTTTAACATCTTAGTGCCTCTTGTTTAAAAACTGTAAAAAGAAACAAGGTTTTTTATCTTATTCATGATCAGTGCTTTCACACATGATTATAAATAAGTTATTTTGGTTGGGTTGTTTTGAAGGTTTTTTTGGTAGGAGGCCTTCTCTAAGCTGATATTTTGGTGATATTTTGCTTACTTTATGTAATTATTTTGCTGTTATGGATGATGATAATTAATTTCTCAAAGCTTGTTTTCCCATATTGAGTAATTCCTCATCCCAGAAGTAAGGCAGGCTATTGTTTCTTCTTGTGTGTTGCAGGTGCGTGTCTGTACCCAGGCACTGGAGCTGAAAGCCTTTCTTTAACTAACAGTACCCATGGGATGCTACTGCCACATATCTAAACCACTTGTTAAAAGATATTAAATGTCTATGTGGTGCTACAGGTTGTTGAACACTTTGCTTATTCAGGAAAGTTGTAGCCAGAAGTAAATTCTTAAAGCCTTGAGACAGAGGCAAAGGGAAAGGATTGGTCTATGTGCCATGAAGAATTTCTGAATATTGATAGTGGGTTTTTTTCTGATAAATAGTCCATTTCCCTTTTTATACTGTACTCCAAACAGGGAATCACTGATACATCTTGGATTATCTGAGGAAAGATTTCAGAAACATAAGAGGAAGGTGCCAAGGAGACTGCTGCACCAAGGTTTCTGTGTTCTCTGCACCAGCACATTACTATATTAGAGTGTATAGAGTTCAGCTTTGTGGTAGAGCTCTTACTGAAGGGATAAGAACATTTGACTTGGTCCATAATATGTGCCTGAATCATATCAGATGTCTTAATTGTGTTTAAGGGTTTTATATGATCTATCATGGATGTAGGAAAACATGGGTGGAGATTGCAGGAAGTTTGGTAAAACTTCAGGTCTTTGTCCCTGCCTTGAGCTTGGGAACTGGCTGGATGATGTTCAGAGTTTCCTCCAGCCTCAGATCCTCTGTGATCCCATGAAGATCTGCAGGTTTTTCACAAGATCTAGTTGTCGTGGTTTGAAAGCAAAACGAGTGAGAGGCTCCAAGTATAATTTAGTAAGAAGAAAGGTAAAAAGGTAATAAAATAAAATAAAATAAAATAAAATAAAATAAAATAAAATAAATGCAATAACACAAAGGGCCACTGACAGAGTCAGAATACAACCTGAGCAGGGTGGTGGAAGCAGTCCAGGTGAGGGGCTCTTCCTGAAACAGTGATCCTGTAGAAAGGTCTGGTAGCTCTGGTCCTCTGGGAATCCAGTGGGTCAGGGCTGCTTGTACTGTCCCAAATCCCAGATTATATCCAGGTGAGAAAGCTTGGCTCCTCCCCCTGGGCAGAGCACCTCACAATGGGATGAGGAGTTGTGAAGTGGGTCCTTGATGGCCCATTAAACAGAGATAACTCTTGGAAGGAGTTACCTGTGAGTCATGGGCAAGGCGTTGATGGGCCATGAGCAGAAGAGCCCAAAGGAGGGGCCTGGGAAGACACTGCCCCACTTGGTTCCAACAGCTCATGGAGATGGTGATAGAATAAATACTTTTGTACATCCTACATTGGACACTAGTGCTGGATGACTTTTTAAGAAGAGTTCAGGAAAGTCTTTGGTTATCCCAAAAGGATGTTATTTTGTCCCTATTTATTTGATACTATAGCATCCTCCTGCCATTTTGGATGATAGTGAAGTGGTTAAAAACTGCACTGGAGACCGGGCTTATTTTTTGTCCTCCAGCCTTTTGTCACCTGCAAAGCTTCAGGTTTTTTAACATCAGTAATTGGAAAAATATTAGATATTATGAAGTCTGCAGGAGTCTACCAGAATGGTGTTTAAAGTTGATTCCCTCCTCAGTTACATCTTAAGACTAATTTTTTAATTATGTTCTTGCATTGCTCTAGTTATAAACCCAATGTTGTGTATTTCTAAATCAGGCAAATTACATAAATCCCTTTTTTCCTTTGACCCTATTATTCTTATGATCCAGATTTTCAACCTACTCCTAAATTAGTTCAAGACCTTTATTTGGTACATTCATAATTGACACTAATTATCTTAAATATTTAATTTTCTCAGTAAGATCTGTATTACAGTTATTTGGATTGACACTTCTTTTTTTTTTTTTTTTTTTTTTTTTTTTTTTCCTGTAATTTATCTTTCTTTTAATCTTCTAATCCTTTCCAGGTATTTGAGAATCACTGAAATAAAAATTAATGATCCATAGTATGACTTATTCAACTTCCTAAATTCTTCGAGGTTGTTTATCTGATATGCTGGTTTAAAAATATTTAGCTTTAGTAGATGATGTATTAATATCTCTCTTCAGATACTCTTGGATTGCAAAGTATTTTTACCACGTGACTACCTGATCTAGATGGCCTTTAAGGGATGTGGCAAAATATTTACTGAATACTTTTCCTTCTCACTCTTTTTTTTTTTTTTTTTTACTAATTCTGGCATTTCCAGCTAGTGCAGATCCCATAACACAGTGGAAGCTAAACATTTTTGGTTTTTTAACATTAAAGGCAGAAAACTAGAGAGCTTGGCAATAAAAATAAAAAGAAAGAATGAATGGTGCATGTACAGGAACAAATATTTTTAGTACCTTCCTCTTAACTTCCTCCCTATACACAGCTCTCATCAGCCCTCACCTATAGGCTGATGTGCAGGTGGTAAAATTAACAAGAAAATGCTGCTTCTCACCTTTGAACTTACTACTTTTAAAGCCAAAGAGGAGCCTGTAGAGAGCCTCACTTGAATTTGACTACAATTTCTTATCCATTAGAGAAGACTCAAAAAGCAAGGAAGCATCCAATTCTACGTGTGTTTCCTACTGAGTTCTTAGCAGTAGCTTCCCAAACTAAACATTTCTTAGGAAAAGCACCACAGTCCATCAAGGATAAACTGTCATCCCAAATCACCAAATAAATTTAGTAATGGCAATCAGCATTACAGCCTAAGAAAACCTGGCCTGGTACACACTTTACCTTGGGGAAAATCCCCCTGGGGGTGATCAAAACAATGAGGATAAGGAGGTCTTTCAAAGGGATGGTGAAGGGGAAAATCATCCTGCACGGAGCAAGGTGGAAAGGGTTGAAATCACACGGATGTGGGGGCTGGTTGGATTGGGGATGTTGTGAAGTGAGGGTTATGCTGCCAGGGTTGTCAGCAGCAGGATTGCAGTGGGTCATCAGGTCTGGTCCTACACATCCTGACCTGTTTGCTGGCTGCTTGTAAAGTGAAAATGGGTTGGTTGTTTTGGTTGGTTGGTTTGTTTTTAGTTGATGTTTGGGTTTTTTCACAGCTGGAACATTGAGGAGCAGCTGTGATATGAGTGTATTAGGAGATAGTTCAGTTCACAGCTGTCTCTGGTTGGTACTATCAGGGTTAGGCAAACCCTTTTTGTGTTGCATGGATTAGGCACCCTTCAGATCCATATATTTCCCTTCTTGAATACAAGATTAAGAGAGGGTATGACAATCATGAGATTATTTAATTAATTAGAGTGGTATCTTGGGTAGAATCTCAGCCTTATGCTTGTTTTGTTCATCATAAATAATTTTCTTTCTTACTCTATTGTTGAACAATCTGTCAAGATCTTTTAGATGTTTCAAAGTCCTAATCTGATCCTTGCTCGGTCCAAGAGAAATCCCATGTTTGTTTTTATGGTAAAATACTCTATTGAGTATTTTTTCCAGTATAACTGTTTAGAGGTTAAGTGCAGAATCTTTAAAGAGAATTGGAGGAGGGTTGATGACTCAGTGAATCCCAGCAGAGAACAGCAAGGAGAAGGTGTTCCAGAAGAAGCAAACCTAGATACCAGTGTACCTCAAAGTTCCAACTTACTGTTTCACCAAAAGATTTGGAAAGTCACTGTCTCTGTCCCATACTTGGTTTAACATTCTCTTTTGGCTGAGGAAGATCAGCCAAGAAAAAGTTCTTCAGCTCTTCTGACAAGACTGTTGTAATGAAAATCCCCAAGAAAAGTGTGTGCATGTTCTTTTTCTTCAGGAAGGTGTTCATCTCTGTGAAGTTCCTAATGGACATTAGGTTTCATAGGGCTCCCCTGGGACTTGGCTGGAGTAAGCTGATGTTCACCAGGTGCTACTGGAGAACTTGCAGGATTCTTTGGAGAGGAGTGGAATGTTTTGTAAATTTATTGATGTTATATCTTGAATAATGCTGAAAAAGCACTGAAGAAATGCCAGTGCTTTGTGTAACGAGCTGTGATAAACAGAAAGCAAATAATAGTACAGGATCTCAACATTCTTAAACAAAGGTGCCCTGTAACAAGGATCCACATTCCACTGCACACTATTTCCTCCAACTTCCCTAAAATATTGCTAAGTTTTGTAGATTTATAACTACATTTTATTTTCTGGCAGAGGACTGCCTGTGGTGTTCAGCACTACCAAACTTCTGGTTACTTTATATTTCTTGTGCACATTCTCAGGATTTATGGGACTTCTGTGTAATTAAGGATAAAAAAATCTGAAAGAACTGGTATACTGAAGCCTGTCAGTTAAAATAGTTCTTGTAGGTTCTCACAGATGAAAAATTATTTTTTTCTATAGTTTTCTGCTGTGAGCTGCAGATTGAAATCAGTCAGAGTTTGCCACTAACTAGTTTCTAGGTAAAAGTTGTTCATGACAGAACAAGAGAAACAGATATTTTTTTTCTTTTTCTTTTTCTTTTTTTTTTTTTTTTTTTTTTTTAAGTACAGGAAGTTGCTGTGTGAGTGTCAATATTGGGTTATGAGTAAAATGCTTTAAGTCTTTTGATGGTGGATCTACTGCTTATGCCCCACCTTTACCATTTCTTTTCAGTGCAACGTCATGCACTGCACCTTTGCACACCATTGCGGTCACAGTGGTGAGATTAACCACTACTGACAAGCATCTGATATACAACTCTCTGTACTCTGGACTCCATTTCAGTTTCCTGAAGGAAACCACTCTGTATCTGGGGAGGACAAGAAACATCCCTCCTATGGCAGCGGGTCGTGCCCTGCCTTACTGATGCTGTACATGAGTGATGTGGAGGAGAAGACAAAAGCATTGATCTGTGTGGTGCTGTATCTGCCTTTCCCGTGCCCTTTCAGACACCAGAGTTCCTTCCCAGTCAACTTAGCACCACAACAGGAGTGTCTGACCTGGCTTCCAAGGGCACAAGGCATGTAGGATACGATCAGTTCCAAATGATGCCTTGCATTGTCTTGGGTTTTACCACTGAGTATTCCTTAGGGATGGGAGAGGTAACTCAGGCACCCGAGTGTCAGAGAGACAGCTGAGTGCCTTTAAGGCTGCCGGTGCATTCAGTGACCCGTGCTCCATATTCACCACTCAGTGAATTCCTGCATGGTACTAAAATGACAAGATATAGTGGTGCCATCAGCTACTAGTTGGTATCCTCCAAACAAGTGTTACTGGCCGGGCTCAACTAATGGTGGTCCAGGTACACGTGGTTGCTGGAGAAGCTCAGAGACAACATTTTTTGCCGTCAGCAAATTCTTGGATGAATGTGATTCTGCCTTAATCCTGATTTCAGGAGTGATGGATGAAGTACCCAAATTTCAGGATGCATGGAGAACCCTAGGACTGGCAGTAGGTTCAAAATGGCTCCTCGTGCAAAAGTCACCCTGAAGGCTCCAAACCAGCACCCTCAGTGTTTCCATGACTTGTGTTGGCAGCACTCTTTCCTTGCTGCAGAAACATGCTCAGTTATGAGGGATTACAGACAAGGGAAGCCTATCCCTGGTAGAATTCCCAGATTCCAAGTTAAGAGAAGTATTTAGAAATAAACTTGAGCATAGTGGGCAGGCAGTTTCCCCCCCTGTTTCTTCCTGCCATATGTGGTTTTACAGACCTGTCATTGCACTCTCTCATAATTTGTTTTCCAGTTTGAAGAGTTTCAGTCTGGTTTACTGAAAACAAAATGTTTAAAACCTCCAGTTTTTTGAAAACCTTCATTTTTTGGAGCAAACACCTATTTATCACCCTCAGTCAAACTATCTCTGTGGACTTTCCTGCCCGTGTGTTTAATTTGCCTTTTTTATTAATCTATTTTATAATTTCAGGATTTAGAGCCACTATTAAGAGAAGCCTTCCCTTATGTCATTGGAGGCAGTGGCTTAGTTCCCAGTTCTGACTGTGATTTAGTGAACAGGTGGCCTGGGCTGGGGATGTGTTGTTGTCTGAATTGGGAGATCTCATTCCCTATCCCATCTCTACCCTTAGGTCAGGAATCCCTGTTGGCCAGATCCTCCTGCAAGTTGGTTCAGTTGGCTTAACTTAGAACAGAATTTTCTTGTTTCCTGGCTTTGACTTATGTTTAGTTGTGTAGTTTACCTAGGAAACTTAGAATGACATGTCATTTATGTTATGATTCTTTGTTTGTCAGCTGCATCAGAGAGTGTTTCATTTATGTTTGTTTCTCTCCACAACTGCTATGCTCCCACCCCCACTATTGAGCTCATCCTGGCACAACAAATTAATTGCCCATAATCTGCTGACAGCCAGCAAGTGTGGCAGCTTCTGCAGGATAAGACCTTCCTAGAAGAAAACAGCTTGCTGTACAAGAGCACTGAATTTCTTGGCTCAGGCAAGTATTCCAAAAGGGTTCTCAAAGATTAGACATAACTGACAGAAGACCACTTGAAAGCTGACAGTATCTCTGTACATCAAGGTGCAAGCAAACTGTAAGTAGTTCAAACATGATCCCTACCAGCAGCTGTGTGTTTTTCTGATTTAAAAGTAAAAACTGACTACAGCAAGGTGGCCTGATGCAGTGTGCATTATTTCACGAGGCTTACATCAGTTTCTTCACCATAGAAATAATCCCACACTAATTTTTATATATTCCTAACCTTGACCTGATTGCTACTACTACCATAGTTGAGTTATAGAGATGACAGTGGGGTATATGCCAACAGTATTCTCTGTAACATCTATGGAGAACAATGAAAGACACACCTGATGTGATCTAATACTCTTTGAATCCCTACTTCAAATGTCTGGTTAGATTTGATTGTGCATCTGTTGTAAACATACACTTCACATGTTTTTAAATGTAGATAGTGGCAGCAATAACCATTAAAACACCTACCTAGAGAGAAAAAGAAGAGCTTCCTAAACTTTAATGGAGGTGGAACAAGTTTGCAAGTATGGAACACTTAAATGTTGAAGAGAATAGAAGATCCTTAACTAAAGACCAGTGCCCAAAAGAGACTTAACAAGAATTTTAAAACAACTGTATAACCATCTTTGACTGAATGGATGAGTAAGATACTGTTCCTTACAAACACCAACCAAGGTCTTAACAATATTCTACTGCTTTTACAATTCCAAAAAAAACCCTGAAAAGATCACTGAATGGAGTAGCAGGAGATTGCAAGTTACCACTTAGCTTTCGCAGGGAAAATGTAGAAATTGATGCAGAAATCTGTCTTCTGTCCAGACACTGTTGTCTATGGCACCATATGCTGTGAATACTTTACAGCTTCCGTGAAGGGGACATAGCAGGACACTGCTGCTGCTTCTCATAAAAAACAGGTCTTTTTGCTCCACAAACTAAAATAGTGGCAACTGTTATCAGTAGTTGAAATAGTGAACATATCTCCTGGATACCACTGCTCCTGCTGTGTGTTGGTACAAACATGTTTACTGATGACCTAGAGAGGAGGTATAGCTGAGTCTGTGTTTCCGGACCCAGAAGGACTCTTTAACAGGTGAAACTCTGAACATTTTTTCCTTTTAAGCTGATGTTAAGGTAACAGTTACCACTTCAAGAACAGTGTAATCCTTTTTTGAAAGCTTCTTTTACAACTTGTGACAACAGCTGGGTTTTTTTAACCCTCAGTGGCATGAAAAGCCAGAGACTGCACTGTTCTGCTTACACGAGGGATGAACTCCTTCCTGAAACACAGATTACAGTTTCACACTTTTTTATCAAAACCATGTTACTATAGGACCGTTTTGAGCTGGAGAATCACTTGGAGGAACGTCTAGAAAATGCTATTTGTCAAAAACCTCTTGAATTTTAATGTGCGTTTTTGTGGCATCCCTTGGGGAGCAGCTGGCAAAAGCACTGTCACCTTGAGCAATCTGGAAAGGTCACAGCTGAGGAAAATGGGGGCACAGGTTCCATATTGCTCTCACTGGGAAACTCATTGTTTCCTGTAAGCAAAGGCTGGTACTTAGGTGAGTACAGTAATGAAAAGTCTTAGCTCATAAATAGGTGGACAGAGAAGACAATGTACATGTTCTCCCATCATATTAAATATACAACTTCTATTTTGAGGACTCTGATGGTCTTTTCAAGTATCTTGCACAATGCCAAGAAAGTAGATCTAATGGCCTATCATCCTGATTTTTTAAAAAAATTTCAACTCTTCTATGAAAGTTGTGGCAAATACATGTTCTTTCCCCTTAAACTGCAGGGAGCACTTGAGCCCACATTAATTTTCCCTTCTAGCTTCCTTATTCTTTCTCCTGTGAATGCAGTGTTTGCTCTATGCTACCTCTATACTGTCTTAAGAAATTATGCCAGACTAACAGCAGTCATCTGAGAACTGAGTTTCTTGTGCTAGATGTACAAGATGCAGTTTTTACATTGAGAAATCTTCTGCATTTCAGTCCTGAAATAAAACTATATTTATTTTGTAATCTCACTAGAAGCAGACATCCAGTCTACTGTTTCTAGTCAAGTAGAAACAGTAGCAGTTTCTAGTCAGTGTAGTCAAATTCAGAGGGATGTCAGCTGCAGAAATGGCAGATCACAGACTACAACACTCCTCCTGTACTCACACACCCAGGCACTTCAAGAGTGTGCTGCCAATCTAGGAACTGCTCAGGAGTGAGAAGGGACTCAGCACACAGGCCAAGGCATCCTCACCTGCGAAGGAGGCAATTGCATTGAAGAATGAGGTCAGGTGCTTGGGGGCTGAAAGTTCTGTCTGTTCTCTGTCTTTGATTTTCTGACTAAATCCATGGTCCTGTAAGGTGCCAGGGAGGGAGAGTTCAACACAGGTGGAAAGTAAACAACAGTTTCTGAGCTTTCTCTGTTGGGTTTTGGTTTTCTTCCAAGCCAAGTAGCATTAGTGCATCTTATCTGGATGTAATGTCATCAGTACTAACACTGGGGCAGCCTTAACATTTCTGTATTACTGATAACTATTCATGTAACCTACCAGTAACGAGAGAGGGAAACAGAAGGGAAGGATGTGGTATTGTATAAGGAGCTTATCAAATAGCAAAGCAGAAGGGGACATCTGGAGGGGAGAATCAGTAATTATTATAAAAATGGGCTGCTTCCTTAACCAGGATGGAGAAAGATTTGAGTCACTGCTGAACATATTACCACTGGTAACTTTCTAGAGCAGAAAACATGACTTAAGAACTGAGAACTCCTAAAAGACAGGTTGGGACAAGATAAAAGGAAAAGTTAAATAATCAGAGTAGTGAAATTGGCATGATTTATGGCTTATGATTATAAACTCTTAAAAAAAAAAACCATCCTGAGTAATAATAACTAAGTTACAGAACAAGATCTTTAAAAATAAAAACAACTGATTCCAAAGGAAGTGAAAAAAGGCAGAAAATGCAGAATTAGAGTATTGAATGTTCAATAAGTAATCCAGAAGAAGCCTCTCATGTTTTAAGATTATTTTATTATTTTTAAGACTGTATGCATTATATTGGTTATTGAATGAATTAAGGGAGAATCTAAAAATCAACATGTCAGTAAACGTGGAGGTCAAAGTGAGCTGAGGAGAAATACTTACTGGTGGAATAATATATAGAATTAAAGATAAAAATTATGTTTTCAGTTGAGAGACTTTGTAATCAGTCCAATCAAGGGCACCTCAACAGTAGATATGCTATCTGATGCTTTAGTACTTAGAACTGTTTTTAGCTTATGCTATGCGTGGAAGAATTCCTGACTTTTATCCTTGCATGCTCTCAAGTATTATTTCCCTTTCATAACAAGTGAAATGGAAACTAATTATCTAATAATTGCAAAACTAAAGATAGGCATCTTAACCTCTGTGTATCTTAAGCTTTGCAAATATACAAGACTTGAAATGCAATCCTTTTTCCCATGATGCAAGGCTTTGCCTTTTACTTAGATAGCAAAACTCACCACATGTAACTCGCATGCTGTTCCAGTTCATAATCAAATGCCTTAGCTCCTTCAAATACCCAACATAAATGTTATTTGGCAGTAGTAGAGATAGGTTTCCCTGAAAAGCTACCTGATCATGTACTTAGATAATCACAAACCTGCCTGGACAGTGGTGATCCAGTTTGCAGCAGCTGTGAGCAGTCTGTGGGTATGAGTCAAGTGTTAACAGACCTGCCAGAGCAGCCTCGGTCACATCTGTTACACTCCAAGTTCAGTGAATACTAGAAAAAGTTAACAGCACCTTTTTACATCCCTAACCAATAAAGAGGTGCTGGGGGAGCAGAAAGCAAATGACACATTAGCTCTCTGAGGCTCCAGCCTGTTTTGGGCAGTGTTGAGGACCAGAGTACTGTGCTAGATGGACCATTCAGTCTGACCACTCAGCACTTGTGTCCTTCATTCCTGCCTGCCAGCAGAAGATAAGGATTAAGCCCTTGAACTGTTGCTTTCCTGCATGACAAGAGTGGTACCTCAATTGCACTGGTACCCAACCAGCTGAGAAAGTGAATTTAGTAAGTCATTATTTACTAAGCCTCTACAGGCCTTGGCGTTAGTAGGAAACAAACAGATTCAAAAACATTTTTTCAGTTTCAACTGTTCTGTGCTCAAAGCTTAGAAGGACTAAACCATGAACCAAGAAGGACTAAACCAGACTGCTGAAGAAGCACTAAATTGTCTACTTTCTTTCACTGGTGTAACATAAGAAATCAGAAAGAATTACTTCAATCTTGTCACTAATTCTTCTCCTGCATACACAACAAGATTGTGGCTTATTAATGAAGAGATAATGTACAGCATTTGACAGCACTATTTACAGCTCATGTCCACAAGTCAGGATTTTTCTCATAAACATATCCACAGTTTTGCCTAATGTAATTTATTAATGAAGTGAATCAATTTAGTAACGGCATAGGGCACTATAGATATTCCAGTTTAGTAAAGATGAAATGTTTTGGAGAAGTCACCTTTCCATTCACCTTCTCTGTGATGATTTTAAATATACAAAAGAGTTCATAATGACCTCTACCCTTTATCACTTAAAAATCAACCTCTTCAAATGTTCAATACAGGCATGGTTTTGCTCTATTACCTTATTGCTTAGAAGATCTGTGGAACTAAACTGCAAAAGTACAGGCAATATAAATCAGTATTTAAATTATATATTACATGTTTATTATGGGTGCAAATTTTTAAAATTTACATTTTATGAAAATTCAGAGTATTTACAATTTTTGAAAGATAAAATTGTATGCTCTAATTTACAGTCTAACGTAGTAACAATTCATAAAAATTCAGATCCTTTAGAGTTGTGTTTACAAATTAATTTTCTTAGGAGGCAGCTAAAAGGGATATTGCTGTATACACAAGCAAGAACCAGCTTGCTACGTACTTTCTTTTTATTTAAAATCAGATAGCTACACATACTTTTTACATTGTTTTTGAGTTTCTTTACAAAATGTCTATATAAACTTGTATGGCTTCAAAATTGTAACCTGCACCCAATGCAAATGTATGAAAAACATCTGAATGAAGGCTAGTTTAAAAGTGCTGAAACATCAACTACTTCATTTAACTTAGAAATTAATGTAATACTTGATCGAAAATAGCAATAGGTTTGGGTTTCCATTAATAAAATATTGTTGTGTCAATCAGTTTGATTGTAAAGCAGGTTACAATTAAAATTCCAATCAAAAGACTACCATTTTATGAGTTGTAAATTTATCATCAATAAGATTAGCAAAATATAGGGGCCAAATATACTCTTCCAATCAAATCTACAGTACACTATGTTCTTAGTACTAACAATGAAACTCTCACTGGCAAAAGTGTCTAGTGTACATGACAATTTATGCAGCTTCTACAAAGGCATAATTTATTCTAAAGCTTCAGCTGTCCAATTCATTACTGGCTTTGCATGAATTAACTCAAGCACATTTTACTGTTTCAAAAGAGAATTTGAAATAGATGCTGGTATGCTAAATGTTCATTTGAAATTGCCACATGCAGGTTATTGAATTATTTTGCCCCAATGCTTATGATTTCAACATTACAAAAAACCAACTCGGTAATACAAATACATAGAAAATTTTCTAAATTAGTTACTAGCTTTAAAAAATTGTTACTGAAGTGTCACATCCCCATGCTTATGCTGTAGCAAGCAGATTAGATTACAATACAAATATTAACATTGGTAGTTATAAAAAAAATGAACACATGACAGGATTTGTCATCCTGCAGCCATAAAATATCCTGAAGTACTATGTGTACATTCACATCACACATCCCCAAAAGCACTCAAAGTCTGAAGACTTATAGTCAAAGCAAAAAGTAATGCTGTTTGCTTTTAGAAGTTTGTTTTTCCTATCTTCACTGATTTTTCAGATTCTCCTCTTTGGTGACATTAAAATTACTTAAAGTTACCAAGTCCTGCATGATGCAGCTCCCTTTATTAAAGCCACATTTAATTGTAATTATTCCTTGAGGAACTAATTCGGTGTTTTAATTTTCTTTAAAAACAAACTACAGTTTTTGCAAACCTGTCTTCTAAAGAAATTGCAGTAAAAGAATTTTTATAAAGTTGTGTATATAATACAAACATCATGCTTTCTGGATGAAGAGCCAAACTTTGAAAAAGGAAGTGAGGCACGTGAGTATCAAATTGGATAGGCACAGGCTTTTTTGAAAGGCACAAATGTTATGTAATTAATATAAAAATAAATTAAATCTACTGCATTAACTCAAACAATCACAAGGCCCAAAATTTTTTACTAACTGCAGAAGTAAATCTCTGCTGTGTTTTGCAATTTTTAAGACATTGCACTTAGTTAAAAAAAAATCCCAATATAAACCAACTTACATTTTAAGAATGATCCATGGGCATCAAGTTAGTTTTATACATCTCTAACTCAGCTGGTCTTGTGGTATGAATGGAAAGAAGAACTACATGAGACTTAGCTTCTGCTATCTTTATAAACTGTCAATTAAAGACTGGCAATTAAAGAATCTGAAAAATGAGTATTACTTATGAAAAGCTCAAATATTTCTTACTAGCTCTCCTACCTTTTAGGTTTAATGTTTACAGTACAACATAAAATTTCATACTTCCATTACAACTGTGGATTCCTATTTTGACTTCATCTATATAAAGTTACTAATTTTTCAACAAATTTTCCCTAGTATTGTAGTTGATCATTTACAGACAGTGTTGAAGTTAACTTCAGTGCTATTGTAAAGTAATAAAAAGTTTTCAAAATGACTCTTAAAAGTGCATTTACTTTCTGTAGTTTAGCCTCAAAGTAGGTCAATATTTTGGAAAAATTAATGCATGTTAAAATAGTGTTTGAAAAGTAGAGAGGGCAGAGTGTGTTTCTTGCACTCCTGATCCGAAGACTTCCACAGGTACATCAACAGTCTGCCATATACCGTCCTGAAAAACAAAGTTACGTTTTTTGCAGTCAGTAGATACACCAGATTTTGTCCATATTTTCCTCAGAGCAGTCTGAATAACTATGGAAAAACCAAACTGACTTATCAGAAAGGTTTCAACAAGGAGTAGCTATTTATACATTGCTCATTTAACAGTTTCATATTTTAGAATTCATTACTAGAGAATATATAGGATTAATTTGAATATATAAGTGTGTCAATGTCTTACCAGTGGCAAATCTCTTCTTAAGAAGGGAAAGCCGATAGCCAGTGCCTACAAGTTCCACATCTGCTCCTGAAAGGGTGCTTCCTTCACTGATGAATTGCACTGCAAGTGTTGCTGGTTTACTGGGTCCTCCTGAAAGCTCAAATTTGGCCCTGAGGGATCCAGAACCTATAAAAACAACAAAACTGAGAAGCTGATTGTTTTGCAATAACAAAATGATCTCCAGATTTTTAGTAGTAAGAAGTGAAACTAATATGGTGACTGAGATCTATTCCCAGTGGCAGCCCTACATACACTTTCCAAAGAGGGAAGAGTATAAGTCTGTTTTTTCCAATAGCCTGTTTAAGACAATTTAATGAATGATTTAAAGAGAAACCATGTAAATTTCTGCAGGACTACCCAAAATGTGGGTGTCAGCCTGGTACCCACACTTACTGATTGTCTGATTGGTCCCTTTAATAATTTATGCTTGTTGGTCTCCAAGTACTTACTACCATCTATCTTGTGGTAGATGGTACCTGATTTATAGATAGGAGATAATATCTACTTTTCACTAGCAGATCTGAAATTACATCAGAACATTTAAGAGTTGTCACGATCCATCTGGGTGAACAAAAACATTGGAAGAAATGCAGTTCTACAGTAATGTACCCAGAGGAAAGAAATTACTATGTTTCCATTAAGGACAAGGTTTGATTAAATACTTCTCAAGAATTTCAGTTGATTTTTTTTCAGAGAAAGTGTTGAAGTGCCATCACTTTTGAAGTTATTATAAAGCAATAATAGTTCAAAATTACTTTAAGTACATTTCTGTAGGCAGTGAAATGCATTTTATTAAAATCCCTCATTGTTACTAATTTCTAGTTTTAAAACAGGCCTTTTCTTGTCCTTGCAAAGTGTGCTGGGAAAATGAGATTTAAATTAAAATTAATGGAATAATTTTACTTTAAAACAACTTGCTATTCCTATCAATAACTACTAAATGACAAGGAAAGTTAGTAACTGAAATGCTACTGAGGTAAAAGCAGGAACTCAAAAAAATTGACACGGTAGCTTGTTCTTGATAACTTTAGCTTAAGATCAATTTAATTTCTTCAGTAGGTCTGCCTTATTTCTGTAAACTGGAAATTCTTTCTACTCTAGGTATGGAAACTCATATATTCAAGTGCTTTGAAAGTTTGTTCTGTGTTTTATCTCTCTCCAACTGACAGGTCACATAATGTGTTGGACCATAAAAAAAAACCCCAAAATTTTATCATGCTGTCCACCAGGAAAAAAGACTTGAAGACACTTGTCCTGACCTTGACAGTGTTTGTGCAACTTCTCCCTTTGCTCCTCTAAGTGCAAGATCAGCACAGTATTATCTCCTTCTGGACTGAGAGTACTGTGTGTTTATACTCAAACAAAAGGGGAGGAAAAGATGGTGGGGAGAGAAGGAATACAGCAGAAGCAGTGGGATATATGCGAGTCTGCTGTCAACACACAAGATGCAAACTGGATCACTAGCAGCCAATTCTGTGCTGCTCTGCAGGTGTACAGTTCCTCTTCACCTGGCTGCATTTGTGTTTCAGTATGATTTTTCCTTTGAAAAGAAGCCACGGAGTTTGGAAAAAGGAAAAAAAAAAAATAGACTCAATGTAGTGGAAGACAAATAGCAAAGAACTGTGAGGTTAGTGAAGGACAAAGTATGCCAGACTAATCACCTGTGTTCAATAAAATTCTCTCTGATTTTGTTTGAATGATAACCACAACTTTGCAGCCTTTGCAGGAAGAGAAGTTGTCTTCTCTTTTCATGCTTGTGGTTTCTATATAAAATCAGTCATACTTACAAGCAAATCTGTGATTTCACAATCCCCTTCAATAAATTCTTAACAGGACTAAAGGCCTTTCCTTTACATTAGCAATTAATTTCTGCACAGAGGCTTTGAGGATGAGATACTTTGGCTGCTGTACTACTTCAGAAAAATATTGCATCTTCAGAGACTGTAGGAGTTGTGACATCAACTACAGCTCAGAGGAAGGCACTGAGCAGAGGACAACTATTGGTATCTTACACAATATTGTATAAATTACCATTCCAACCAGATGTGCATAGATTTTTTTTTCCTGGAGTCATTATGGTCAAAACCAAAACTCAAAATGTTGGTCAAGAATAATATATCTAAGTTCAGGACTCTTTTTTTACCCCTAGTTCTTCCACATACCTCCTTCTAATGTATTTAAATTATCTATGTGTGGAAAGACACAGATATTAAACCTGTTTTCATCTGAGTTAGTGCTCACTTCCAAATAGCATGAATGAAATAATTTCCTGTCTCATCTAAACTCTATTTTAGAACTACTAACTGTTTTCAGGGTACTTAACTATTTTCCCTTGTATAGCTAATAATTAATTTTATATTTTGACATCTCACTCAAAACGGAATCTCTCAGGAGGCAACTGATTGAGAAGAAGGTGAACTAGTAAACAGGACACAGCATGAGAAAATGTGTAAAAAGGAATCAGAGGGGATAGAGGCTAAAATGATTACTTGTTTACTGTTAAAAAAATTCTTTACAAGAAAGCAAAACAAAAGAGTTCAACTTGCCTCCATTCTCAGACTTCTCTGAAATGCTAGATATCTTCCAACATGCTTTCATCTGGTCTGCATTCCTGTAAGAGAATGGTAGGTTAGTTACAAGCACTGGGTTTAGAACTTTTATTTCTCTTGACTTACACTGGTATATTACAGACATCTCCAAATAGAAGCCAACAAAATACTTGCATGTTTTAAGCTAAGTCTGTGGAAAACTACAGGGGGGAGAGAGGAAAAGAAAAAGGTGTGTCTGCATCACTCCAGAGCAGTGAGCTCAGAAGAACACACTTCCTTACACATTTTATACAATAATTTTTCACACATTTAACACTATCCTGTGTCCCCACCTATGGCTCCAAAATTCAAACCCCTCTGCAGTTTTACAGGGTGAGTTATTCTGGAAGCAGCCTGGAGGCTGTGCCTTGATGCTTTGTGATGATGATTGTTCTCTCACAAGTGACAGTCCTGAGAGCATGAATTTCATTCCACTTCCATTCTAGTAAAACTACTTGGCATCAGTGACACTCTGTTCAAGCTAACTTCAGGCACTATGAAGGGGCAGAAAAGTGTACCACGAGTGTCTAAGCTGACAAGGCATTTTAGCTCCTGGAGGACTTTCTAGCAGTTGTATCAAAGGAAAGTCAACAACTTAAAGCTGTGAGCAGCATGAAGTGCTGATAGGTTTGAAATTGCTCTTGGCATTGATGTAGTAGGACTGAAATGCTCACATAAGTAGCACATATGGTAGTATTTACTCACAGGAAATCACACTATAAAGCACTTTTTTCCCCTAAAAAAAGACCAAAACCCCACCAGCCAATCCACTAGATGGAACAGGTAGTACATCACAAATACTATACCTGCCTGGGACATAACTGACTTTTTTTTTTTCCTCAGCTTGCCAGGCTCAAAATTCTGGGTCTTGGAAGATGCCTAGGTGAATTTCCTAATGCAATTCTCCCTAAGCCTTCCCAGCTAACACAGAGTGTTTTGGGTGGGTGTTCCTGCTTTCACTCCAGCTTCATTACAGAGGGTTTGTGGAAGAAGCCTGGGCAGGGAGACTGGCTTCAGCCCAGAGTGGTTGTGTTGTTCAGATAGGATACTTGTTCAGATGTTCTTGTTCAGAATAAGCTCAAGATTTGGTTAAAAGCACTGTTTTCTTGAAATACCAAGTTAAGAAGGACTCAGTCCTGTGAGGATTTTTTTTTCCACTTAAAATTATACTATATTACTACATTGTCCAATAAACACCTGTAACTGTATTGCCTCTAGAAACATCAGAATCTACCCAATAAATGCATCATTTATTTTTCTTTTAAACCTTGCTTTGTTAGGTAAACTGATCTACAAGAAACAAGGTTAACAAAGCCTAACTTCCTTCAACTTTGTGTTCTTTGTCCTCTTCACATTAAAAAGACCATTTTGGGAATAAACAGTCCAGAATTTATGTTACAGCTGGGCAAGTATGTACATATTGCACAAGCACAGTAATCGAATTCTGCTCATCTTTTGCTCCAGGGCTATACTACTACTCTGTCTTACTCTGTCTAGTCCTACTACCTTCTGCGTGTTTCCACAAACTTGTAACATAATTTTCTGCTATCTATGTCACAGTTTGAAGTGCTGCTGTAAATGCAGGCTCAGAAGATGATGGCAGGTAGCTGTTAGTCTAATATAATCCACATGATGCTTGAATTGATAGAACAATGCTACCTGGCTTATGGAGAGCGCCTCAGTTACCCAGTTGCAGAGTTTGTTTAAAAACTACTTCCATTAGAAGCTAATTTTAAAGTTAGAACAATCAGGAAATCTTTTTAAAAACTACCTTTCTGCTACTTTTTCTATACAATGTCTTTATACGAATACATTATTACACACAGAGAAAATGTTTTTTAACCATTTCAAATTACTGTATTAAAATTGTCTATTCTATTGGACAAAAAAGCGCCAACACTGGAAAATTCATAAAGGTTTGTATTATTACACACTTGGGAGGGGTACTTACTGACTGTTTCAGTTTATGTGAATTGCCTGCACATGATCTCTTTTAGACCACAAAATATTTAGACATCTGATACTACACATTTTGCTATTTTTTCCTGTGAAATTTTTCAGGCTATGACACTAAAGAATACCCTGCAATGAATCTGAAAAAATACTGAAAAGAATGAAAATTACCATTTTGCAGGTGGAAGTGACTGCATGTTTATTACTCCTCCATCTACTGGTACCACAACCTGGACATTAGACAGCATACTAGGCACATTCATAGACTCTGGATTGTATTTATAATCCACTCTCACATCAGTAGTGCTAGCGTCACATTTCCAGTAAGTTGCAAGATTCAAGGGAGTAGACTGTATGCCATTTGAAGATACCTGTAAAAGAATAAACCATTGAAAACAACTTCATTAAAATATCCACCTTTTGGGCTGTATTAGGGGACAATGGTAATTAATATAAGTCTCAGTGCTGACAAAATACCAAGAGAACAATTGACCCTTGAGTTCTTAATCACAGAATTTTGAAGACTGCTGCTGAAATGAATTCTTGCTATTTTAATTTCAAATTAAAATACTTGAAGAAAAGATTTAAACTCCCTCTGGCCTATGAGGCTTCCTCCTGCTCTTTTATAACTTTTTGTAAGCTTTGTTTTTGTTATGTTCTGCCTTATGCAAGATGCATTCTTGCAGCAAAATGGCTTCATCCTTAGCAGCTGTGTGCTGTGCCAGTTCAGCTGCCCAACCAGCCAGCACCAGAGGACAACACCTGTCATGGGACAGGCAGCCAGTAGAATAGTTCTGACCTCTTCAAAGCATTATTTTCCTGCTGCAGGCAGGTTGGATGTTTCCTCTGTAGCTGAGCTCATTCTACTGTGCTGATGCATCTGAACCACCTTCTCAATCTATTTGAGGAACCTCCTGAGTCCTGGTGCACAATCTTGCCTTTTGTTGTCAGGCCAAAACCTTTTTTATCTGTCTGGGTTTCCACGTGCCAATGCCTCATTTTTACAAGAAAAATACACAGTACTCATTTCAGCAAACCAAATAGTGTTTTCCTTTCATCTTTCTCAAGAATTCTCTGTCCCTAACATGCTTTTTGCAGGTTCAATATGCCAGGATTTTAAACTATCCTAGGCAGATGTGGTAACTACAGGTATGAACACCTAGACTGACCAGTAATTTTCACAGTTTTTTTTGTTGTACAGCTGTCTCAGATGTTCAGACATTTCAAGGCAGGCCTAGAAAATCCCTATTCTCCCTTTGAGGTGAGTATGCCTTGAATATCCATTAAGACTTTTTATTAACAACCAGAAAATCATCTCACTGATGCACAGAATGGCTGAGGCTGACAGAGACCTCCTGGAGGCTGTCTGGTCCAAACCTCCAGCTCCCACAGGGCCACCTCCAGCAGGATGCTTAAGCTCCAGACAACTTTTGAACATTTCCCAGAATGGAGACTCCACTACCCCTCTAGGCAACCTGTGTCCGGTGTCAGCCACTGTCACAGGAAAAAAAGTGGTTCTGGCTGTTCGGAAGGAATGTCCTGTGATTCAGCACGTGTCCATTGCCTCTGATTCTGTTACTGGCCACCAGTGAAAACAGCTTGGCTCTGTCCTCTCTGTGCCCTTTCTCAGGTATTTATACATATTGATGAGATTTCCCTGAACTTACCCTTTTCCAGGCTTAGGAATCCCAACTCTCTCAGGCTTTCATGGGACAGATACTCCAGTCCCACCATCATCTTTGTGGCCCTTTGCTGAACTCTATCCAGTCTCACTCACAATGAGCAACCCAGAACTGAACACAGCACCCCAGGTGTGGTGTCACCACACCTGGTTGAGGGGAAGGATCCCCTCCCTTCACTTACTAGCAATACTTTGCCTAATGAAGCTTAGAAGACCACCTGTTGCCTCTGCAGCATGAGCAGTGAGTTGTTTGGCTCATGTTCAACATGGTAACCCACAGCACCCTCAGGTAGGTCATTTCTGCCAAGATAATTTCCAGCTGGTGACTCCCCAAGTGCATTTCATGTTGAACTTCATGAGGTTCCTTTCAGCCCATTTCTGCAGGGCAGAATGACCCTCTGATTTATCCAGAGGGCCATCCCTATTTGGTATCATCAGCAAACTTGCCAAGGGTACACTCTGTCCCATCATTCAGATCGCTAATGAAGCTATTAAACCATAAAATCAGTGTTCCCTGGGGGTCAGTTCACCTCAGTGTCTGCCCATCTCAGCCTGTTCCTCACCAGCCTCTCTATAAAGATTCAGGTATGTGGTGTTGAAAGGTGCCCTGAAGTCTGAGCAGACAATACCTACTGCTCTGCCCTCATCCATGACTGGGGCAGTCATGTCAGCACAGAAGTTTGTCAGCTCGGTCAAGCATGACTTATGCTCAGTAAATCCATTCTGACTACTCCTGTTCTACTACATTGTGAGAAATCAGAATGCCATACATTCTCAGATAGAATCACAGAGTGTTTGGGTTGGGAGGGACCTTAAAGCTCCAACCCATCCTCATCGTGGGCACAGACCAACTTTCACCAGACCAGGTTGCTCATAGCCCTACCCAGCCTGGCCTTGAACACTGCCAGGGAAGTGGGGCATGCACAGCTCCTCTGGGAAACTTGTGTGAGTGACTCACCACCCTCTGAGTAAAGAATCTTTTCTTAATATCTAATCTAAACCTACTCTCTTTCACCTGAAAGCCAGAACAATGCACTAAAATTAATCAGTGCCAATATCCAAAACTCAGGCAATTGCAAAATCAAACACACTATGACTACAAACTACAAGAAGGCACCAACAAATCTCTTAAAGGAGAATTTGACTTTGCAGACAAATATTAAAAAAAAAAAAGTGTTTGAAGCTTTTTTGCAGGATTGGGCTGAAGCACTAGCAAGCTGAAACAAGCCCTGTATCTTAGGGAATGACATGAAGCATAGCAGGAATGTGCTAAGCCTGGGCAGAGTCTACATATTATAAGCAGAGACATACCCAGAACTGGTCTAGATGAGGGATGACAGCTCACCTCCAAGCTGGCAGACAAAGAATAATTCTTTTAATTTTGGGGTATATATCATATCTGCTGGAATTCCTAAAAAATTACAAAAGGATAAAAGTGTTTACCTGATACTTTAGGACATCCACATTGTAATAGGATGCAGATGGATTCTGCTCGGATAATTTCTTGAGGTAGACAGTTATAGCTTGCATGTTCATCCAAAAGTCCTTAGTACTGGAGTCACTTTGTGACTGATCACTACAAAGAAAGATCATTAATTAGAAGTGAAATATTATACCATTCATTCAAGAATACTAGACATTTGCAAAATATGCTTTTTCAGTATAATTCACTTTGTCAGATACAGCTCTGCTAACATTTCAGTTATAAACTGTCACATCAAACAGTGATTAAACTTAATTTTGTATGAATTATCTATTGCATTAAGTATGAACTAGCAAATGAAATTAAATACAAAAGAATACACACATATGGTTTGATTTATTATTTCAGTAATTAAAAAAATACAGCATTTAAAAACATTTAGCTTAGTGCTCAAATAATTTCTCCAATAAATGAAACAGAAACTGCTCAGCTGAAATGGATTTCTGCTAAAAAATACCAGCTTTTCTATCTTTTAAAAAACAGCATCTCCAAGTGCAATTTCAACAATTATCCTACTTAATCAGCAACATTTTTTTTTTCCTACAAATTATTCTAAGTATGATGTTACACATCTGGGAGGTTGTTATATAAAGAATCTGATTAGTGCAATGATTGGATTTTAAAATACAGTAGTACATGGCAAAGGAGAGTACATGAATCTCCTACTACTTGTTTTCCATTTAAGCCTATTGTTTTATCATTTAGTTTTACCATTACTACTACTGTGTAAAGAAATTATTTATAAAATGCATATTGAAACACAGACACATTTACAAATTATTTTTCATGGCTTTTGTTATACTCAATACAAGTTTTAAGTTCAGTAATCATTGAGATTTTTAATAGTAGCAGTGGAGAGAACTAAGATGAACAAGATTAATTCAGAAAATTAAATTATATGTAATTAAATCAACCAGACTGCAAAGAATTCTGATTTACATAGACAACAACTCATATTTTATAAATTATGCAGCTTACAACTTTGTTAAAAAAATACAAAACCTGTATACAAGTTGTGCATTTGGAAGGATCTGCTCTAGTTTGCTTGTGTTTTTCACCCTGAAGCAGAGCACAGCAGGAGATGGGTTGCTGGTGAAGACTTTAATAATCCCACTTGGGAATGATATTGTCATATCACCAGTAATCTTCACAATACATCTAGAAGAGAATAAAAAAATCAGCTTCATTGCAATCCATTAACTTTCTAGTTCTAATACTAATTTTAAGGCAACTGCAATTTTACAATCATACGAATGACTGAATTAAAAAACAGTCTTTAATGAGGGTAATGTGACTATTGACTGTCACATTCAGCTCGGAAATAAGATGAAATAAGAAAAAAAACACTTTAACTGCTTAAGCATACAGTAGTCTTGGATATTTTTTGAAAATATGGCATGGCTCTGCCTAGGCAAGGCCTAAGTAGCACAGCAATGGATGTGACAGGGAATGAAGTGCTTTTGGCTGCACAAAATCACATGTAACACCTACCTGACAATGATAAAAATCCTTGTCACTCTCAGTGCTCTCACTGAACACATTTCTGTAAAGCAGGTGTATGTGAACTCCTGGCATTACAGAACAATAATCCACTGTTGTCATTTATACACGGGGAGAAAAATCCCTTTGAATTCCCATTCCAATGCAAACTCATTTTCCCTCCCCCAGTATGAAAAGTAGACCCAGTGTCTTTTCTTACTGCAACTCAATACATTCAACCCAATTCATTAGTTAACTAACTTTGTGGGATCTGCTCCTTTAAAGTAGGCGTTAACAGATTCAGTAAGAGCTACTGCAACAGGCAAGGTGTCCTGGTTTCCAAGGCTGACGGGGCTGGGACCACGTGAAACACCTAGAATACATACAGTGTATAGGTTTAATTTTCAAATAGCTTAATAGATTTCAGACTGGTTGGCTAAATCTGTAATTTTCACAAGAATTTACACCAATGTCACAGTAACATCTGAGGTATTATAAAGTGTGTACAAATACATAAACATTGTACAGTCATACCACCAAAATGCTGCTCAGCAGCCCAAGAATGCAGGTCTTGACTATTGGCCTGGTATTATGTAAACAGACACAAGGAAATACACGAGACAGAGGAACGCCGCACTAAAATGGCTACTGGTGGGGTTGAAGTCAACAGACCCAAATTGACTGGAATGCCTTTAAAAAAAATCCCTACTGTATGCTTTTTGTATGGAAAAATGCATGATAAAATGGTCACAGAAATACAAATAATTCACTTACAGTAAAAATGAACTTAAACACAAATTCATCAATATTACCCCCATATAAGTGAACTGTTGAACATTTTTTTTACTTTTTCAGCCAACAAACATTGCAATTCCCAAGCAGAAACTGTTGGAGAAGTCTTCACTTGTTGCTTGTGCCAACACAACACAGTTCCAATGCAGAGCTATAAAAATCAACCAAGACCTTATGCTAAGGCTTTTTGAAATGTGGATATACAGTTGATGAAACAGGTTGTCATGGGATTTCATTTTTCATGAATTTTCTACACGTGTATGGAATATAAAGGAAAATACTGGAAGTTTCTTCTTTTTTCTTAATGCAGCAGTGTAGTAGAGAGCATCTTACTATGTTTTTTGTACCATGAAGAAATAGTCTGTATTGCACAGTATTACCTATCACAAAGGAGGTACAGCCTTTATCTTTTCATAAGCAAATTGACAAATTTTTGTTTCATACCATGAAGCAGGGACAAAATGCTTTTGTATAATATTGCCCATGGCAATTAAACCTATTTACTCTAAGTGGCTGTCATTTCTGAGCTCTTTCAGAAGTAAAAAGGAATTTCAGGCCTTGCTCTTCACAGAGCACCTAATATCTCATATTAGACCTTAAATTAAGAGGTAAGTGAATGAAGTAGTGACAGAAAGATAGCAAAAGACAGGAGCTGGTCTAATTCTGCTACCTTGTACCTCTCTCTCCATTACAATTTCTCACATAAGGTAGTAAAATGTTCAGAATTCTTCTCAGTACCATGAAAATATTTGTGCAATGCTTAGGCTTCCTTAGATCCAAGAGATCCAGTCAAAAGTGTTGAAAACCAAAAATTCTCAAATTAACTAATTATTATGATTCTGGCTAAAAAGCACTGATTTATTCACCTTTTTTCAGTATGAACAGCAGGTTGTTTTTCTTTATTTTTCAGACAATACATGGATCATGTTTCCAAAGTTTTTTCTCTCCCTGAAAACTACCAACAAAACCTGTGATCCCCAATAGTCTCAGGAATCCAGAAATCATTATTTCAAGAGGCAAATGAGCAATAAAAAATGAGTTATCATTTACTAGAAATTCTGCTTGGTGAATTACTGAACTCCAGAATTATTCTTCACTAAAGCCAAAGTCTACACTCTGAACGTGGCACTACAGTCGCTGAGCTGTTTTAATGTCTTTTTACGACAATTTACTAAGGAACAATAAACAACTGTAGAGCAGACAGGATTACCTTGTATATAGATGTATCAATTATTTTAAAATCTTTTACTTAATGGCCTTATGTACATTTTTATAGCATTATTTCAAAAATTATGTAGAGCATTGCAAACATATTCATTATATTCCTGTTGGCAAGATACAAATACTGTTTGCTTGACTGAAAAGTGAAATTTATTAGAAATAATAACATTCTTTTAACTTTTTTTTAGGGCACACCAAAGCAAATACATATGTATACATATTTCTCTGAGACCTATTCTCTGAAATGAGATCACTTCTCTCTTCTTTGCTCTGCTCCTGCTATTCATCACCCTTTGACTCAAAAAGTTTTGCATTCTCCTAGAAAATAAATACACTAAAAATTAAACAAATTACTATACATTCAACAAGGCCAAGTGCCAGATCCTGCCTCTGTGTTATAACAACCCCAGGCAGGGCCACAGGCTGGGGCAGAGGGGCTGGAAAGCTGCCCACAGGAAAAGGCCCTGGGGGTGCTGGTGACAGTGACTGAACAGGAGCCAGCAGTGCCCAGGTGGCCAAGAAGGCCAATGGCATCCTGGGCTGTAGCAGCAATGGTGTGGGCAGCAGGAGCAGGGCAGGGATTGTCCCCTGTGCTGGGCACTGTTGAGGCTGCACCTCAAATCCTGTGCTCTTTTTTGGGCCCCTCAATTCAAGGAAGACATCCAGAGAAGGGCAATGGCTCAAGGGAAGGGTCTGCATAATAAGTCATTTGAGAAACAGCTGAAGGAGTTCAGGATATTTTGCCTGGAGAAAAGGAGTGATAAGAAGAGCCTTATCATTCTCTACAACTGCCTGAAAGGAGGGTGTAGCAAGATGAGAGACAGTCTTTTCCCAGGCAATCAGCAACAGGAAAAGAAGAAATGGCCTCAAGCTGTGCCAGGGGAGATCCAAGCTGGACAACAGCAAGAATTTCTTCACACAGAATGGGCTGCCCAGGGAGGTGGGCGAGTGACCATCCCTGGAAGTGTTCAAGAAATGACTGGAGTGCTCAGTGCTATGGTTTAGTTAACGAGGTGGTGATTGTTCAAAGGCTGGACTTGATCTTGGCAGTCTTTCCTCAGCCTTCATGATTCTGTCATTCTATCATATGAAACAAACACAACTGCTTGTCTTGACGCCTGAAAGTCAGTTTTGTTGCCTTGCTGCTGAGAGTACAATTCAATGCAGCAACATTCAGCTTCAGGGTTTTCTGTATCTGCTGTGAGGTTTCAGATGGAAGGGAAGTAACAGCTGCATGAAGGGTACCCTCACTTCATTTCAGGCTGCATCCCAGGTCAAGGCTCCAGCTCTACCACCTCTGGCAGTGCTGGCAAACCTGGCTTCAGTGCCC
The DNA here is from genome assembly GCF_965231275.1 of Zosterops lateralis. Classification (NCBI taxonomy): domain Eukaryota; kingdom Metazoa; phylum Chordata; class Aves; order Passeriformes; family Zosteropidae; genus Zosterops; species Zosterops lateralis. The sequence continues at coordinate 4,899,657 of NC_139800.1, read as the reverse complement.
TGCCATCAGCCTCAGCCTGATCACTGCTACCAGCCCCTGAGCTGTGCTGACACAAGAGCTGGTGACATAACTGTGCAAATGGTTGCATTGACACCTTCAAGGTGCAGACCAAAACTACAGAACAAAAGACTGCATCACTGGTCATAAAAAAGGGCAGATGAATAAAGCTGATCAAATGGTTTTAGTTCAGTTTAGGAACAAACATCCACAGAGTTTTAATACTGGCTAAACACCTGTCATGAAAATAAAATTTATTTAAAAAAGTACTATCGTTATTATGTCTGTCTTCTAAGATTTGTATTACATGTAAATATAGAAACATTATTACCTACTTGTTTTGGGAAAATAAGGATTGTCAAAGTAAAAATATATTCACTTTACTTGAAAGAAAGTAGTAATGACAAACTGAAGGAGCAAGGCCAAGTTTCAGCTTGTTTATGGAGCAGGGAAGTGGATAGACAGGAGATAACATTATATAAAAGTGGTTACATCAAGTTCTGGTGATTTCAGCAACACACAACTTGTTATGTAGTTGAGATGTCAAGCAACTTGTATGTGTCAGATACCAGAAATATCTGGAGAAACTTGTCTCAAAAGAAATACAATTTTATTAGATGTAGTATATTAGGATGATTAGTTAAGACATAAATGTGCTTTGAGTACAATACCTGGTGGTGTCTCACAAAGCTTTTCAATTGTAGGAAGATTTGGAATCAAAAGATCATCGTCTATTACATTTAAATGAAACAAAACATTGCAAAGAAAAAATATTTCAAGCAAAAATAGATGTTAAAAATCATTATTCAAAAATATTTTGCAAATTAAATAAAGGCTAAAGCAAAAAAGAACCACTCAATTATGCATGCCTTAAGGTTAACTTGGAAAAAAATAATCAGAGTCAATTCTCCATTACTCAGAACAAATGGGGTAAGGGGAACAGTGGATTGTGCAAAAGCCAAAAGAATACAGAATGTATTGCAAACTATATCCTCATGCCCCAAAGTACTTCAGCTTTTTGCGCCACCCTTCCCGTTTTCCCAGGACTATTTAATTCATACAGTCAGTACAGACGGAACTGGTCTTATTTATTTTTCCTAGGCCAGAATAATAACCATGTCAAACCTCAGTGTCAGCACACACCTCGTTACCTCCTGCCTCACCTCACAATTTCACTCTGCCACTGTTTCCAACAACACACACTCACATCTCCCCAGATCTGGGGATATTGATGCTTTTGCTACCAATGTTTGTTTCCTCAGCACCAGAGCTGAGCCCTGAGGATGTGAGCCTGGATAGACTCTGGCAACCAAAATATCAATTTTGTTTCTGCAATGATTCTCAGTATTTGTGAAACTGGTGGACACTGAACTGTAAGAGCTAAGGTTGGGCAGAACTCAGTAGCTTTGCTTCTGCACAGGGTGGAAACAACTCCACTGCAGAACTCCCACTAGGTGCTGCACAGTTCCTCTTCTGAGCTGCTGAGCCTGACTGGGGAATCCTTGGCATCAATAGCATTTGCAGATAATGAAATGATAACTCGACAACTTGATTTAACTTGTGACTAAAGGTGTAACCGTGTTCAGGAATTAAGCAGTTCAATACTGCTATACAGTACAATACAATAAACAAGTTAAAATGTCTTAAGCCCTGCCCCTCTCCCAAACTAACAAAAAACCCCAACTAAACTAAATAAACCATAATGTCTCCTTTTGATTTATGATAATCAAATATCAAAACTGAAGGGCCTTCCTTTAAAAACAAGAGAAAATCTTCTGAAATCAGTGGCAAAACATGAAGACTAATTTCCTTTTAATCTTAATCTTTCTTGTTTAATTATTTGTTTTGCTTTTACTGCTTAGCTTATATTCTTAACTAACTTGAAGAAAAAGATCCATTAGGTTGTTTTTTTTTTTTTTTTTTTTTGGAAACTGCAATTATGGAACAACAAACAAAATTAAAAGAACATAAAAGATCTCAGTTTTGTGAACATTAGTACTAATTCAAATTTTTCAGTATCCCTAAGTATTTCTGCACCTTTACAACAATATCTTCTGAACAAATATATGACAGCATGTTGTACTTGACGGATATACAAGCATACCAAATAAGAATTCATGGAAGGTCAATTGTGAATAATATTTCCCTAAAGAACATGCCATAAGTGGATCTATGGGGTAATATAATTTAATCTATTTCCCTGTGTCTCAGTGTCATTTAGAAGCAGACATTGCAAAGGATGCTTGAAGTACCTGGACTCACATATGAAACAAATAACTCCAACAAGTGGTTCTCACAAACAGGTGCAACCTAGTGGCTGAGTTGTCAAATTTCTCAAGTAGGGTAAAATGGTTAATTAAACTTACCAACTGTAGGTGTGTTTGCTGCACTGAGGGAAGCAGAAGAGGATATAGAAGAAATGCTCTCTGCACGTGCCAAAGGAGCTGCTGGAGGTGGACTTGAGTTAGAGGTCAATGGAGGGCTGAATGGCCTAGGCTGTACAAGAGAGATCACAAGAATATAACACAAAGTGGTTTTAAACAGATGAAAAAAATTGTAAATAAAAAAGTTCTTATTTCATGCCCAAATCAATTTCATAATGTTTCTCAACATAGTTTCTTTAATGTTTGATCTATTAATGTTTTTAATGTAAAACAAAGAATCTGCATTTCCCATTGGAGTAAATTCCATTATTTCATAGATTATAGTTTTTTTGACAGAGTAGTCAAATTTAATATGTTTGATTATGCAACAGCCTTTCAATAATAATTATGGAACACAGTATCAGAAACTAAGACCACAGCCCTATGTATATGTGGCAAATATAAATTTAGAGAGCTAAAGCAGAGCTACTGATAAACTGGAAGTGAGAGCAGGAGAGGGGAACTAAAATAGTTGTGACTGGAGTACAGGAGCAAGAGAGGAACAGGCTGTAGGACCAAGGCTTTTTCAGAGAACAGAAGCCTAAGAAGGGAATTATTAGCAGTCTCCTAATAGGTAAAAAGGGGTACTCAAAGAAGTCAGAGTCAGGCTTTTCTAAGAGATGCGAGAGCTACAGCAAAGAAATGTCAGCTGGAATTTGGGAAAAAGTCCTTTTTGCAACCTTGTGGTAAAATCCTGAGACAGGCTGCCACATTGGGAGATTGTAAAATTTCCCACTCTGAAGATTTTCAAAACTCAGCATGTGCCTGAGCAACCTGATACAATTCAGAAGTCAGACCTTTTTCAAGTAGGTTGGCCTAGAGAACTTAAAAGTTACTTCCACTCTAAATCTCTGGATGTTTTTAGGATACACTTAACTGTTAAGGTATTTAACCAATGCTCATGCTGGGACTAACCTATCTGAAAGGAACTGAAACCCCCAAAGCATCATTTTGGCAGGGTAACTGTAGAATCCCAGAAGATAAGGGGCTAATGTGTATGTCTGAAACACTGATAGCTGCACAGCTGTGGGACCAACCAAGGATTGCTGGTGATAACAAACAAGGCCAGCTGGTAATAACCACGGATTGTTGTTAATAACCAAGGACTGTTGGTACTAACAGCTGAGGTCTGCTGATGATAACCAAGGACTGTTGGTAATGAACTGAAAAAGAACAAGATGTGGCTGGAGAAGAGGCTATGCAGTGATAGGCAGCACTTTTCCATGACAAACATCCTGTTCTGGCTCCTGCAGATAAGCATAAGTACATGTACAGCTCAAGTACAGGAATGAGGCAGAGAAGTGGGCATGGACTGTAGGGGGTATAAGAGCACCCAGGACCCCCAAAGCCCTCTGACTGAATTCCAGAAAGGTCTGAAGGAATGAACTGTGCATGTTAACTAATTTGCATAGAAAACAAGAAACTTAGCTCCAGGGTAGGGAAAACCTTTCTATTAAAAGGTACTCCCAATAAGCCTAGGTGATACCTCCAGAACACTCCATCAGCTGAACAGACACTGGAACCAGGATTGGTGATCTCTTTTTCTCCCTTTCTCCCACTCTCATCCTGTTTATTTCATATGTTCCTTTCTCCTCCTTTTTTATTCTACCTCTGTATCCAGAACCCACTGTTATGTGCATATATAGTAGGTCAGGGACTAACATACAATTTCCATGCCAAGTGCATGATTTAATAATAAAGCTTTGTGAGTTTCGTAGAGCCTCTGACTTCAGTCATTTCTTTCAACCACCAGCATTTGTGAATCTTGGGTGTTTCCTTCCGCCTAAGGATGGGATGTCAGAGAAACTTTTCTTCCCCATTCTATTGCACTTGTTGACTTTGACAGAGACAATGAGAATTGTAAAAGGAGTTAACATACAATGAAGACAACTGACAACCTTCTCCTTGTATCCAGATAATAGTAAATTTCAAAAGCAACAGTATAAAACAAAGGTAGCTTTGTTCAGGATCATACTTTACAGCAGAACAGTACCAGATAAATTCTTCTATTTAATTATGATGACATGAAGAACAGATTCTTTGAGCTAAGAGCAATTACTAAAATTCTGTATTGGAAAGAGAAAAGAATTTCAAAACGAACTCTCTTGTGATCCTACAGAAAAGGAAAACAGTTTGAAAATATTTTGTTAGCTTTGTCAAAGCACAAGATGAGAATTTTATTTGTACCAAGAATATGGTGAAAATATCTTGCTACTTTAAAAGACTCTAAGAGGATTTTACCACAGAAACATTTTTCCGAGTCAGGAAGTCAAGTGAAACCTGTAGAATACTAATATTTACAGAGGAAATTAGGCATGGCCTAGTGTGATAGGCTGCTTGGTGATTTGCATTCTTTACCACATTCCTCACTGGCAGGTGAACTCGCATTGCAGGCACTTGCAGACAGTGCACAACCTCCCACTATCCTCAAGGGCAACTGCTGTGATCTACCTCCTCCCTTCTCCACAAACAGCAAGTGCAAGAACTTACAACAGGACTACTTCTGTCAACATACAGCTGAAAAAAAACCCCGCTCATTTCCCAAAGCTTTGGTGATATCCCTGAATCAAGGGAGGTTTGTATTTAGTATTTTGCATTTTGAAAACGTCAATCTTATGCATGCACCATCTTTCATTATCAAATTACTGATTGCTTAATTAAAAACACTCACCTGATGCAAAAAAAAAAAAAAAAAAAAAAAAAAAAAAAAAAAAAAAAAAAAAAAAAAAAAGGCTTGGAACTTTGTACTTATGTTAGTAATTATTTATTGTAATAAGATATTTATCATAAACTATTACCATGCCTATTTTGCAAAGTTGAAAACCTGCTTATGTGATTCCTTGAACATTGGCTAGAAGGTAAGTCCACTGTAACAGTGTAAATAAATGGTGTATCTAAAATAAAGTCAAAATGGCAAATAATAATAATAATCAATACATACTATTTCATTAATCCCACTTAGTTTCCCAGTAGAAGACAGCTTTGGTCTTGATGCAGGTCTTGGTGGGGGTACAATGGTGCCCACAGAAAGAGGAGTGGTGGGCCTTGCTGAAAGAAAGCAAAGTTAAGAAAATATTAGAAAGATCACACTGAACATAAATAATGATTTACTTGAGTAGAGTATCTGGAAGTGATGTTGCTACTAGAGGTTCCTATTGTACAAGTGCCATTAAAAGTTACCACGAATAGTAAGTGCCTTTAAAACAGTGTCATGTGATACCCTGAAAAGTGCATCTAAAAACAGCATCATGGGCTTTCTCATTGCTCTCAAGTGATTTTATATCAACCACTCTTGGAAACTTGTATGTAAAAATTGTTTTAGCAAATGCAATTACTTAATCTTTGAGATCTCATTGCTGTCTGACATCCCACAAAAACACATTCCCATTTCTAGAAAAGTAATACTGCATAGTTAAGAGAAAGCAATGCCTTTAAATGAATAATTTGAAATTTCTTCTTGTTTCAAGCTGAGTATTTACTTCACTGCCCCAACTGGTATTAACAAGCAGTTTAGTACATTCTAAGTAAGAAGATGAGTTAATTTTAACATCAGTTGAGTAATAATAACAAAAAGAAAAATGAATCCAAAGCTTGCTTTTTGGAGTCAGTTATTAGCAAAAGAGCAGTACAGAATGCATGCTTGGCATACCCTTATTTGTATGAGCACAAGAAGACACTAAACTATAGTCCAGTAGTGCTGAAGATGATGCAGAAGATATTTCAGCAGCAGTGCCAGTTTCTTCAATGAATAATTGTTCATGGCATATAAAGTTATTGAAAAGGTCACTTTGATCCTCAGAAGCACAGCTGTTGGAAGAATTCCCAAGCAAAGCAGAAGAGGCAAGGCAGGCATTTTCAGTTTTAAAATGCAATCTTTGGGGCTCCTTCTTGTCTGTGCTCGTGTGTCTAATTGTAAGAAGTTCATCAGCAAAGGAAATCCACTGACTTTGAGACCGTGAAAAACAGGATAAAGTACTGGTACTCCCTGATGGCGCTGCTGCAACACCAGATTTGCACAAAGTGCTAATGGTAAAGCCTGGTGAGGATGGGCTTGTAGACCCAGAATCTGTCTGGTGTCCAAGCAAAGACTGAGATATTCTACACCCAGACAAATCAGTGGTAGATGAAGAGGAGCTCCTATTGTGCTCTGTTAGGGTAGCTGAAGGAAAAGGGAAGAATTGAAACTAGGACCGACAACGAAAAGATAAAAATTTCAATATTCAAAAAAATACTCAATATCCATGGCACAAGGATTACTAGCCAGCAAGAAAAATAACTGCTCTACTAAGATAACCCCCCCAACTGAAAAACAGAAGAAAGAAAAAAGCCAGTCACATATCATATGTACTTCATTCATACTGCCAACCATGTTGCTTTCCATTGTTCAGTACATAAAAATATATTGTGCGTCTCTCCACTTAAGGCTCTATTTCTCACAACTTTCCTCATTCCTCTGACTTCCTACCTGCTGTGATTTAATTTTTTCTCATCTTTGTCTTTCCCTTCTTGCATCCTACTCCAGTTCTGGTTCCTCTCCACAGCATTCTGCTTTTAATTTCCTCCAAAGTTATTGACTCAAACCTATCCTGTTCCTTCTGAAGACTTTGATCCTCTTAGTCCTAACATTTGTAATAGGAAGGTCCCACAGATTTGGCTTTCAGGTGAATGAATGGAGACAATGGAGTCACAAGATTCACTCTGATAGTTATTTTGTCTGTAAAATTTGTGTCTAGTGAGTAACAATATGGATGAGGCATCATCCACCTCAGGTTTTTTTTCCTCTCTTATCCTATAGTCTTCTGACTGCTGAAAAAAGAAGTTTTTCACAAGTATTCCCTGCACTTGCTGTTGCCTGTTGCTCTAGATGACAATAAAAGCAGAAAATGCAAGGTTAGTCAATTCTCAACATCTTGGACATAGGCAGAGCTAGGAGCAACAGCAGTGACAACCAAAATCAAAAACTGAGAGAAACACATTTAAAAGTTCAGATCAAAAGTACAATTGTCCTCTCCCCAGTGGTCCTTTTGTCATAAACAAATACATTTTCTAAGTCCACCTAAACATTAAGAATTTTAACACAGCTTTCCCTTTCTAGCAGATATTTTAACTATCATTCAAAGGCTTTAAAAATACTACTATAAATCCTATTTTAAAACAATGTGGAGATGTTAAGAACTATTTTTAAATACATATAGATGAAAATAAGGATGAAAACTAATAGAAACATTTTAAAGTATCAAGAGCTAGCTAAAAAATGTCTGTTGTGTTTATTCAAGATAACAAAGTTATCTTAGGCTTCTAATAAAGTGGGATTATTCATGGATGACCAAAGATTATTTCTGGGCTGCATAAACCACTGTCTGCTCAAATACCAAGGTAGTTTAAGTGTTCAATGATTAACACAGTAATAAAACAATAGTTAAACAAATGTTTAAACTGTAAGGGACATACACTGTATTCCACATTACTAATGCAATTTAGGTTTTGGATTGAGATTTTCAAAAACTTTAAGCGCCAGCTTAATACTGACCTTCAAGTTGAAGATAAAACATTGATTTTGAGGAAAATACAATCAGACAAGTATTTAAAAAATCTTTTAGAACTAACTTGCAAGTTAGTGAGCATTAGAACTCAATTTAAACATGACCTACATTAATCAAACTTTTTTTTGCCCCAAATACATTAGAAATTTGTTATACTTTGGAACACTTACTTTCTATTTAATTCTATAGATTATTTCATAAATGTAAATATCTTAGTTAACTCCCAGAACAACAATCCTTGAAATAATTATTTATCAGATAAACTTTCCCAAGGCACAGATGTATCTAAACTTGATTTATGCCCATAAGACCCTCTATTGCACCAATTTCTATGAACTGCAGGGCTCTGTGTATAACCCTCAGGGGTAGGACTAGGGCAGATGAAGACTAGGGTAGATGACTCCCTGTCAGATACAGCTAAGGAGGATGTCATGGATGTCTGTAATTACTTATCAGCCAGAGACTACTTTCCCCACAGTTCTGCTGCCAGAAGGAACTGTATGAAGATTTCCTAACCTGCTTTCACTTCCCATCCAGGCACAGCAATAAACACCAGAATACTGCTACAACCACCAGCACAAGTTAGGTATCCTCTGCCTTTCTCTGCAGAGTCCAACACAAGACCAAAGCTATCAAAACAGAGTATTTTAAGAAAGCACCATTTCTTTTCAGAATATTCCAGTAATATATCTCTCTGTAGAATTTATTCTTAAATGTGTTACCACACACCACACACATGGTGGTTTCACTTGCCAATACTACTGACTGATTATGTAAGTCAGGGTGAGAAAATTATGATGAAATCTGTAAGCCTGATCTGTTAAAACCTTAACCTTTAAGGAACATGAATTCGTAGTGAAAGACTAAGTTCTACCTAAAACTGAAGTGTTGCAAAGCAATGTTGGTTGTTGCTAAAAGAACATTACTTAAGCCAAGAAATAACACTAGTTTTTCAGAATTTTCCTATTGATACATGTAATCTTCCTTATTTTTCTTCAATCTGCATGATCAAGCACAGAACAAAACTGATAGAAAGCCGTAATCATGAACAAAGAAGTGAGGACTATTTTTGGAATACAAGTACTTAGTTAAAACCAAAAGTGAACACACTTCCTTTGTCAGATGTGTGGGAGGAGAGAAGTGTCTACGTTAAGAGAAAATTAAGATGTTGGAAAAAAGATACACAGTAGGTAGACTGAAAAAAAGACTATGAAACTATATTTTGCAAATACTGAGTTTCAGGAAAGCCTGCCAGTGTCCTGCCAACACTAATATCCTGCAACCCAAAATTCCCATGCAATTTGTGCTCTCTCCCTCCACCTCCCATACGCCACACACCATTCTTTTCCTTGCAATATCCCTGCTTTCAGGATCTCAGCTTAATTCATGTCTCAGTCCTGTCATTTTTATCTGTCTCCCCTTGGATTATGCCTCACATCTAACAGAATCATGCCTTCCTACAGGAAAAAAGCTCCTCACAGCAAAGCTCTGCAATGCCTTTGTACTACATAGCCCAATCAACTTTCCTGGAAAGAAGAAATCCATCCCTATTCCTTGTGCAAGCTCAGCTTGTCTCACAGCTGCTGCAACAACCTACATTTAATCTCCCAGCTTTACCAGCTGCAAAAAAAGGATTATATTCTAGATGGTAAGCAATTGTTCAATAAGTATGAGAAGGCAATAAAAAAAGGCAGGAGCAAGACAGAATTTTCCTAAAAATTGCACTGCCTCTTCCTTCTTGCTCTCCAGCTTGAAAGCCTTTTATACTGCCTTCTCAGTCGTGTAACTCTTCCAAGACAGTGTACTGCCTTGTAAGATTCTATAATTTACTCATCAAAGCATGTCCCCTTGCAATAATTGGAAAACAAAATAACTGGAATCCAGAAATAAGGCAAATGCAATCTCTACCATCAAATATTTTACCTGAGGAGGATGAGGATGCCAAAGAAGCTGAAGAGGAAGATTCAAGAGAAGTGCTGAAGAGTGGATCCCATGCCAGGAAGTCACTGTTCCCCTTTCTATATTAGGAGTTAAAATTGGAATAGAAATGAAAGATTTATGCATTCATAAAAATCACAAACTTCACTAGTAGTTTGATAATGTAATAATTATAATAATCACAGAATAGTTTGGCTTCAAAGGGATCTTTAAAAATTCTGTTCCAACCACACTGACATCCACTAGACCAGGTGGTTCAAAGCCCCTTCCTGAACACTTGAACACTTCCAGAGACAGAACATCCAGAATTTCTGTGGGCAACCTGCTCCCACATCTCACCAGTAAAGAATTTCTTCCATATATTTAACATAAAACTACTCTCAGTTTAAAGCCACTCCTCCTAATCCTATGACTACATAACCCTTGTAAAAAGTCCCTCAATAATATGATAAAAACATTGGACAAATTAGTCTGTATTAGTCTTTCCATCTAAAAAGAAAAGAATTCATCAAAAGTTGCAGGTCAAAGAACTGATTTACACATAAGGAGACTATCTTAGTCAACACCTTGGTGAAAATTTGTGGACACAGTCCATAATGTCAGTTAAATAACTGTAATTTTTGAGACCTACATCTTCAAATTCATTTATTTCAGCCTATATACACATAAGCAAGGTATGCAGATCAGCGTAAGTTTGGGGTTTGCAATCCTAAACACTTTACCATGGAACACTCTTGGACAGAAATGAAATCTATCTTATTTAAAAACATTGTGTAATTAAAACCATATGTAATTAAAAATACCAACTGAGATTGACCACAATAAATCAAATGTATTAGAAGGGGTAAACAAATAAATGGAAAAGAAGTATTCATTGATACACTTAATCTTATAATGCCATAGAAGTACAACTTAAAATAGGACTCAGCTGTCATTTCCAGTGAGTATAAGAAAAAAAAGAACAAATTCCTGCAGTATTTGATAGAATTTTAAATTTGAACTTACTCAGTAGTTGGAGCAGGAAGTTTTGATTTTGTTAACTCTTCACCTAAGAAGATACAGTATTATCACCAAAAGTGTGAAATATAAAATAAAAATTTATTTTCATTATAAAACGATAGTTAATACTAATGTTGGCAGATCAAAACTAATTACTACTAAAATGGAAAAAGAAAATGTATTTCTAAATTTAGCAAAAAAAGTTGTTTCTGATAACTTAAATTTAGATATTCCTGAAATATGAGAAGACTACACAGACCAATGCACTTCATAAGCAAGTGCTGTTTACTTCAAACTTCCTCCTTGAATTATACAGTTTACTGTATAGTTATAGTGTGTAATATCAATACTGCTCCCCAGCAAATCTGGCCTTGTTTCTTACTGACAAAAAAAACCTCTCCAAACAAACCCTGAAGAATAGAAGCTAATGCTGTATCCTCTATGTAGGTATTTTGTATCATACACACAGTATGGTTTGCTGGTTTGGGGATGACACTAAAGTTGAGCAGGTGGAAGGGTTACAGGAACTTGCACAGGAGTTTTTGCCATGGGGTTACCCCTTTGGCATCTGGGTGTGTTCCTCATTACTGTCAGATATAGGTTCATCCGGTCCCCACAACAGGGAACGGCCAAGTACATAGATAAGGAAGGGTAATATAAAACTAACAAGAGAAGCGTTTTGTTCAATTTAAAATAGAGATATTTAAGAAGTTTATATCTCCAATAATTAAAAAAGATATTTGTTTTCATTCTATGTTAAAAAACTAACAGACTAAAAGATTCACACTTACTGGATGAATTTTGATTCATTTGTGCCTGAAACAGGAAGAAAAAATTAGGAATAAGTTCTTTTACTGTGAAATAAACCACTTATGAGTCCCAGAATTCTTATTTCCACTCAACTTTCTATCAGATATTTTGTTTTCAATGCCAGTCAAAAACATCATGAGATTCATAAAGACCATAGAACTTGAGCCTGGACAGAGGAACCAGGGCACATCTTCCATACCAGTATGAAAATGCAGGAATAAATAATGTACAGGTGACAAATGGAGCAGCATTTTTAGATCTGTTTACTGTCTGAGACAGAAAATTAAACACCTATGTATCTATCACATGGTACAGATGAAACAAAACATTCCTCATGTTTTCCCAACAAGTCCCCTCACATACTACACTTACTTAGTTTTAACTACAAATGCAAATAAAAAGCCATTCTCTACTTACAGGACTGTGCCTCTGCTTTCAAAATGTGGTGAGGGAAAAAAGAGAAAAATTATTATTTTAATATGTTATGTGCACTATTTTCCTTAAAATCAGAACCAGTCCTATTCTGATCTGAATACTGTACTAGCATACTCTAATATTATTTATCTGGTGGTATAAAGGATTATTCCATGAATTGGAAGGATACATCAATAAAGCTGCACTGCAAATGTTACATGTATCCTCATTATATGACCTGTTTTAAAAGACTTGTATGTTATTGAAAATTAATTAGTAAATTATGTTAAAAGCCATGCTCAGCTAACTCTAAGATGAAATTGAATGTCTTGTGGTGGCATGAGCACAAAGACAAGAACTGAGCAACCCAAAAGACTCATAGGAAAGTTTAAATATGAAAAAAGTACTTAATGTTATACTGCAATATAAAAGTGCAATCTAAATATATTGGAATATGAAGTGTACCAAAAATGACCTAGTGCACAAGAAAAAAGTTCTTGAACCTAGAATAAATTCTGAACACTGCCGTATTTCTTTACACTAAAGTTTCTTTACCACTTTTCTACACATTAAAAATACAAGGAACAAAAAACTTACAGATATTGCTGGAGAAAGAGTGATGTTCCCTATGGATACTTTTAATTCATCCAAAGAAGGCATAGTGTACTGAGAGCTATTATTTGGCTGGACAGGTTTTATTTCCACATGGAACCTTCTGGGTTCATCGTCTTCAGAGTCAGAATCACTGGATGAATAGAAATGGTTCTCTTTGGTATGTTTTTCTCAGTTAAGGTGGAAATACCTCAAAGTCATCTGCTTAATCTACTTCATAATTTTGCTCCACAAAATGCTCGTATTAAGTGACCTCTTTGTGCACTTACATACATCCCCAGTCCAAAATTCACAACTCAGAGTTAAAATTTAGGGGTTTATTCCATTTATCTTCAGAATGATGATTCTGTTCAGAAACACATGATGTCACATAACTGAACAACTGCATATTTGAAAGCATGAGGTTAAATTTAAGATTCTAAAGCAGCAACACTTCTGCACATGTAAAATTATAATTTGCAAGACTCCAACAGGGATTCTAACAGACACATGAAAAACGTAGAAATCTTTTAAACCAAATGGAGAAAAGCCTAGGTTTTTTAATGAGCAGTGAAATGCCCATGGTATCTGTACCTAACATAAACAGTGAAGGAAGAGCAGGAAGCAACCATTACTTGCACCTTTTAGTGTGGCACTGAATATTTTGCAAGAAAAGATGCCAGTTAAATAGAAGGCTGCACAGCAAACTGAACAATGTCAGCTGCTTAAAGTTCTTTGGATAGAAAGAAATCACAATGACATCTCAGCCCTCAAAATAAGAAAAATAAACAGCTCTTCATATGCACAGAAGCTGCAATGAAGAAAAGCTCTAAAAGCCCCAAGCTAAGTCTTAAAAACTGCATTTGTTTTGGCAAGAAAAATTTGAAAAACTTCCCTCTACAGAAACACAAAAGTTTTGTACCAACTGGAAGAAGTCTAAGTCACATCTGTTATTTTCACCTGAAAATATGACAGACATTTGCATTAAATTCCTTCAAACTACTCCCTAACAAAGTTTTAAACCTGAACACTAAAGACATTCCAAATCCCTTTCAGCTGAAAGGATCTGAAAATCATGGTGAGGAAAAAGCCAAATATCTTAATATTATGCCCATCTCTTCCTTCAAAATGAAGCATTTAAATAAAAGGTTTCAAAGACAATTCTAATTTCATCAGATTTCTTGCCTTGAACATTATCACTGACCTTCAAGATTCATTTCCTACAAAGAAGGCAGGTTTTGTCAAATGTTTTGCCAATACAGATTTAATTAAGACTTATTGACAGTCATTATAATAAAACAATGTCCTCCAACAAATTATCTCATGAGTTCCCACCAACAGAATAAATTTCTAGAGGTTAAGGGAGGAAAAGAGAAAGGGAGCTGATAAGTTCCTGAAGCTGATTTTCAAGAAGCTGAAATACTATCTCATGACACATTGCAAATCATGGGTATTTTTCACTGAATGTATGTTTTACTCTTGTTGCACAACAAAAAGAGATAATAAAAAAAATGATGCCCAGATGAATCATTCATTGTAAGGACAAATGTTGTTCACTTATCTCTCACTTTCAGAAATACATGTAAAGCATGAAATAATACTCCTCTTAGAACTGGACAAAAGTCTGCAAGTTTTATATCAATTTTGTGAATAGAAGATGACACCAACTTGCTTTTGTTGTTACAGAACTCTTCCATGTGGGCATTAGAGGCATATTCCGCAAAGCTGATGAAAACAAAAAAAGTTATGATGATGAGCTGGGCACAGTAATGAGCTTTTAACTGCTTAAAAGTTTTCGGAATTTAAGGTAATGGTACAGGCTAAATTCACCTTTTATCTGCAGCACACAGAAAATTCAGTGAATATACTTCCAAAAATTAGCTATCTTGCTAACATACTAGGCTTGCTTAGATCTAAGGTAACTATTCCCAGTTCTTAAATAGAACTTTTCTCTGTGGCAGGAAGAAAAAAGTGGACAAGAATTTTCCTCCTGAACAACAGGGGAATGGCAGAGAAAAATCCTGAGGCTCCATAAAGGTGACTCAGAAGAAAATCTATTCTGTTCACGAAAGCTATTATTAATAAGACAGTAAAAGCACCAACTGGAAACAGCATGTGGTGTAATGACCTCATTATGTAACAGAACTTCTATTTCTACACTGGTCTAGTGCTACAAAGAAAATGGGAGGATGCAGGTATAGAACAGCTAACCCTTCAACATGCTTTAAAAAGTTTACAAACTTAACTTCATAAATTCTCTGAGAGCTTTTCAAGGAGAGAGATTTGCATGGAATTTTGTATCTGCATTGGATCTGGCTATTTTTTTGCTTTTTATTTTTACTGTCCTTTTAAAGTTCCCAAGAGATCTGATCCAATCTAATCTTTAACATTTGCACACACACATCCAAGAAAAAAATTGGTTCATTTTACAAGAGCTATGAATGTAAGAATACAAGGTTGCAACATAGGTAAAAATATCATTAATCTTCCTTAACTCTTTAGTCAATACTTCCTCTCTCCAAAGAATTGTAATATCATCAAATAACTTGGCACAATAATAGTAAAAAGGATATCCTGTGTTGCTTCTGGTTTAATGCTGTATCCTTCATCATCTACATCAGGAAAGCTCTAAAAACAACAACAAAAATTATGCTATGGATAAATAACTAAAAAACCATGTCATTCTTACATCAGACTGAATTTTGCATCATTGACAAATTAAAATTACAATAATTCATGAAAGTGATTTTTATTCAACATTATTACCATTTTCTGAAGTTATGATCTATCATTCAGAACTTGTGTGACAAGATACCTCAGCACAAAAGGTTACAAAAGCAGCTCTAAATTTCCTGTGAAAACTGGCAAGTTTGAAATATATCTGCTTTTACTAATCAATCACTAATTATTAATTGATTAATTACCAATCAATTACTCTATCAAAAAGGGCAGAAATCAACATTATTTTAGCTTTAGTACTGAGTTAAATTAGGCTACAGTTCTCTACACCCCAGAAAAATTTCCCAATTTTCACTGCTGTCAGCTAAGACACAAGATGCTCTGATGGTGCAGAGGTAAAACCTTTCCTAAGTATTAGTCAGTATTTAAGTTTGCAAGCCAAATCACAGTTTGCAAATTCCACTTCCCCTAGAACAGACAGCATGCCTGCACTGTTACTTCAGAAAAGAATATCCACATCACAAGTGCTCAAAATTTTATTCCTAAGTTTTCCTTTACGTATCTCCAACACTCTCCTGTATCTTCAAGGCCAATAAACATCTGAAAATTTAAGACAAGTTCTGTTTTTCTGTTCTTCCAGGCAATTAAACAGAAATTGAAAAGAATTACGTTAAAACAACTTAGAATGCTCAGCTAAGCATGCAGTTTCATTAATAAAAACTTTGGGGCAGAAAGAAACAAGTCTCCAAGACAATGTTAATTTTAAAAAGGCACAAACCCCCCACATCATGTATGTTACATATACAGGATAAACTTCTTTCCCCACTCAGAACCAAAAAATCCACTCACAATTTCATATGCATAGGCCGTGTACATGAACTGCCTAATGTCTCAGTATGTTTATCACAAAAAAACACAACCAAGGTAGCTTCAATATGGAGTGACTTCAGCAATTACTAATATATTATTAAAATATGTATATATATTAAAAAGTGATTTACTATAGTGTATTATCAGTTTATTCTATCAGAAAGCAGGTACTGGGAAGCAATTCGACCAACAGATATGTATACATAGTATAGTCAAAATGTAATTTGTTAGAAGTCAAGAGATACAACAAAATGATTTATGCTGGTGATTTCAAGTGGAAAAGAAAGGAACCTCATGACTTCAGATAAAATTTGAAGCTAAGTTAAAGAGAATATCTTTAAATAGTTTTTGAAGTATAGAAGATTAAAATT
The DNA here is from genome assembly GCF_965231275.1 of Zosterops lateralis. NCBI lineage: Eukaryota > Metazoa > Chordata > Aves > Passeriformes > Zosteropidae > Zosterops > Zosterops lateralis. Next base: position 4,883,022 of record NC_139800.1, on the reverse strand, counting down.
ATTAAAAGGTAGTTATTCTTCTGTATCTTTTACAGATATCACAAATGGGCTGCCTGATAATTCGCTAAGAAAGATTCTCCTCTATACAGCTCCCTAAATTTAGCACTTCTGAAATCAATGGAATTCACACATAGCTCAAACTTTCTGCTAAGGAAAGTGTAAGAAATACAGTCATGTACAGATGTAAGACTGAAACAAATTAAATATTGCATCAAACTAATGTAAAAAACCAACATTTAAGCCCTTTAATCTTAAAATATAGACCATATAGCTGTAATTTCTTGAAATATTTACAAGATCCAGACTTCACTGCTATCTGATTAAAAAATAAATAAATAAATAAATAAATAAATAATTGCAACAACAAGAAAGTAATAAGAGTACAATCACACGGTCCAATACTTTAGCTCCACTTGCTCAAATCAGGGTTCTTAGCCACGCTTGACCTCAAGCTGACCTTGTTTATATACCAAAAACCATTAATGAAACTTGACATCAAAGTAAACAGAACAAAAACATATAGGTACAGGGTAAGTATATTTTCTTGTAATACTACAAATTCTGAAATTTCAAATTAATTTAGTTGTCACACCAGGTAATTTTCCATAGATCAGGATCATTCACGGTTAAGATGAATTGAAAATCAATAAAAATCTTTAAATGTACAACATTTAATTTTTCCTACAACTGGGCCATATATGTAAAGGATACTATTACTGGGTTAACACAGCATGCACACCATAGCTGGAAAAATTGACTGTTTTGATATAAAATTGTGAGACGACTTAGTTTGTAGAAGTTATTTTCATTGTATTATTTTTAATTACTGAATAATCTCTAGGATGAAGAAAGCACTAAAATCCTAAAGTATTTAACTTTCTTTCATAATACTTTCATGATAATTATTTCTGATCTTGATAATATACTTAAAACATCTGTTCCTCAGAAATAGCCCTTCAGCATGCAGTCTGTTTTCACAACTTCACATACCTAACAGAGATGGATACTTTATAGCTCAAGTTCTGAACACAGAAGAAAATTCCTTCCTTCTCTTTCAGCTAGTCTATGTTATCACCTCTTTTCAAACCCTGTAGAGAAAACTTAATTTGTATTTTTTTTCCTATATCTAAAATTTGAATACACGTAATTCCAAACATCTGACTCTAAACAGCATATACACACATAAATAATTTGTATTTCCAGCCTTGTCAGTAATTCAGATTGATCTTGTGCCAATTTATGATCATTGTTAACACCTGCTTTAATTAACTAGATACTGATTTTATATTTTCGTGTACACCAAAGTAAAAAATGGGTGTAAAAATACTTGATACACCCTTGTATAGACAAAGGCAAATTGTGTCACACACACACACAAAATGGTACCTCACAATTTTATAAGTTAAGTAGTAATTTCAAAGTACTGCTCTCAATATTTTGAATGATGAACCGGTGAATGTTCTGCTTTCTGAAATACAAACATTTCATTTGTAAATCTACAGTTAATAACACTGGTAGATAACACAGCAACCTGAGAGATAAATACATTCATGAATCTGATGTTAATGAAGGCACTTACACCTATATGACTAATTTTCACTCCCTTTTCCACACTCCTACAATTACAGAACTATATATTATATATTATGTCACAGATAACAGTGTATCTTAAGTATCAAGCACACAACACAGATAAGACCCAAATTGCCTACCATGCTGATCAGAGGTTAAATTCACAAACTACATTTATACATGAATAATTTTTGAACTTCAACACACAAGATGATGATGTCTGCAAACTTTGGCCTTTGGGAAAAGTTATTATTAATACTGCAGGGATGGAGGTCTACTTTAGTCCCCTACACTAATATGTAGTGGTCTTTGCAGCCAAAAAACTCCCAACAACCTCATTATGCATGTAAATTGAACTCTGCAGAAGCAACTGGAAAGGTGGACTTCCAGGAAGCCTTTCTGAAGTTCTGTTAAGCAATTAAACATGTAGTTATAAAAGCCACAGTTTTCCTTGTGTTTGCAGATGTAATGCATTAATTGAGATCTTATATAGTTTTAAACATATGCCAGAAACTTCGACTGTGTACCTTTGTCTTTGCCTTGGCATATTCTACAAGCTTTCTGGGTGGGGTTAATAATTTTTCAAAGAAACAAAACATAAATAAATTTTCCTGTAAAAGAAGCTTGAGGACCAAGCATTCTATTGCCAAAACACTTTTTTTTTTTTTTTTTTTTTTTTTTGTGAATAATTTATTTCAGTTTCCTTGCTCTGTCCCATCTGTCATCCAAAGGCAATTGAAGAAGCTACACCATTATCATAAGTGGCTCTGGGATACATGCAAAGGAGAAGGGAGGAACATATGGAGCACTGCAGTGTAGCTGCTTCATTTGGCCCTTCCTCTGCTACACTAGTGCTGCTGGCAGGCTGGTCATCAGTCAAGGAGCAGAGAACCTTTGATTTCTTTATATTTTGATTTCTTTATATTTTCTCTTCTCCCCAGATAACTACAGTAGTTATGAGAGCTCTTTATCAAGTTTCCCTGAGGTTATGCTTGAAGATGCAATACAGCTGAACTCAATTTTTTTTTCTTCCAGAACTCAACTGGCTTCCTGTAATCCAGATAAGGACTCTAAGTAAGCAGCTGAAGCTCGTAGGCTGGAACAGGAGAACAAAAAGGCTCTCCACTTTTGACATATTTGAGATGTAAATTTAACTCTGGCATATCCTTAGGTTAAGACAGAGGCACAATATTGGCCTCCTCTCCTTAGGGTGCCTATTAACCCAGAAGACACAGAAGAAGAGAGTAGACAGTTAGTTTCTCCTATTGTTAGAAATGCAGAAAGAAAAATGGGTGTACAAAGTTCCCCTGTCTTGTGCTGTGATAGAAAGCCTTGTCCTCAAAAGCAGCTATTCAAAATATGCCAGAAAAAAAAGCTAAAAATGCAAATAAGAAAAAATACTTGAATTTCATTAAATATTAGGTTACACTTGAGTTCCACTTGTCAGACTCTGACAGTCCCAAATTCAACAGGTCCCCAACAATAAAAATGGTTTATAGTTCTATATAATTATGCTACACTCACTTGTGAAGAGGTTAATAAAAACTTTTGGATGCCTTGATAAATGTTTGCATTTCAGTTTCCCCTGAAAAAAACACTTCAGTGTTATGATGTACAGAACATAACACTGACTCCCTTCTTAATTACTTTTGAACTTAGCGGACAATTGCAAATGGATTTGACAGAAGGAGCAGCGAACTCAAAGATAATTACATTATTACAGTCTTCATGAAAATAGGCAATGAAGTAGAAGAAGGAGATCAGTATGCATCCCAATCAAGGGAAAGGTTGCAATCCCAATTCAGATCTTACTGGGCACAAGTGGAACCCTTGTAAATGTTTCCCAGAAATAAAAGTTTCTTTTAGGCCTCGTATCTTCCTAGAGAACATCTCTAAAAACATGGCAAAACTCAAGGGAAACAAGACATTAGAAAGAAGACTTTAGAAAAATGTTCTGAGGCAAAAGCCTCATAGACAGTCAGTTGCTATCTCTTTCCAGTGCATAAATTTTCTACTACAAACTTTCCACTCTTCTTAATTACCGAGGTTAAGCTTGATGGAAGTTACACTATAGACTGACATATAAAAAACTCAGGAATTTTAAATCTCATTAGATACTCTCACCTATGTTTAAACAGAGACTGCTTATTAAAATGGTAAACCTTTTGAACAAATACCAGTTCTCAGTCTACAGCTGCCTACTCACTGGCACACAAAAACCTCTTACAGCAGTTGCAAAAAAAATACTCACAGGAATTAACATTTCATTATCTTATTTTGCAATATACATATTCTGACAGCTATAAAAAGAATGAACATAATAAGCAAATTTGTTTTATCACAGATAAATTTGAGAGCATCAATTTTGGGAAAAAAGACATTTTTGACCCATCTCACCCATTTTGTTTTTGGAAAGAAAGAATACAAGTTTGATAGATTGCATTACACATTTTGGACTAGTGAGAAGACCTTCATGGTACTGACTACAGAATATGTTCAAAGATCCACAGTAGCACACAGAACTGGAAAATAATGTATGGAAATCAGTTCTTACTCCTTTTTAACTTGAAAGTTTGCAGTATTTTTACCTTGGTGCTTATATTTATATATAATTGAAGAGTGGTTATCTCTTATATTCCTTTCACATAATTAAATTTCTTGCCAAATAAACAAAAGCCACCTTTATAAAAATGATTACATTAATCATATATTATGCCAGAGAGGTTTTCTGCAAGTGATGAAAACTGACAAAAATAATAACTGGGACATCTTAAGTTAAATTTTCTGAGGTCTGTTCTTCAGCATTTCCTAGCAATCAAACTATAAAAACAAATTATAATTGCTTTATTTTTTGCTTAATAATAGTTTTCCAAGTTCAATTTCTTGAAATGCATGATTTATTGCAAATATCCATACAAAACAAATACTCCTAGAGATGATACAGACTGTTCAAAGTATTTCGATCAGGTTTAAAAAATTAAACAGAAAGGAAATCAGGAAGTAATAGGAAGAAAAATTAAAACCACTTGAAATGAGACCTTTCAGAAGAAGACTCCAACCTTAAAACATAAAAGCACTTTGGATTGCTTGTTTGTAAGGGCTGAAATGAATCATGTATATTTTTTTTCATTAGAATCACAGTAGTGACTTCTCCTATCAAAGCATTCTATCACAACTCAGAATACTACTTTTGCTGGAAAAAAGCAAGCAGCAATCATAGACCAAATTTTAAATTCCAAATGCAGTCATAAAATGTTGAGCAGGCAAAAAAAACCCCACAACAGTATCAACAATTAACCTAGATGATCATATGGTGTGCCTCATGTAGCCAGAAAGAACGACAAACCAATTTATAGTTGAATTTTCTGAACTAATTGTTTTCCAGAAACATGGAGATCAAAAAAAGCAAAGAAAATAAACACTGCAAGTCAAATTCAGTTGTGGTTCACTCCAATGACTCAACTGTCAAATGATTTTACTTTCATAAGAAGCCTGATAATTATAAGGATACTTCTACAGTTACTTTCTTTTAAATGTACCCAAATAAAGAAATTTGCTGTAAGCCAAGATGACTCCACAGTGTTAAAAAACTATCTTGCCCAGAGCTACACATCTGTTCTTACACATATAGTCCTGTTATGTGACAAAACTTACTTTTCCCCATTTAGAATGATAGTTCTATTAGATGTTTAAAGTCAAGTTTCTCAAAGCAACTTTTATTATTAGGTACTAAAACCTCCTAGTTACCAAATAAAAATATGAAAATCCACAAAATAAGTGAACTTGGAAACTTAAATTGTGTAATATAATTGGCACCTCAATGAATGAACTAAAAACAAATCAGTCTATAGAAAATCACTCAGATTACTCTGTAAATTTTTCCTAAATATAGCTATAGGGAGTTACAATCTTTGTTATATATTAATTCAAGAGAATATACATGTTGGCATAAAAAGAGAAGACTAAATTAAGGAAATAAAAAAATCATTAACATATTAAATTTAATTTGAAACGGTCGCTTACCTGAATTGACTAAAAAAATTTGTAAGACACATCACAGATCTAACTAACAGTAATGAAAACTAGACCATTAACAAAGTGCATCTAGAAATGCTGCATTTAAAACCATATTTTTAACAGTATATTCCTACACTCTATTGCCAGTGGTAAAGCAGAACCCAATTAATATTAAAAGGATTTCCCAAAAGAAACAGTAGTAAGCAGAGGAATATGACAATACAAAGTTGAGCCCACAATAAGCTAAATAACTTTCTTTCTTAGAATCTATTAGCCAAGGAATTCAAACTAGTAGCCAAAAAACAAAGTAACATATATTTGCAGTGAAAACACCTTGCTTAAAACCTAAAGTTGTTAGGAAACAACAATCTATTACTTGTTGGTACATACTGCTGAAGATCATGTACTGCACAAAATTAACAATTTTCAGAATGCTATGAAAATACTAAATCCTCTATCAGATAAATTATGTATTGGAGGGATTACATGTAAATTAAGTTTCATCAGATTATGTAGGGCTTGATTGTATTAGCATATGCATTTATTTTGAAAACAAGTCTACTTACAACTGAGTCTGCATCTGGACACTCCCTATTAAAAAAAAAAATAAAGAAAATTTACAATTATAAAATGCACAACTTATTTTATTCACACGATTTTCCTTCAATATTTTCAATTAATTAAAAATTAATTGAAATTAATTTAAAAGGTGCATTTGACCCTTTTGCCTCTAAGACTCTTGAAATTTTTACTTTAACTAATCCACATTTTACTGGATGAGATTTAAATAACAGCTGATAGTTTATGCTCAAAACACTGCAGAAGAAAGACTCAAAAGAAATTAGGAAAAATCAAACTCACATATTAGTGCGAAGAATTAAAAATATAATAACAAAAAAAATCAAGGAAAGCGAGGACTACCACACTGTGTCATGGATGAATATACTTTAAGTTTCAGGTCTTCATGGTTGATGTGTGCAATAAGTAGAAGTCATCATTCCTAATGAAATAATCTACCTACAAGCGTAAAACGCTTTGGACAAAAACCAGTTCACAAGGAAACTAAGAAACGAACATTTTCTTCAGATGAATTCAGAGCTTCCTCTTTTAGAGTTTCATTCTTAGTTTGTGTTTGTCCAGCACAGTTGCAGTCAAGTACTAGAAGAAGCTAAACAAAATAAAAGAGTACCCTCCAAAGAAGGACTTAAAAAAAGTAAAATAAAACTGCCTGCAGAAAGGGAGTGGTTGCACACACATTATTCACACGTGTTAAACTTTTCCACTGCAACTTTGATTTGAGCAGTAGCACTTAAAATAATGAATGACACTGATTCTCTCTGATGTCTTCAAAAAGCAGAAGCAATTACTTTTACAGAATGTGGGAATACTTGAGTAGCGTACAAGTCCTCTCTAATTTGCACCCTAGTAAATAGTGATGGTGTAACTGAACAAGAGTATTTTTATATCATTAATCTGAACATTCTAAACATGCATTTATAGAAAAATGAACCTGGAAAAAAATAAAATTTATTGCGATCTAAAGCATCTTCCCTGAAAAAATAAATGGGTTAAAGACAAAAAAATGTAGTTTTTACTATGATGCACTAAAAACAAGCACAAAAAAACTTGCTAACATAGAAGTATTAATACAAAATTCTGTACAGTATGTTAAGGAAATGACAGTGAGATGAAGGATTCCATCTTCTCTGAAAGGCTTCACACAAAAAAAGTATATACGTGACCAAATTTCTATTTGTTTTACATCTTTCATAGCAATAAAGCTATTCTGGAAGATATTTTACTGCTTGTAAAGACAAAGTATATTCTTCCCTTGAGAGATGTGGTTTCAGAAAGTATCTGTATGCAAATGGACACCCTGAGGTACATAAAAGTTGAGAAATGTGAAATACAAGGCAAATTAATGAACATAATTCAGGCCATAATGAAGGTTTATAAAATTAGTGAGCCAAGAGACCTCAAACAGAAGTGGAGATCTCAAACAGATCCAGTATGATTCAGAGGAGTACTAACAGCATCACTTGGGATCTGTTCTATAGATGCAATGGAAACACAGCAGTTTGCAAATGTTGGTGGAAAATGAGGACATCAGGCTGTAGACAAAAATACTTTTAAATCACCAGATCTATGATCATTCTTTTAAAATTAAAGAACTGTGTCATGCTTAATATTTCAGAAAACTGAGATTTTATTAGGAAATGTAAGGTAATACTTCAGAAAATGGAGATTTTAGTAGGAAATTTAAGGATTGGGTTGATTGAAATAATCAAAACATGCAAAGCAGTGGTTAGAAGTGAAATCCTTAGCTAAACAATGGCAATATGTAACAGAATGCACCCTGTGTGGTATTTCCCGGAATTAAAACCATTACTAGACACACCACAGGTTCAGGCATCAACAGTTTAAAAAGCATCTTGACAAACTGAAAAGCCTAGTAACCATAAGAGTTTTTCTAGATGTGGAAAGCCTGCTCTATACACAATAAACAAGCTTACAGACCAATAAAACACAAACCCAAGGCAGAACCTCTCTGTACAGAGAAGTTTCTGATGACTGTTTTATCATTTCCAGTCTGTAACAGGATCATCAGCTGAACATTAAATCAGACAAAATACAGATTAGCAATCTATATCTCTAAAGGGATCATAAAAAAAGTATTAGAATATATTATGCAAACACATAATGAATCCTCTGTTATTTATTTGTGATGTTCTAGTTAATTTATTAGTTATGGTTTAATGCAAGAATCTCTGTAAAAGTCTATGGCACATATTACAAAGGAGATTCATATTGTGCCATTATACATTTTTCCTTCTCATCTCAGAATCTAGTCACTTTTGTAGAGTGTGTGAATATAGAAACAAAATACTATTACCACCTGCTGTTCTTAGGTAATGAATTTTTCAGCAGTAAGTTAAAAAAACTAACGCTGGTAAAATACTTTAAAAGGTAATTTAAAAAGTATGTATGCAGACGTTGCCTTTGGGAATATTTCTATATTGTCAAGTTTGTAAAATTGCTTGTAAAATTGTAATTGTAAATTTGTAATCTTTTTGAGAAAATACATGTAGAAATTATTAAAAAATTACACTGACCCTTCATACTAATATAGACATTGCGACTAATTACCTCAGAACTGTTATTCAAACTCACTTTTTGCAGAGATTTAACTCCTGGGAGACTGAGGACATGCAAAGAATATGGCAAAGGGTATATTCGAGATACGAGTCCTGAGCTAGAATTATGGTGTGTGAGAAGGGAGCGTGCTCATCATATACTGCATTTTTCTGTCCTTTGACAGTATGTGCAGAAGTTCTTCTAACAGAAGAATAATTGAGGCTTCAATTCCGCCAACACAGCTGTCCAGTACTTTTACCATGTACAAACATATTTTATTAGGATTAATGTGAATTACATTATCTACAATGCTGAAATGCAGAAAAATGGGAAACGACTCACCTATGCACAGGAAAGAATGAAACATAAGTTGACTACTATGAATACACTTATGTTATTTTTTGTTATTTATGTTAAAATACTTGGTGACAAAAATTGTAAATAACTGATGTTTTTTGTATTCAATGTATTCCTTTAAACTGCTGTTATAAACACTTTTTTTTTTTCTTTTCTTTCTTTTTTTTTTAATTATCCCCCTTACTAGTTTTCATACAAGACAAGGCTCCAAGGTAGAAGTATACTTACACAGATTCAGTATCTTTTTCTTTTTTCATTATTCCTGATAAACCAAAAGGCTTCCTTTTCCGTGGTTTTATTCCTATGGAACAAACACTTTTCATTTATAGATCAAAGAGATAAATGCATATTTAGCTATGTCAAACACAGATGCATATGAATGCCAATGTTTTAATTGCTGCCACAGGTATGCAGTGGAGATAGGTATGGAGCCAAATGAAGGGAGCACTATTCCAATTTGCTTTAAGTAAAATATCAGTTTAAAAAAAAAACAAAATAGGGTTCAACACATTAGTAACAAAATCCTTAAAAAAACCTGATTTGGATACAGACTGTATTTTTTTTAATAGACAGTTTTGAGGAAGAGGACTCTGCTCACAAAAACTCAACAGGAGCTGTTGCTCCAGGCAATCCTGAAATAGCCAATGATGAGAAACTCTTGCCTTGCCCAGCTACTGCAGTTCAAAACCCTGTTTTTATTTCCCTGTGTGTTTCCAGGAGCTGCAAGCTCCTGTCTTTCCTCAAAAGGAGGATCTTGGACCGTTGAAAATAAGATTGTTTCTTGGCTTTCCAGATGATGTGAGTTTATGATTTCCCAGTTCATGATTTCTCCAAGACTGGTTTGCACAGAGTCTGGAATTACCCTTCTCTCCTTTTGTTTCTTCCCTGCTTTCAGCACTGGATAACTATAGCTACAGTACTGAAAAAAGTTTGCTTTCATTCCCATTTAATATACTAAAACAAAAATACACTTAAATATTCCCTCAGACTTACTGCCACATCTGCTTCTTCACAATGTTTGCTGAGGCAAAGCAAACTGCCAAACAAAATGACTAAGTGCAAGCATCTGATCCAGCTAGTCTACAATTTGGTTTTGATGCATGATACTACTGACAGCGTGCTTTTGAGCAGAGTGGTAGAAATAATTTGGTTTCCAAAATTAAACCACTGTCAATTCAAGCACTTTATTATATTTATATTTACAAAAATACATTATACAGTGCATAAGAAACCTCTCCACTCCTAGAAATTTTCAATAACTCCAGACTTCTCAAATCAGGTAGCTGTAGAGCCAATAATATACACTGAGGCACATAATTTGCTCCAAGATTATTCTTAAATGTCTGGGCTTTATTTTTTCTCTGTGTCTTATGCAGCCCAAAACAATGAAATATGAGAATAATTTTTGAACATGGATCTTCTCTGCTTCAGTTAGAAGAGATTTTAAGTCTCATCTGAAGTCTTGGCAACTTAAAAACTTTTGGATGCTATAGTTATACTGTTGACTCCTCTGCCTGACAAGTTAAGACATAGCTTATGGACAGAAAGCAGTTTTTAATCACTTAAAACAACCCCATAAGCAAAATAAGCTGCACCAACAAAGAAAGACTTTGCAAACATAACACTACATTAGGCTTAGTTTAACTGACACTGTAACAATGAGAAGAGCCCGGGCCATGTTTTTACACTTGCAAATTAAGCTACAACACATTCAAAAGTGAATCAAATCCAAACTTCTGCAAAGACAAAGCCTTAGCCAAAGTATACTTGTGAGAAACACTCAAGTTATCTGACCTTTATGCATTAGTCTTTTACAAATTTTATGCATTTTGTTGTCACTGAAGTTCGTTTCTCAAAAGGAAAACTGCATTTTAGTCTACTGGAGCACTTTAAGGTTATACAGATTCACACACTGAGTATCCTCTGCTTCACAGCTCGTGTCTTTATTCACAGCATTCTCATGTGAATAAATATGCTATGGTAACTCACCTTCAGCTACAGTGGATGTGTTACATTCTTCAAATTCAATAGGGCCTTAAAGAAATGACAGTGAAGACAAACATTAGGTCAAATTTCATCAGTTTTAATGACAACTAATATCTCCTAAAAATATGAGATAATCTAATTACAAACATTGGTAGTAACTGAAAGGCACAATTACTCTGCCAATGGCCAAGGATACTGCAAAATCACATATGTAAACCAGTTTTTTCACTCTTTCATACTGAAAAATTAAAATACTAGTCATCATCTAACTACAATTCAATTGCCTATATCTAATTGGTTCCTCATTCAAAACTGCATCTATAATATAGCATCAGAGTAAGGTTTTCAATTTATTTTCTTTTAATTAACAAGGCTTGTATAAGTAAAAATAAAAAAGGAGAAGCTATAGCCCTAATTTTGAAAGTCACACTTTTGCTAACTCTGCATTGCTAGTTCTAGTTTTTCCTCTCCATAGCCAATTGCCTACATAGTTAAAAGTGTCATGAAGTGTCATGTAAAATCTTAAACACAGCAATAAAGAAGATAATTTTTCCAAAAAAATCATTAAGACTCAACAGGACTAAATAAAACCCCAAAACCACAAAACCAACCCTTGTTAAATTCTTGTATCTAAAGAAAATCCTCACATCACATTTGCCACAAATTAATAGTCATTTGTCATTGCCCATTGATGTCCTAAGCCTCATTTATTCAATTTGGCCAGGTCTAGAATTTTTTAATCCCACTACGAGACATTTAGGAAGTAAGTGTACAGAAAACAGCATGAGTTTCTGCAGGACCTTGTTCAGGGAATGACAGAATCACACCAGCACTTGTGGAAGTGCAATGAAAACAGAGAGCACAGGCAGGCAGGAACCTTTTCTTCCAGCCAGTGTTGGATTATCTTGTAGCTGTATCCACAGAAGAAAAAGTTCAACATGCTATCACTTTGCCACAGGGTTATTACTTACCTTTCTGCAAACATTTTGATAGCATGCACACAAGTTTATATACAGATACATTACAGATAAGAAAGAGGTGAAATTACTTCCTTTTTTTTTTTTTTTTTAATTTATGGCATGCTCAAAGTATTGATATATATTTACTGTAATTAAGACTGAGTTTGCAAATTTTTCCCAATCCGTAAAAACAAATCTAAGTGTTTGTAAAACAGCAGGATCAGAATTTTGGACTAGAAGCCATCAATATCTCACTTATCATAATGTAATTGTTTGGCCTTCAAATGATGCTTTTGAAAACAGAATAGTAAAAGACAAATCTCAAGGGGCAGTCTTAATAGCCCTTTAAATTTCAATAAGTAAAAGACTTCAAATGCAAATCTAATTATTCAATATAGCAAGACAAGACGAAAATTCCTAACAGCTCTCTCAATCTGTTACACATCATAAATACATGTGCATTTTAAGCTGGTCTTCCAATCCTTTCTCCTTTGCCCTCCACTAAATCTACAGTAAAACAAGGTCAGCATGCTCCAAAAAGAAGCAACCCTGGGTATCTTGCAAAACAAAAGGATAGGGAAAAAAATCCAGGAAAATTTTTTAGAACTGGTTTTTAGATTTTTAGAAACTACATCTCCATACTGATTTTATCAACATTTAATTTTACAAAATTGAACTCTATTGTTCAAAGGATATTAAGCAAGACATTCATAAAAATGCCATAAAATGTAGAAGCTGAAGAACACAACCGTTACTTCTTCAGAACTACACTTCAGACAACACATTTTTCATCACTTTGCTAATGATTCAACTACTTCTGTTTCTTGCTTCTATACATATTCTCACTTCACTAGGAAAAAAATTTAAAAAGCTAAAACAACCACAAACACTCATCTGCAAAACAAAAGAAAGAAACCTGTAAACACTGAGACTTAAATATATTTTCAGAGGAATAAAATACTCAGGCTTTTTCAAAATTCCACCACTTCTTTACCCTTTCCAGGTACTAAAGAGTGATGCCCTGAATTTTAAGATTTTTACACCAATGATTAAAAGAAATAATGAAGGCTCAAGTATGGCTCATCTACATTTCAGATCAGTATCTTAACTTCCACTTCTAAAATAAGCAGAAAGATTTTCTTTAACAAGACGTCCAAGTTCCCCTACTTTTTTCCATTATGCTTGCCTAAAACATTTGCCTTTAAAGGTGAGTTTTTTACACCTTGTAAGAATTTTTATTTGAAGATAGACTCCTCCTTAGTACAGAAACACACAGATATCACGTGAACTAGTTACAACCCAAAAACCTATTTTGGTCAGATTTGTATAGGGCCCTTCTTCCTTTGGAATTTTAGAAATTCATGTCAGTGGCTGTCTCTAATTAGCTCAGTTGATGAGGGCATGGTGCTAGCAACACTGAGGTTGTAGGTTCAATCCCTATACGGGCTATTAAGTTAAAAGTTGGACTTGATGATCCTTGTGAGTGTCTTCCTACTAAGAATATTCTGTGCATACAGTTTGCCCTTTTGAATGGAGCAGAGTGAAATTTGTAACAGATTTAAATTTTCTGACAAGTTTTGTTCTGTAACTTCAGATCTCCCTACAGTTCTGCTTCCTATATGCCTGCCATAAAGATTACCGTATTTTTGCCTTGGGCATAGTATTTTTAAATCAAAGTCACATTTCAGAAATAGACATTTCCTGTGGCACTCTACAGTGCACTAATTTAGAAAACAGGATAGTTGTGAGGAGCTTTCAATAGCCTGCAGAACAGCTGGAGTCTCCTGTCTTTGAGTCCAAAGAGGTGATTATATGGTTGTCCTGCCAGAACTGTGTGTTGTCACCACACTGTCTCTGCTAGAACCAGCTGCAGTCTCCCAGTCAGCCAGAAGGTCTCAGGCACACATACTGCTATGGGAGCATAGCATCAATAAGGAATTCAGACAGTTTCCTCCTAAGAAGTTTTCCAGCATTGCTCGCTTTCTGTGTAAAATGTAGAAACAAAAGCAGCTACACTAGCACTGCAAAAAAATAATCTCCCAAATCTCTTTAAAAATCCCAGCTCAGAAAGCTTTCTCCTCTGCAGCACCATAGCGTCAATCTTTCTGATTCCTTAATCAGAAATCAGAAATCAAGAAAAAGTCAGAAGTTGCTACAGTCACAAACTACCAGTGGATTGTCATTAATGGAGATTGCCAGACAGATGTAATATACAAATGGAAGTCAAAGCATGCAAACTTATATCCTAGTGTCTCAATAACTTTTGTAAAAATTACAAAGCTGTTATTAAGGTAGATGCATAACTCTACAAGGCAAAAAGTCTTCAGAACAGACTTATGCCCAGTGATTGTAGTATAGACAAAGGCTTAACACCAACAAGAACTTCAGCTGAAAATCTGGATGATCACAATGGCTAAAATTTTTGATGCAAGTAAAGATTCACTGTCCATTGCAACATCCAAAGAAAGAAAAGTAGCTGCTTCGCCTTTAAGAAGTAGTGATGATATTGGGGACTGCAGTAATTCCCTGAAACAATCTCTAGAGTCCATGCCATGTGGTAGCCAAAGGCATTGAAAGAGCCATCTAAATGTTGCCATACTGCAGTGCAGGTGATAATACAGGTAACACTGCTATTTGTCAGTACCACAATCAAAGCACTGAAATTTTCTTTGCTCTTTTTTGTCATAACAAGACAATTGAGATGAATTGTGAACTGAGATAGAAGTCTAGTCTCAAGCATTCATATTAACACAAAAACAAATTCTAAAACTACAGCAGTACTGTAAAAATCAAAAAGACATTTAAAGACATTTTTTGAGTGAATAAAAAGTTCTAGTTGAGATCTAGTCCAATCCTTGCAAAGGTCTACTCTGCCTGCTGATAAATTAATCCATACATTGGTAACACTGGCTGTAACACCTCAAATATCTCTATATTGACTTGCATATATTTGATACTGTAAACGCACAGAATAGAAAAAAAAATTAATAAATACACTGTATAAATGAAGGTTAGCCTCTGTAACAGAGAGAGACATGAGTTTCTAGTGGGATTTCAATCACTTAAGAATATATACCTAGCCATCTGGATGCTAATGAGAAATGTAGTGTTCTACAAAGGAAGCAGGCATCAAAAATCAGTAAGCTCCTCAAACTGTACATAAAAATTCCCAGCAAGCATCACTGCAAGCTGCAGTGAGTTTTTGAATGCTCACAGTATTCTACCAGCTGGGACAGATAAGGACAAGAAGAAAAGGCAAATGGAGTACAGTTTCACAAACACAGAGGCAGACAGCTGCTAGTTGACAAGAGACTAAAGCAATTGCACCAGGATTGGGTCAGTTCTTAGGCTCTTGAAAATAAAGCAGCTTTGGTTTGCTGGAACAGAAGAAGTAATTTGTATAAATGGAAAAGTTTTATTTTAGTTAATGTCATAATTTACAAGAAATGACACTTACATAAATTAAGCACTAGTGAGTGGGTCTGCATCTCAGGATACATCTAGAGTACACACGTTCAGTAACCACATGTGATGTTTCTTTTGTTACACGTGGTATGTGAGATTTCATGTCACTAAAAGCAGAGTATATAGCCAGCAATAAGGAGATAATGTTCTTATTGACAGATAAATGAAGAAGATGTAATTGCACTGTACATTATATTACAGAATCTCCTACATATTTAGCTCATATCTATGGGAACAGATATTTCAGAATATATTCAAGGCAACTACAGAAACTATCTTTATAACCACTATCTTATACCTGCTACTTAAAAAAACCCAGACAAAATCTCTCTCCACAAAGTCCTAGATACAGTTTTTCTAGTCTGTCTGTATAACTTTTATGTAAAACCTCTGTGAGGGAGACATTGAGAGAACATTTTGCTAATGTCAAAACAATAAAATAACTTGCACTTTCCTCAATTGAGAGGAAAAAAAAAGATTTTACTGTTTGGATTCTTAAATAAACAAATTAAATGCAAAAGTCAACCAATATTACTAGTAAGAAAAACATAATATTTTGTCATACCCTGAAAAAGTGCCCCCAGTAAGTATATCAATGAACTGGAAAATCCCACAGAGCTAAAAAGTTAAACAAATCAAGAAGTCAACAAATCAAGTAAGAACTGCTTTACATTTGCATCTGCTTTTGAAAACTCTCTCCCTTTCTAGCTTAAGGGGGGCGTGCATGACAGAAAGAAACATTATATTGGTATTAACTGCATGTAATTCTAAGTAACTGGAAACACTCAGACCCTCAGAGCATCCCCCAAAACTGCCTTTCCTTGCAACCTGAGGAATCAGTTTACACACATGCATGCACACGTATAAACATTAACATATCTGTTTCAAGCAAAATAGTTACGAATACAACAACAAACCATATTCTTGTTTTCAACAAAAACAAAAGTTTGTCTCTGAGTGTAAATCATGCATGAAAGGAGGACAATTTTTTTTTTAAACTGCATATGCTTCACATGCTGCTTCAAATGGCAAAGCTTTGCGTGCCTGGCTCAGTGCCAGTTGACAGCTCAGCTGGATATCAATGCATATTCTGACCCCCCTTGCAGCGTGTCACTTCTGAATTGTTTCCGCAGTAGAAAGTTTATTCAACCTCTCTCTCAAATTCAGTGGACCGACCATCATTCTGCTATTTAATCATAGCAGAACAGGTTATTTTTCTGACAGCACTAAAGCCAGACAGCAGTTCCTAATGAACAGCTTGATACAAGTGGAATTTCGACTGTTTTAGCCTCAATTAATTCTGCTGTCAAAACAAATGACTGCTTTTAGTGTTTAGATGTCAAGCTGCATCACAAAGGTCAATTTTGTATGTACACAAACATATAAGCAATCTTTTTCTTGCTATCATCTGATCCTGTGACATGTTTAGCAAAAAATGTCAAGCTTCCAAATTCAGAAGCCAAGAAGCCCAAACATATTTTGTCATTAGTGTTTCTATTACTAGCTTCCCATTTTTATAGCCTGATAGGAATGATTTTATAAAATAATAGGATTTTTTTTCCTAAAAAAGGGCTTCTTAATCTATATTTTATAAAATGAAGGGAAAAAAAAAAGCAAATTGAAGCCTATCTTATTTGGAGAAATGCAGAGTAAAGATGAGCAGCTGTTTTCTTTGAGCTGAATTTCATACATGTGATACAGTTGTCATGCAAGTAACCAAATTGCTACAAGCAAATTGTAATTTATGGATTTGGTCAGCTCTTCTTTGCCAAAAAGAGGATAAGGGACAAAAAATAAAACTGGCCTGCTAGCAGGTCAGTCTGAGGGAAAATACTGAAATAATACTGGTAAAACCTTATCCTTTAATCTAATTTGATAAATACAGTTCAACCACACCAATTCCTGAATTTCTGACTACTCTTTGTTACATCCTCAGAATGATATATCAGCCTAGCTGATGCATATCTCTAGAAATGTTGAATGCTTCACCAAATCTTCCTTTAAAAAAAGAAATTTAAAAAAAAATTGTAGCACAGAAATAGTATTCAATTAAGGAAAAAAAAGGAAAGGTAGAGGTGATAGTGGCACCAGAAGTAATGACAATTATCAGTAGCAACATTAGTAGCACTTCCTCAGCATTTTTTTCAGATGAAGAAATTAACATATGAAGAGAGCATCTAAACAAACAATCAATTTTAACCCTGATTCTGTTACTAGGTTTCCAGCCCTGCACTCAGTTCACCAGATCAAAGGAAACATTATCCATCTCAGGCTTTTCTGGTGCTCTGGGTACAAACTATGTGAATACAGCAAGTACATTATACTCAGGGGACACTATTTCTATGTGGTTTACAGAGCAAAAACAAAGCAGAAAAGGATCATAATCTGAGTAGCCTTAAAATAATTACTATCAATTAAGATGTTTATCATCAGAAGGAAAGACTAGATTTTTTTCTCTAAAACAAAAAGTTGGCAAACATCAATTACAAAATATCTTTCATCACTCTGGTAACACAAGAGTTTTCAAAAGAGACAGGAAACATGTACCAAAGGTAATGATTCAAGGTAGAGAGTATGACAACAAACACTGCAATTTTCAGCTATGATCTATGAAAATGTGAGGTCTGTGAGCAGCAAAATATAGTGTCAGCTAATACACCAATCTGCAGAGCATTATGATCCCTTTTCCTCTCCTTTTCTACTCCTGCACTTCATATTTTCTCTCTGACTGCATAAACAACAAGATGTGAGATGTGGCTGGTTTTAAATATTCACAAGCTAAGTGGCAGGCCAACATACACAATACATACAAATATATACTCAGCTGTCTGCTGACTCTCCAAATGAGTAGTGGTTTGGATGCTTTATCTTTCTCTAGCAACCTCCTCATTCCTACACTCTCCTTTTCTATCTAATTGTGTAGGAAGTACCACTCTTGTGAAAATTGTAGGAGAGGTGCGGAAAAAAGTACTGAGCAACTGTATAATTCTAGTCTATAAATGTAAGTAAATAGCTCTGCCTGTCTACATGGTGCATGATGCACCTGCTGAAGATATACCATGCAAATATGCAGTAATGAAAGAAATGCACAGACACATTCACTTTTAAGAAGATTCAGCTGAGATTCTGGAACACTAGACACTGTAAATTTGTCAAGTTATAGCCCACATATTCAAAGATAGCTACAAAAATCACATCTCTTTTAGCTCTCACACATTCTCCCTCTAAATGAAGAGAGATATAGTTTCTTACTGAAGTTCTGAACTTAAGCCCATGAAATCATCAGAGGTTGAGATGTTTAATGTGACCCTAAGGAGCAAAAATAGGGCAATATATTTTATAGTATCCAGAATTTTCAGACAAAAAGATATTTTTTCCATTAGAAAACAAAGATCATTTCCTGCCTTAAAAGAAAAATGTACCCCAAATAAATGAGTTCAAAATATCAAACATTTCCTAAATATTAATTACATATAAGGTTATGATTTTATATAAGTAAAGTACAGGTCTTAGATTTGTTTTATGCCAATAAAATAAATGGTTTTTATATTTCCAGGTGTTTTAAAGTTATTTAATTTTTCTGGTCATAGTAGAATACATAATACATCCTACGACATTTTCTGATGAGTATCACCTACTTAATTTATTCTTCCTACTAAAGTTATTGAATGGACATTGTTTTCCTCCTGCAGTCCCAAAAAAACCTCTTTTAAATGTCACACTGCAACTGATTTGTTTGCCTGTGGGAAGAAAATTTGAGTGCACCCAACAGTGCTTTATCTTACTCATAGTTCCAGATAATTCACAGTCTAGCTTTTGCTCCGTTTTGTCTACTGAAGTTGTCTTAGATATTTTTATCAATGCTGTGACTCTTCCACTTGCATTCAAATATTTTTTCAATAAAACTTGCTCCTTTATAACTCTCCAGACCATTAAAAAAAATCAATAAATTGCATTCTAAAATAGGTTTAAAATTTAGATATATGTAATTATTAAAAATCTATGCTGGCAGATCAGACTAGAAGCCCACAGAAGCCTTGGATTTGGTTGAAAAGACCAAATTTTTGCAGGCAAAGATAAAACAGATATCTAGGACAGCAATTAAGATATATTTGTTGGTACAGCTTTTCAGCTTGCAGCTCCTCAAACAGCTTGGAAACAGCTCTACAGCATAAGACCGTTAAAGACTTTTCTATCTGCCTCAAACCCAGATTCTCATAAAAATCTTCAGCAATATTCATACTTAATTTCTTCCATTAACTTTTGAAATACAGCAGTAGTCTGTCCTCCTTTACAAAGGGTACTTTGCTGAATCCCTTGGACACTGTCAGTGTTGATAAACTAAGCTCATTCCTCTGTCAGCCTTCTGTGTTCAACTATACGTGGGCACAGTCTTTGGGAAACTGTGACACTCCAAGTTATTTGTGCATTTAACCACAAGCATCAGCAGCACTAAAGTATTCACGGTATTTAAAGAAAGTACAAGGAAAATAACTTATAAGAACATAAAATAAATACTTGCTTTGTTACTGTTCCCTGTGGAAAAGAAGCTCAAAGATGTCCTGCAGAGCTGTTCAAAAGTCAGTATTAACCATTTTCAGTGTTTATTTCCCTCTACTTTGTAACTTGTTTAGTGTCCTAGAAAAGTACTTTTATATGTGCTGTAAACTACTATGTTATCAAACAAACCCATGGGAAAAAAAAACCCCACCACACCCAGCACTGTTTAAAGTCTTTCTTTCAAAGTAGAGTCCATTATTTAACCACATAAAATGCTAGTAAGTTTTAATCAAAGCAAGCTTCAATACTTGGTTGCCCTTGTTTTGCCTCTCAAACCCTGGGAAAGTATTAACTTGTTTCTAAAAATTTTTAGGAGTAATACATTTATTCTTAACCGTCTCTTTTTTTTCCCCACTGCTTAATCTTGTTTATTTGGTGCATCTCTTCATTAGATACCAAACGTGCAGTTTAACACACCACACTTAATAGGAGTGTTAACATGGAGCCAGCACAACCGTGCATTAACACTTATCAGCACTACCTTTCAGCTGTGGTGCAGCTCACTTTGACAGTCTTGATTTGCTTTGGAAAAAAAACACATAAGCAGTACTTTTCATGGACATTTAGGACTAAAAACGCTCACAATAGGCAATTACAAAAGGCCTAAAAGCATGTGATAAAGTCACATCAAACTTTGCACTGATGCCACTGCCAACAGACAGCCACATGAAACATTATTCTAATCAAATAATCAATAATTCAGTTGAGGTCACAGAATCAGAAATCAGTTGAATTAAAATTTGGGGGTTAGATGTTTATTAAACTTGAAGCTTTAATGCTTCATGATCTCTGCTAACAGGCAGAGGTCCCAAATGTGTTCCCTCAGAATAGAAGAGCATCAGCAGCACACTAAGAAAGATACCAGGATATTTTTCTCTGGTATGTGGTACCTTGTGAAAAAGTAGTGATCGTGGTTCAGTCCTAACTCACTGAAAAACGTATCAAGTTAGTATACTTAATACCATTTCCAGAAAGTAATTCAGGACTTTTTTGGATAATTTTGAAATTATGTCTCCACTTGACAAGCATGACCTTACTCTTTTCCATTACTGGAGTTACCAGGAGCCTTGAGACTATTTCTTCTGCATGGGCAAATAAAGTAAAATGGGTTTTCAACAGTTCCAAAAATCAACAGACCAAACTTTTTTTTAATCAGCATTACTGATTCTTGACCAAATTGTCAATTTTTGCATTTGGTGGAGGGAAGAAACAGAACAGGAATATTACACTTGTCCTTCCTGAATCTTGTTATCTGTAGAAGCACCATTTTATTAAAAATATTCATACTATATTTCTAATATCTAAAACAAAAAGAGAAACAAAAGTCAAATACTTTGCTGTAAGTGCAAGAGCCAGTGATGGCTGCCCAAGAGCAACTGTTGATAATAAACATTGCAAAGTATTGCTCTCATTTAATCCAAAGAGTAGATGAATTGCAGGCACTAATTTTCAATATTTTTAAAAGTGCAAACCTCTTTTAGGCCCTGTAAAAAAGTTCAAATTTACTGAATGGATAATGAAAGGAGACAGGAAGTATTTTCATGAGCTCACAGATTGTGAAACATGGATCAAGCTAGCACAAAAACCAATACTTCTAAAGGAAATTACTACAGCTGAAAATTACTCAGTGCCTCTCTCACACTAAATATGTAGTAATTGTCATCTGCACATCATTGTTTTATTGCAGAACTAGGAGCAAACAAAGATTAAGGCTTCCCATTTTTTAATCTGTATTACAATAAAATTCTTGATTTCATCTTTAGTATTTTTTAAGAAAAAAGGGCAAAAATAGAGGAACAAACTACCAACAACCACTAACAGTGATACCATTACAAATTAATGAAGACAAAGGCCTCTACAATGGGATTACATCACTAGTGGATAAGGGAAGAGCAACTCATGTCATCTTCCTGGATTTCTGCACAGCATTTGACATTGTTCTGCATGATATCTTGGTCTGTAAACTGGAGAGACACATAACTGGCAGATGGACCACTTGATGGATAAAGAATTGGCTAAATTGGATAAAGAGTTGCCATCAAAAGCTCCATGTCCCAGTGGAAAGCAGTGCCAAATGGTGTTCCTCAGGGGCCAGTATTGGGGCTGGTGCTGTTTAACATCTCTGTCAGTAACATGGACAGTTGGGAGCACCCTCAGCAATGATACCACGCTGTGTGGCATGGTGGACACACCACAGAGAGGGAATACTATCCAGAAGGATCTAGAATAGGCCCAGGAGATGGGCCTGTGCAAATCTCCGGAAATTTAAAAAGTCCAACTGCAGGATCCTGGGTCAGGGTAATCCCAAGCACAAATACAGGCTTGGGCAGAGAATGGGTTGAGAGGGCTGCTCTCAAGAGGGCCCATCTCAAGAAAGATGTGGTGGGGTTTGTGGACAAGCAGCTCACTGTGACCCAGCCATGGGCAGTCACAGCCCAGAAAGACAATTAATTACATCCTGAGCTGCACCCAAAGCAGTGTGGGCAGCAGGACAAGAGCGGATTCTGTCCCTCTGCTCCACTCAGGTGACACTCCACCTGTAGTGCTGCATCCAGCTCTGGGATGCCCAGCACAAGACGTTACCCTGCTGAATTGACTCCAGAGGAGGGCCATTATACTGATCAGAGGGTCTGGAGCACCTGTCCTATAACGAAAAGCTGAGACAGTTGGGGCTGCTCAGCCTGATAGCCTGTGAGCCTATCAGAAAAGTTGGAGAGGGCCTTTCCAGAAGGGCATGTAGTGATAGGATGGAGAGAATGATCTTAACATGCAGGAGAACAGATTTAGGTTAAATACTAGAATGAAATTCTTTATGGTGAGGGTGCTGAAATTCTTTACAGTGAGGATGCTGGAATGGGTTGCCCAGAGAGGCTGTGGATGCCCCATCTCTGAAAGGGTTCAAGGCCAGGCTGGATGGAGCCTTCTGGGTGAACTGTGCAGTGGTTAGGCAAAAACTAATACAGGAACAAACACTTACATTTAGCTCCCCCTATACAAGAAGAGGATATGGTAATTCAGTAACTAAAATTAAAAATTACTCATTATCAACTACAGCTATATAGGCACTCACTATAAAAGACATTTGATATTAATCTGACTATTTCCGATACAAAATCTAAAAAGAACATGAGCTTAAACTTCTTAGCAGCTTCTATGTCTTGTGCACCAACACTGCACACTAGAATAAATCGATTTTCTAATAGATAAATAGGAGATTAAGGAGCTAGAGCTCATTGATATCTCATTAATCTGGAATAATATTACTCTGGTATCACTTCCATTATTGGTTTAAATATACTTTAGAAGAAAACTAGATCTTTTCTGCCATACAATAAATTAATTTTCCAAGGAGTATGAAGCAACAGACAGGAAACCACTCAATCAGAAGTGGGCAAGTTTTGATAAACATTGCAGGAACAAATGACTAAACTGATGGTATCAAATCTGCTATTAAACCTAACACCAGGAATATATCATAGAATCACAGAATTGTTTGGGTTGGAAGGGACCTTTAAAGTTCATCTAGTTCAACCCTGCTGCAATGAGCAGAGACACCTTTGACAACATCAGGTGGCTCAAAGTCCTGTCAAACACAACCATGAATGGTTCCATGGATGGGAAAATTCTCACTTCTTTGGGCAACCTGTTCCAGTGTTTCACCATCCTCATAATAAAAAAACCCCTTACTTATATCTAGTCCGAATTTACTCTTTTTTAGTTTAAAAATATTACTCCTTGCCATATCACTACAGGCCCTATTTTCTCATCCCCATCTTTTCTATAAGCCTGTTTTAAGTACTGGAAGGCACCAGTCAGCTCTTCCTGGTGTGGACTGTTCTCCAGGCTGTACAGCCTCAACTCTCTCAGCTTGTCCTCACAGGAGACCTGTTATAATAAACTCAGTGTCTCTCCTCTGCACCACCCCAACAGTTCCATGTCCTTCCTGTGCTGGGCCCCCAGGGCTGGTGCAGCCCTGCAGGTGGGGTCTGAGCAGAGCAGAGCAGAGGGGCAGGATCCCCTCCCTGGCCCTGCTGCCCACACTGCTCTGGATGCAGCCCAGGACACGTTTGGCTCTCTGGGCTGTCAGTGCCCATGGCTGGGTTATGTCCAGCCTCTCATTCCCCAGCAGCACCCCCAGGTCCTTCTGGGCAGGGCTGCTGTGATCTGTCCATGCCCAGCCTGTGCTGGTCCAGGGCTGCTCTGACCCAGCACCAGCACTTGGTCTTGCTGAACCTCGTAAGAATCACATGGGCCTCACTCTTTGACCTCACCCTGGTTCCTCCGGATGTCAGAGGCAGTTCAGGGAACACATTAAATTCTGATCTGAAGCCTTACTGGTCATGCCAGCTTTGTTTTTCAGTGTTTTACACTAAGTGATTTTCTTTTCAGTTAAGGATTAGCAACAGGATGTAAGTGGTTTGGTCTTTGTTTTGGTTTGGGTTTTTTCACTGAATGGAAGTCAGAAAACAAAAGTTTTTACTTCTTCAAATATTGTGTTATTAAAACCTCTAAATTCTAAATGGATTTAATAAAGAAAAAAAATAACTTCAGTGAGAAGGTTATAAAGCTGACTAGATAAGTTATTTAGATAGTTGTGCAAAAGAGCCAAGTTCCTGAGTGAATTAAAAAACTCTCACAAAGCATTACTGTTTGAAAGAAAAACTGTTATTTGTACAAGAAAAGCTTGAATTCTAGATGCCCCTGTACATTATGACTCCAGGTGACAGAAATTAGCCAGCAGAGGGAGCCCATATAATCTGGTAAAATGGACATCACTGTAGAGATACATTTCAGATACGCAATAAACTTTACTATAAATGGTTTCTAATTCTCCATAATAAAACAGCCCCCATCAGTAATTTATTTCAAATTCATTCTTATTTTTACAGATATAAATAAGAGCAAGTGATCTCTGCTGTGAAGAACTATAAATAGCTGGAATATAATGAAATAAATTAAAATACTTCGCTATGCATTGCCTTTTTAGTTTATTTTATCTTAAAGTATCTATTATCTCACTTATCAGAGTAACCCACAAATAATAGGGATGAAAGAAGGACTACATAGTCCTGGGGAATTTTAAAGTACTGCCTTTAAACAGATTTAGATCAGAACAGTGACATCCAGAAGACAGTTTTTCTGCATTTGTTTTGCAAGCCAAGTCAGTATCATTTTTTACATTGATATTTAGATTTTTCTAAGGAGCCATCTCCTTCTTCAGCCTAATTAATAAATACATCCCACAGAC
Source organism: Zosterops lateralis (assembly GCF_965231275.1). NCBI lineage: Eukaryota > Metazoa > Chordata > Aves > Passeriformes > Zosteropidae > Zosterops > Zosterops lateralis. The sequence continues at coordinate 4,857,723 of NC_139800.1, read as the reverse complement.
TCCCAAAATTTGATCCATGAATTAAAATATCTTTTCATCATGAACAGTTCTCAGATGCAAAAAAGTGGGGGTTTAATCAAGAAAAAGCAGTCCTTAACAGTGGATGTTGCCTTTTCGTTCTTAGAAAGCAGATACCTCACTCTGCCTTCTAAATATTTCTAATTGTCAAAGTTTTATGATTCTAAGTTAATAAAACAAATATATTAGAAGCAGTAAGCATAATTAATGTCATTAGTGGTCTGTGTTGCTAGTCTTTAACACTTCAAAGCTTCTTGTAAATTTCTTCTGCTGCTGAATTTGACTATGCTTTCTCCCTGCACCATGACTGCTTGACAAAGTTGATATCAATAAAATTATTTTAATTCTATAAAAGAAAATTCAAGGTGCATACATTTAAGCACTAAATGTGCTATTGTTCCTTAAAATACTTTGCTTAACTTTCTTAGAACACATTTGGAGAAGTTTTTATTTGACCCCAGAGAGCACAGGTGGGATTTGAAGAACTGTAAAGCATCAAGTATAAAACGTGTGCAATTTCTTCATTAAATTAAGGAGTGAAGTATTGTTTTTCTTAAAATGTCAGTGTTGTCTGGCAAAATCCAGACTAAAAGCATGGATGAATTGAATGCACAATGTTCTAGGATGAATTACCAAGGCTCTTTATAACCTAGGCTGTCAGAACCTTAAATGCACGATGGAGATCCCCAGCCATGATATCCTGGCAACGTCATTGGCAGCATCTAGTCAAAGGGGTTTGAACACCAAATTGTCACATGTCTTTGTCCTGTTTCAGACCAACTAAACTTAATACTCTGAAGTTCACATATTTTCTTTTTTGCTGAGAAACTGATATATACACAGGAAACTTTTAAAAATTGTTCCACATGTCATCTTACCTCAGCCCACTTGGATATCAGCATTAGAGGGTCACAGAAAGAATATGAAATAATGTTATGTTAAAAACACCTCACAAACACATTGGAAGATACCTAATAATATTTAACAATTTATTATAAATTTTCATTACCTACTATGGCTTACATTTTTGCCCTGGAAAAAAACCATCTTTGTTTGCCTCTACTAGAAGACAGAGATGCTGGTGAGGACTCCCAGTGCTGAAGGAAACAGTCCTACTAATTCCTGTATTTTCACACCTAGTGGCTGTGTATTCATGCCAATATTAAAGAGACACTATATAGGCAGTACTGTGAGAATGACTTTTTGTGCCAGTCCAAAAAGGTCTAACCACACCCAACCAGCAGTACCTTCAGAAAATCCTATTTGCTTCTTACTAAAGAAGCAATACACATCATTGTATATTAAAATACATTTTATAAAAAGAATAGATATTGCATATCTATTGAAATGGTAATTTGGTAACCTGAACAAACTGATGCAACTGTTCCAATATTTCAATAAGCAGCCTCATAGACATCTGCTCTGAATATGTTTATATTGAATAAAGTTGTGAAATACAGTTTATGCAGACAACACAGTTTGTACAAGTAACAACAGCTTCTTGACCAATTTCCCTGATGTTCCAGGAAACAGCAGAGTTTAATTGTAATAGACCTACAAACTACCAAGCATTATGAACACAAATACTGCATGCATATAATGAATTTTGCATTACCAATTTCTATGAATTATTTAATATCAAAGTGAACAAATCCTAAGAACTTGAACACATTAAACATTTTAACTTGAACATGTTAAAAATACAGCACACTAACAAATATGGGTTTGACCTTTCATTAGGAATGGAAATTTCCAGTTTTAAAGCTAACATTTCCTATTGTGTTAATCTCTTACCAGGTCTTTCCTTGCCAGTTCCTTTTGACTCAGCAAATTTCTGTATTAAACTCTCAACTGTAGTATTTGCCATGTTATTAATAAACTCTTCGTGCACCTTCAAAAAAAAAAAAAAAAGCTATTAAGTTTAAAAAGTACGTTTTGCTATAGCTAAGGTTCAAAAACTTTCCCTCTGAAATACATTACAGGACTTAAGAGAAATCAACAGATATTTTATCTAGGAAACCCTTCTCTTTGCTCTAGTATTAGCAAGTGTGAGTACACTACAGACAAAGACTGAAATGACAGGTCTAGGTTTTACTTCCATTTCTTCCATGTTAAACAACTTCTGTATCTATCATTTTCTGCATTAGTCAGCAACACATCCCACTATAATGTTAGGAGGACAAGTAGTTGTTTCAGCCAGCACCAGTTTAGGGTGTGAACTGTAACTACTGTATTATCACAACTCCCACCTGCTTGAGTAAAAAACATTACTGTTATAATAGTTTTGGTCTAACAACATGTTAACAAGTTTTTCCAACAAGGCAGGATGTGTATATACTTTAGAAACAAACAGCACAACCCTTGTGATGATCACTTATTAGCAGAAAACCTTAGTATTAATGTGTAAGCCAATAAAGTGACACTTCAAAAATCAAAAAATTAAGGACTGCTTATAAAGATTATTAACGACACCAACTTCCATCTAAACAAAAGATATTATAAAAGCTTCTGTTACTAAATATATTTTGCTTACAAAATCCAACAGTATAAAATATTTGACAGCTTCTCAGAGTGATATAATTTCTAGTTTTAATTAAAAAAGTAGTATCCTAATTCTGTGTGAAATGAGTGCTAAATTAATATTCGAGAAGCGGAATTTAGAAATACACTAAAAATTCTTCAACTTTCAAATCCTTTAAACTGTCCCAATATTTTGTTTTCTGTGAAAACAAAATTTATCTAGTCTTTTTCTGTAAATTTTGTGACATTCAACTTGAAAACATAACAGGAAGCCATAGGAATTTGAGCTTATGTTGAATTTCACAAAGTAAGAAATATCCCATTTAATAGTTAAGGAGAAACATAAAGCATGATCAAACATAGTATAAAAATACCTCTCCTATTTGTAAATGAATTTCTTTGACAGTATTTGACAATGACTGAATAATCTCTTTCATACGAAGAAGGTGCATTTCTTCAATGTCTTGAAATTTCTGCAAACAAATATGAACAATTAATCATAATGAAAATATTTCCTGAAACAGAACCTTAGATGTCAGTAATTAAATACACTAAAATAAACAAGAACAAAAAAGCCTCTTTTTTTTTTCACATCTTAGACATAACAATTACATTTAAGAAAGTAAGATTCAGAATTCAGAGAGTTATGAAATAATGCACTTTAGAAAGTAAACTATCCTTCCAGAATCATTATCCAACTTTTTTTACTTAATTTTTGAACTTTCATCTAACCCTTCAAAAAAATCTGATCTATTTCTACCAAAAGAAAGGTGTTTAAATTTTAAATTATGTTTAGAAAGTGTTTAAATTTTCACTTAAATTTTCTCTTTTCTCCATTACTGTAGGTTTTTTCATCTAAACCAAGAAATTTTAGTTCTGGATCTGTTTTGCACTTCCTTTTTAGAACACTCTTGTAAACATACACACTCTTTCTCCAGTTAAATCTATGTTCTTTGCTTCTTTACATATTATTTATTTGATCTTTAAACTCATCATACATAATTTTTACACTTTGTTCCTTTTTACCTAGGCTGTCAGCTGACACTCATTTTAAAGTCACTCCCAAAGTTTTCCGTGGCCCCTTCCTGGCCAAAAATCAGAAGTAAAAATGTTCTCATCCTCCCCAACAGTCAGCCATAACAGTCTTGAAATCCTTTTTTACTTCTGCACTTTCCTAGTTCTCTGCCTATTTCTATAACTGCCCTTTCAAGTGTGTCCAAGCTTTGGTGGGCACTTAATCCTCTCTCCAACTTGCACAGGGTTCTGTGAAATTCCCCATCCCACACCTCCTGCTACTCTGACTCACAAACATGACTCCATTTATAAAAGAAATGTATCTCCAGCTTCTTAGATCCTCAATCTTCTGCCATACTTATGTACCTCTATTTTTGTCACATACTTATGTACCTCCGTATTCATCACATCAAAGGGAGATTAAAATGATTTTCTTTAGCAGCCTTCCTCTGAATTACAGAAGATATGGTCACCCTCTGTAGCCTACCCTATGATTTTACTTTTACTGGACGCTGTAAGACAGATTTAAGCTAAACCAACTGATTTTGCACTGAAAAGAATGAAAATATACCCCTCATAGTTTAATTTTCAGAACTAATCAGCATATTTGCAAGTGAAGGATATGCTGAATTAAGATAATACAGGGTTTTGCTTTACATAGAACTAGACTTCCTTATATTCATGGATGTTATTTTTCCTATCAGATCATCTTTAAAGCAGCAATTGCATAACCAAACTCTGTATGCAACTACACCATTATACTTCAAATGAATTCTACACATACATATTTAATTGGTAGAATGACAATTTTTATTTCCAATAAAGACAGATGTGGAAAGTTTACAAGTGTCCATTCTAACATTAAGTGAAAATTTAAATTTTAAGTAAAAGTATAGCTACAGGTAAGGAACTAAGGACATTTAGCCAAATGTGGTTTAAAATGTGGCAAGACATGGCATATGCCTTGATAGAGAAAACCTGAAATCTTCCAGAATACAGTCTCTTAAAAATCCCCAGGAACTTAAACAGCTGTAACAGCTTTTCATAACCTCTGGAAAACCCTAGGTAGATATTTGAACCAACTGTAAATTATCTATTTTGATGGAATAATAATGAAAAGCCACAATGGATCCCAATATTAAAATTCCTATGAATGAGTTCAGGGTGCCCAGAAATTCAGAGGATTTTTCACATAAAGACAATGCATATACAATACACCTAAAAGTCCATTTTGCTTTCTTCTAAAAATTTCTTCAAAATATCTTTTAGAGTATCACAACATACATGGTCAGTGTTGGCCTTTCAAACAAATTAATTTCCAAAAGGACTACTTTTTTGAAATGGTTATTTTCAGATGGCTCCAGAAATTAAACAGAATAAGTTAACCAACTTAAAGGTAACTCATTTAATGCAACACTTACCTGTGCTGTTTCTGTCATTTTCAGTTCAAAATCAGATTTAAATGCAGCATACTTCTCCACATACAATCTATAGGTATCTGTTGCTTTTTTAGATTTAACTGCTGCCTATAGATCAATACAAAAATGTGTCAAATGTCACACGTGCAGGTTTTTAAAGTTATTATTAAAAGAAAGCCTAGGATGATCTCTAAAAATTATTGAGGGACAGAGTAAAACAGAGTAGCGTCATAACAAAATTTCAACACCAAATATCACAGATATGAGCAATTAGAGATGTAACTACACATAAATCACACACAAGTGTAACAAATTAACTCAATTAAATCCTTTCCCTTTATAAGAAATGAAAATTTTATTAAAAATACCTATAGTAAAACTTATTTTGAAATCAACTTTTTATTGCTGAAGACAGCTCATTAGCTCTGGTCAAATATTAAAAAAATTATATTTGCAACAGTGAAATGGGGAAAAAGAAGGGTTAGAATACAGAGCAAACAGTTATAAGTGCAATTCCAAATGAATCAATGGTAATAAAACCATGATGGTGAAGTTCTCTTAGAAATGAAGAAATAAACTCAAAAATATCGGAGTTACATCAATGGATAAACAGATATTTGAAAGTGAAGGTAGTGCAGAATATAGTGAAGGTCAGATTTAGGCAAGTCTGTGTAATTATTAATAGTCCTTTGGCGATTTGTACTTTTCATTGCTAATAAACCAATATCTTTTTTCTGGGAGTAAAGTAAAACACAAAACAAAATACAAGGAAAATCTCAGTACTACATGAAGAACAAAACAGAATGAAGTGACTGATTGCAGTAGTGAAAAAGTTATCTTCAAAGTTTGTAGCATGATGCACAAGAAGTCTTTCAAACCTTTGATAATGTATTTCCAAGTTAAATGCCAATGAAAATCATCTTGAACACCACTTTCTTTCCTAGCTTCTTTATTCAACAGGCTTACTATCTCTGAGGCTTCCCATCAGTTGTAACACAAAAGCATTCCTGAACTGTTAATGACATCAGTAAAGAGAATTGTATATTTTCTATTTGTTCTAGTTCTGAGTAGCCCTTCTCTTTCTTTCAAATAAATTTCACCTGTCTAACAGAAATTAATTTTTACTTACAATGATTTAAAGCTGACTCTATCTATAATTTCAAAATAATTAATTAGTAGAAAGATGCCCTCAGGCAAGAGAGAGAGAGATTCCACAATGTCCAAGAGAAAAATAACAGATAATTATGAATAAAAGTATACATATTAGAACTTCAAAGGAATAGGAACCAAAGCTCATTGTTTATCCAGTTATGAAGAAAACCTAAGCAGATCTTAGTCACAAAGTCTTCTAAACTCAGCATAATACTACATGAAAATACTTAATGTAACAAGAAAATGGATTATTCAGAAAAGGTGTATCAAACCTATCAGTTTATTATCCTGAATTTTACTTCATGATTCTCACTCATACACATTTCCAAAGGAGAATCACTGAGAACTACACAGTCCTATCATGTTTCCCAACTGCCATTTCCTATGCTGAAAATACAACATGCTCCATGAAAACTTGCTTTTAAAATCAAGATTGTTTCTAAGTTGATACCAACTTTAATCACTGAAAAGGAAGGAAATGTCAAGCTAAAAGATGTAAAAATGGGGTATTTTTGGTAAAAGCATTTTTAATTGAACCCTATGTGCCACGGAGTTTGACAAAACAAAAGCACTCTCCATTTCCCATCATATTTAATGATGAGCAGAATACCAGTATTTCATGATGAAAAGCAATTAAAAAACTAAGTGCTCAGCAGAACAGAAAAAATTATAAAACACACGGGCACTATATGATTAACTAGTAATCTCTTCTGAAAATAGGATGTGACTATTCTCAGGAACAGCAACTGCTAGAACTGTATTTACCAGATTTACAGCGTGTGACCAGATTTACTATGTGTGAAAGAATAAGGATCAGTCAACTCTTTTTTGTTAAGTCACTATAAATAGAGAAGTTTACATGTCAGAGAACAACAGGAAATTATTACGCAAGTTAGTATTGACTTCCAGCTGCAATGAGACTTGCAAGGTCTCAGACACGTCCTTAGATTCTTCAATAAAGTATCTCTCCAAACATTTGGCTTTGTGATAAGCTCTTAGTTTACTGGTGCAGATCCCTTGTTTTCTCAGAAAGCAATTAATCTGGGTTTTTAAAATTAATTTTAATTAATTTAATTAATTTTAAAATTAATCTGATTTTGCCAGTAAATAGTTTTCATGTTGCACTGAAAATAATACATCTATTTTCTACTAAAGGAAAAAAAAAATCCTACAATCTTTGGGCACTCTGTTTACAAAATTGCAAGTGAAAATTTGAATAGAGGCATGACTGAAGAGATGTGACAGTGTCAGTTTTTTTTACCTGCTCCCACTGGAAACATACTTCAAGTACTTGCAAAGCATCCAATTAAGACATAATTATATCTAAGGAAGATGCATAAAACAGTTAAAAAAAAAACAAACCAAATCCTCCTCCTATAGTGCTTCCTCTTTTTCCTTTCTCATATAGACATCTGTCATGCTGAACATTTTTTTTGTTTCCAAATGAACAAGGATAATGCTACATCTTAAAAAGCCTTCCCTCAAGTCAACCTTTCCTAGTGAAACTACTTACAAGAATTCAGAAAAATTATACTTTGAATACGCTGCGAGGAAAACATCTGCCAACACACATCTGATTCATGTCTAGAATGCAGCATGAACTGTCATTTGAGACAGAAGCTGGGGGAAAAAAGCTGGATTTATACCAAGATAAAACAGCTGAAATATACTCAACAGAATAATTTTTGTCATGAGTGAAAAGACAATAACCAATGTTATCTTCTCCATCAAGGCAGCAGGACTAAAAGCAAGAGAATCATTCTAACAAGAACAAAGTTCTACAGAGAACAGTTAATTGAAATGGAAATAGCCAGAGGAATCAAGATTTAATAAGAGAAGTTATAATTATAAACAAGGAAAGGTGACCTCTTTACTAGTTAGGTTCCTGAAAACAGGAAGAAGTTACTTTTTTCACAACAGTCAGGGAAGGGAATCCTTACCCTCTACTCAGCACTCCAGGTGAGGCCCCACCTGGAATAGTGTCTAGTCCTGGATTTTTCATTGCAAGTGAGACATGAACATATTGGGAGAGAGTCCAGTAAAGAAGCATGAAGATGATTAAGGGACTGAAACATCTCTCCCATAAGGAAAAACTGAGATTGCTGGAACAGTTCAGCCTGGCGTAGGGAAGCCTTAGGGAGAATCTTACCAATAGATACAAATACTGAAGGGAGGGTACACAGAAGACAAAGTCAGGCTCTTTTCAGTGGTGGCCAGTGATAGAACCAGAGACAATGGGCAATAACAGAAAACACAAAAGATTCCCTCCCTCTGAACATCAGGAAACACCTTTTTCCTAGGAAGGTGATTGAGCCCTGGCACAGTTTCCCCAGAGGGACTGTGGAATCTCCATCCTTGAGGATACTAAAAAGCTGTCTAGGCAAGGTCTTCAGTAACTCAAGTAACAGGGCTTGAGATGGCCCTGTCTGAACATGAGGCATAGATAAGATAACTTAAAAAGATAGCATAAATCAACCCCAGAGACTGAGTGTTTCTGTGAATGGATCAGCCCCTCCACCATAACCCAAGGACAGTACTAAACACACCCCAAAGATAATTAGCCCTTGAGTCTCTGGTCCATGAGATTGGAACCTTTTAAAACAGTAGTGAAAGTGCTGATGACATCTTTTTCTTCACCAAACATACTTCAAGTACTCATGTACTCAGCTACTTTATCTCACTGGAGGGATATCACAATCACTCCTGAGTTCAGTAACAATGGCATTGAGTATTCATGTAAAGAAATATATTCAAAAACATAAGAGATGCCAAAACAATTGGGCACAACTTCTGTTAAAGCCACTACACAGAACTACCATTTGATGCAGGTATTTACAAAGTGAAGAATTAGAACTAAAAGTGTAAATAAAACATATCTAGGTATTCAGGATATCATGCATATCGCAAAATAGTTGCAATTTCTTACTACAATTAACATTTTCTGAGTGACATTCACCTTACTAATACAAGGTGAATATGTAAAGCAGTTAGTAGCACTATTACAGTAAGATGTGACAGAGCTACCTTTTCAATTTCTCTCTGTGTTGCTCCTTCCTTTTTCAAGCGTTCTTGTTCCACACACTTTGCGTTGTAGTTTTCTTTTGATTTCTGCAAGGCCTGAGTGATACTCTGGATATTTTGCACTGCTTCCAAAGTTCCTGAAACGTCTTCTTTAGTCTGCCAAATATCACATGGTTGTCAAAACCAAGCCATTTTAATTTTTGTGTTAACAAGTCATTGGACGTACATAAGAAAAAGAATTAATAACCTTTTTATAAGCTTTGATCTGCTCATCCCCATACTTGTGAACTTCTTTTATTAGCTCTTGTAATCTTCGCACAAGATCCAAGTGACAACTTGCTAGTTTTTCTGTTGAGGTTTTGAAAACATCCCAAACTGGTGCAAATGTCCTGCATTGAGGGAAACAACGTTAATCTGTTTTTTTAATCTTCAGTTGGCAATTTTTTTTTTTAGTAGTGCTAAAGAATAATCAGTAAGTTCACATCTCCTCCTAAAAGTGAAACAAACAAAACACCCAACAACTGCCATAAATTCTTATTAAATATCTTCCAAATGTACTTGACATCCTATGTACTAATTTTTCCATGGTTTATGTTTTACTTGTATTGACTCTAATAAGTAAAACATAGTAAATTTCATTTAATACTATGATGTTCACACAATAATGGCAAGCACCAAGACGGTGCAAGAAGAGTCTAAAATAATTTAACATGCAGTAAGTACTACTATGTATAAACTTGAACAGTGTGAACAAATCAGGAGTTTCTTGGTTAGTTACATTTCTAGTTGTCTTACATCATTGCAGCCACAAGATGGAGGAAAAAACATTGCAAAGATGATCTGCCTCTAAAAGGGATTTACTGATTAACAAAGATGAACAAAGAGGTGGGATCATTTCTCAGATTCAGATTTCTGTGCTGAATGGACCTTCTCCAGCATTCAAAGTTATGCTTCTGCCTTTCTATTCTGGGTAATGCTGCTAAAAATCATAACCATAGGCTTTAAAGCTCTTATGTTCAAAGGTTCTATATCTACTTGTTAGTTTAAAGGGCAGCAACAACTATTATCAAATTATCCACTGATGAAAGTTCCTCACATTTCTATATTACATTACTATTAAAAAAAAAAAAAAAAATCTAGCTTTTGTCAGAAATCTGAGTTTTTATTGGGCTAATCTTTCTAATGAAAAAGCATCCATTAATCATTCTAGTTTTTAAAAACATACCCTGTGTGTAAAACTTCCTTTTACTATGGAAAAAATCTATGGAAAAGTCTTATTCTGAACACCTCTGAGAAGAGATAACACTCCAAAAATCAGAAATTATAGAAATAAAAAAAATCACTGCCATATTTGCAGGCCATATGTTCTCTCTGCAAAATAATTTCCATAGGCTCGAGAAGATGTAACAGAAGTCACTATGTCTGAAATAACTCAGTTTTAAACACAGAGGAAAAGACAATTTATCCATGTTTGGGCTTTAGTCTTTTTGTTCCATTTTGAAAAACTGCCTTATTTTTTGTTTGTTATAGCTGCACAACTTTTTGTACCATTACTGAAGGCCTAGCAATCATTTTTAAAGGTGGCAAAGTTATACTAACCTTCAACATCATCAATAAAATATTCAGATCAAACCTGATTCTTACCATGTACACAGTCACTTAATTCTCTCTCATGTACACCTACTTACCCAAGCTGTGTGTAGTTGCTTGCTGATTTGGCTAGTTTTGTCATCGACCTTGAGTATGTCTCCTCTATTGTAGCCCTGCCAAAGAAAGCCACCAAAAGTGTCACCAAAATTTTCAAGGTAAGAAGATTGAATATGCATTGTAAAGGTACAAAATAGAAGACTTTTTATGTGAGCTAAAAATCACTCCATTTGAATGATCTCTCAAAAGCTATACAAAAAAAATCATATTAGTATAGTATATTTTAAAAAAAATAATCTAAGAATCCTGTGACAAAACACTGCAGGGAGCAGGACAAGTAAAACCCAGGAACTCTAAGCTTGAAAAAGACAATTCCTTCCTCTCTATTTGCTGTTCTCAGCTACCACTAACATTCCTTAGTAACAGACAGAACAAAGCATCATAACAACGATCTATCCAGCACTGTCTAAGCAGGAGAGCCTTACACAGCAACAAAATAAAATGTATTTGTGATGAAAACTTTACAACAAACAAACAATATTTACTGAGCAATCATATCAAACAAAATGAGGTCTTGTTTAGTCTTCTTGTTGGAGGTAGGCTGTTTTTTCCTTTAAGTTCTTCACATAGTGATATTTGAGTTTGGAAACTGCATGAAGTGTTCTTAAATTTTCCTTCACTCAAACACACAATTTCACTTGTTTTTTAGTGATGCAAAATCCAAGGGTTGGCACAGATTCCCTCCTTAGAGTCTCTGCAGGGGCAATTGCCATGGAATCACCTATTACAGCAGTGACTCCCTGCAGGTTTTCCATATCAATCTTCCTCACCCACCTATTATTAAAGATACACAGTATTTTAATTTTTCACCCTAAACCAATATTCATTGTGTAGTATCAATTTAGTTTTAGAAGCATCCTAGATTTCAGTAAATACCGTAATTGTCTTTTCTTGAAAAGCTTCAAGCAATTTCTTTCCTGCTATGCAATACCTTTACACAGGACACAAGAGAAAAATAAAAGGCAGATGCAGAATTCACCCCTCAAGTTATACCATGATTATAACCCGAGACAGGAGTTTTTATTTCTCCTGTACAGCAACAGTTTACAAGCAAAAATAATTGTCTTGTGAAAATATGAAAACAAAGTAGGGGTATTCACCTGAAACAGAGGAGTAAAACCTACTGAACTTCCAAAATAACCATCCAGTTAGTTAGCTGGAAATCTGTCTGGAGAAGGAGATTAAACTGCAACATGCAACAAATAAATTTCATTTTGAATATCAGCTATTGTAAAGTTATTCACCATAAAAGAAAGTCAATTAACTTTATCCTCCTTCCATATATGATCATATCTTCGATGATAAGAAAAAGTTTAACTTTCCAAGGCTTGGAAATCTTGCACACTGCACAATGGCAAGCACCCATGCCCCAAGCATAGACAATGATTTTTTAAATTTATTTATCATGATGAGCAATATATTTTTGACTAATCATCCATGTTTTCTGTAAAAGTTTTCCAGATTTTATAACTCAGTGCCTTATTCTTCCCCTTTAAACACAAGGATTTTGAGCAAAATCTATGTCCCTTTTTTTTGATCCAATTTACAGTATACTTCTCTGAACTATCTCCACAAAAGTGGAGTTCTGCAATTCACCACAGAGTATTAACATACATCAGCTAAAAACTCTAAGAACTGAAAGATGACCAGTTAGTGACCAGTTAGTACATTTGTCCTATTAACTCACTTTGCAGAACACTCTGTTGTACAGGTAACAGACTATGATTTTCTTAGTAAAATAATTTTCACCCATTTGGACATGTGTCTTTGCCTGGGATCTGCTAAACATTTAGAAGTTAAATGGAAACATAGGCACTGCTAGTTTCATCTAATCTAAAAGATTCTTTCTATGATGCTTACGAGCAATTTGTGCAGAAAAACATTAGAAAAACTCCCGGAGGAAAAAAAACAAAAAAACACATTCCTGTACCTATTTCTTTTCTAGAAAAGTAGAGTGATTTCTTAGATATAAATGTTTAGACTTTAAATGCACATGAACATGACAGTTCACCTACAAAATCTTCCCTATATATAAAGAAAAAAAACTATGCAGGCAGCTCAACCCTCTTATTTTGAATTCTTTAAAAACCGAGAATTTCTACATGCTTTATCAATGAGGCATGGCCTTTATTCAAGGCCAGGTTGGATGGGGCATTGAGGAATCTGGTCTGGTGAAAGATGACCCTGACCACAACAGCAAGTGATGGAACTCAATGATCTTTAAGATTCCTTCTAACCCAAACAACTCAACAACTTGATGATTTTAAGAAATCGTGTCTAATCTTTCAGAAGATAGACAATCTGTCCCACTCAAGATTAAGCAGACTGCCTGCCAGAAAACTCACTCCTTCAGATGACAAATTTCTGAACCAGAGAGCCAAATAAATCTCAGTTCTTTTAGTACGTGACCAATAACAAATACTCACGAACAAACTCAGAAAGTGAAAATTGTATTGGTATTGACTCACTGAATACAGACAGGGAGGAAAACTTCTGCTCCTTCTAGGGTATCAAGTAGGAACAGCAGACACAGCATAGAAATATTATTACAAATTAACATTTCAAATGCTTGTTTTTCTTAGAGAAAAAAACTTCACAATCTCGGAATGTTCTTACATAAATTTTAAAATATTTTTTAAAAATAAATTTTCAAGATAACAATAATTTTAGAAATTATTCCATATCTTACACAATTTTTCATTCCCATTTCTAAGGCTGGAGAAAAGGAAACTATACTCTTCCCCAATTAGGCTACACCCAACTAAAACAGTTTTCTGAACAGCATAAGTAACAAAGATGGGCTTAACACAGACGTGTGTCCTTTGTGCCCTAAGCAGTCTGTACATCCAAACACACTGACCCATCTCTCCTTCCTGTGCAAAATCACTCCATAAAAATATAATTTCTGGCTAGTCTGGAGACTCCAGCAAGCCCAGCTAACCAGATGACTGCTCTACCTAGAAAAGGTAAAAAGCAATGGAAGAACAGATTCGAAATTCAAATGTATGTAAACTTGGTTTTCATAGGGAGAGTTTAGAAAATCAGGTACACAAAAGTCAAGGCATAAAAACACCAGATCTAGATGGCTTCTAATACATGTTGCTCATCATTTTATATACTTCCATCAGAAAATAGTACTGTAAAAAAATGTTCAGACTATAATCTGCAGAAGAAAGAGGAGATCAGATAACTGTGTGCACCATCTCTTAATTTCTTTGCAATTAACAAATGTGCAAAATAGATCACAGACAAGACAACTGAATCATTGTAAAATTCTGCTCAAGTAGTGCCCAATCCAATTTCTTTTTGAGACCAAGAACTTGGCCCATGTATAAAAATGTGTTCTACTGAACCATTTTTATTTCCCAGGAAGTTGAATGACATCCCACAGTAACCTCACAACAGCAGCAAAGGGCTTCACTGCACGCATATGGACTCTCAAATATTTTTATTAAAGTAACGACACCAAATATTTGAAGTGTTTCTATTTCTTTGAATCTAAACTATATGTCACAAACTATTAGTCTGGGCTGTGATTGATCATTCATCCCTTACTTGAAAAAAAGTATCGATTTGTTACTCAACTGCTTTTTTGTTAATTGCAGCCTGGCTAATTGACACGCAGCAGAAAAACAGGGCTGAGGAATACACAAGGGAGGTTTAATATCCTGATGGGAGAAAGTCACTGGAAAGGACAGAATTTAGTGCAGCTGGCCTGCACCATTGACAACTCACCCTTAAGGAGCAATACTGCAGTTTTGTCAGGTAAATTGCAATATAACCCTCAGATTCTGTCTTAGTGAGCTAACAAGAACTGAATTTTTCATACATCTTACAAAAAATGCTGTTCTCTTTGGCACATCCTGATCCATGTGCAGGAAATAAACATTTCTTGAACTCTCATTGAGGATAAAGTATCCATGGGGATCCTCATGTATCCCTACACGGTCATTAATCTTGAAATGCTATTTAAAAAACTAAAAATAATTGACAGCAACTTGAGCTGAAACATTTTAACATGTGGAAAAAGGTCCAAAGACATTCTTTATTGACTGCAAAAGCACATGATTTAAAAGTTATTTTAAAATAATTATTTAATTTAAAAATTATTTAAATTAAAAAATTAATTTGCAGAAGCTTATACATAGAAAAAACAAGAATTCTATATTCTTTTCTTTTGTGTAGAAAAAACTGTCAAGTTTCATTTATGTATTGTATTTTAACAAATAAGTAAACATATATTTATGTATTTATTGTATGTCAGTACAATAAAGCAAAGAAACCAAGTCAGATACAGCAGCAAGTTATTCTTTACACATTTGCCTAAAACCTTTCACCTTAGGACCAATATGAATAAAATGGAGCATATTCAAAGAATACAACACAAAGGAGACAAGAAGCAGAGAGTGAGACAGTTTCTCATCTAAATATGGAGATAAATCTAAATACAAAGGATGCAAAACCAATATACTTAAATATGTCCAGGCAAGGTACAGCTTAGGTCCATGATGTGCTGGTATAAAAAACTGAATGATCCCAAAAATTAAAGAAGCTTTCAAAGGAAAGACTAGGAACTCACACAGATAACAAAAGACATATCTTAAAAATGCAAGTTTATGAAGCATTAAGCATTTATAGTAAATGTGATTAGTGTGATATCCCTCTGCTCAAGCCAACTCAGGGTTTCACTAGAACCCTTTGTGGCTTCATAATGCACTCTCTGAAACTGGGAACTTGTAAAACAGAAGATTGTTTGGGGTGTGCAAAGTCTTTCCAGAAGGAGACATCACATTTGGACTCTGGAACTCACTCGTTTCTGCTTAGTGAAATTTTTTTGGTAATTTTGTCCACTTTGAAATGACACTAATGTTAGTGCAATGGAGAATCTGTCCGATTTGTGGTGATTATATTTTGTGGAAACTTGAAAGTACTTTTTAAACTGAGATCTATTTGAGGCCAAAACTTAAATTTTGAAGAATTCCAGTTTTTTGACAGCTTCTACTGCAAGAAGCCAGCATTGAAACAGGTCCTCAATCAATACTTTGGAATTATTTTTCATGTATTACCTAGTGTCAGTAATTTCAGAAGGGAAATCCATATATTCAGTGTGGCAGCAGCAGCCTTTTTTCACAAAGAACTAAATGCAGCACTGGGTCACCTGTTTTGGAAGTTGTCATATTTTTAGATTTCAGTCCTGTTCCTCCCATCCAATATAGATGAACCTGTGTTATTTTCTGCATATTATTTTCTCATCCCTATGTATCACTCTCTTTAACAAACCTAGTGTCTCGGCTCCTGAAATTATAATTTCTTTGAAGTCTATACTAGCAGTTGCTAATAGCCTAATTCAAAATGCATAGTAAAAACTCTGTAAAACTGGTAATTTTTGCAACTTTAAATTATCCTTTTTTCCTCTAAGTGAAATGAAAAATTGGGATTAATTTAAATAAACTGCTGGACACCTAATATGACACTTCTAGATTTTTACTCTCATCTTTTAAGTGAAACCTGAAAAATTAGAAGCTTGTTATTAACTGATGCTTAAGAGCTCCTATTCAGTTCTAAGCAAATGGAATAAGTATAGATATTCCTGTAGAATATGAGAGGTATATTAAAATTATAATTAAGTTTTGATATTTGAATTTTGTTTACATATTTTGCATGTTACTATTAAATGCAACAACTAACAATAAAACCCGCAAGTATTAAAAATACAGGATGAATACTTACCTTTCTCTAATAAAATCTGCTAAGTCCTTTGTTGACAAATGTCCATGTTTCATATTATGATAGAGGACATCAAAGCCATTGTTCCTTTCTCCCTAAAGATAAACAGAAAGTAGAACTATGAAACACAACATGCTGAACATTTGCATTTTAATAACTGATTTTCATTTTAATCACTTCATCAGGAAGTTAATTATTTCCAATGCTCTGCTTTTTAGCAATTGCTGTAAGTTCCCATGAATCCCTATGTCTAAACTAAAATCACCTCATCTGCTACCACTACCTTTCTATTATATATTTCTAGGCTACAGTCAAAGATTCCTCTTGTAGATATGATGGGGTCTTGCATTCTTTCACTTCCCATCCTATTAAACACACACGAAATACTGTACTCTCTTTTTATCCTCTCACATCTTTCATTATTTTAAGTGAACTAAAATTCAGTTAAGATTACTTGATATCTTACTTCCCCAATCCTTCACACCTCATTTCCATTCCCCTGCTCTTTGTAAAACTGGTTAAAAAAAGAATCACTAATCTTATCCTTCTCACTGGCAGCTCCTCTTTGTCTATTCTGAAGTTTTAAGACGTTTTCCAGTGAGTAAGGCATATCTCACTATTAAAACTGAAACACTGTTTAAAGCACTGACTAATAAACTCAGCCAGCTTATGACCTCTGGCACTACGATAAACTTCCTCCTGACAGCAAAAATCAACAACAGAAATGAAAGGAAGGCAAAGCACAGCATAACAACACTGCTACCATTAT
Organism: Zosterops lateralis; assembly: GCF_965231275.1. Classification (NCBI taxonomy): domain Eukaryota; kingdom Metazoa; phylum Chordata; class Aves; order Passeriformes; family Zosteropidae; genus Zosterops; species Zosterops lateralis. Next base: position 4,840,377 of record NC_139800.1, on the reverse strand, counting down.
TTTCCTGTCAGACTATCCATTCCCCTTTTCCCTCACAAAAGCTTCTGATCCATAATGATGCTTATATATAAGGTGCAAAGTGTGCCCTCAGGAAAGCTGCATGCATATTCAGAGTGGGAGGGAAGGAAGAACAGGATGGGATAGGATAGAATAGACTATTTCACCTGGAAGGGATCTACAGCAATCATTTAGCCCAACTGACTGAGCACTTTGGGGATGACTAAAAGTTAAATCATGGAGTTAATGGCGTTGTTCAAATGTCCCTTAAATAGTGACAGGCTCAGGGCACTGATCACCATCTCTAGGAAGCCCATTCCAGTGTTTGACCACCTTCCCAGAGTAAAGAAATGCTCCCTAGTGTCCAATCTGAACCTTCCCTTGCAGTTTTCAACCATTCCTATGTGTCCTATCCTTGGCTCCCAGGGAGAGGAGACGGGAATCGCCCTCCCCACTTCCCCCGCTCAGGGAGCTGCAGAGAGCAGTGAGGTCACCCCTCAGCCTCCTCTCCTCCAAACCAGAGAAGCTCAAAGTCCTCAGTGGCTCCTCACAGGATATGTCTTCCAGCCCTCTCACCAGCCTTGCTGTCCTCTTCTGGAGGCATTCAAATAGTTTCACATCCTTTAACAAAGGCAGCTCTATATTGCCAGTGAGAAAAGCCTGAGAACTTGGTCTTACACCCTTTCAAACGTTTCTGCCTGTTCAGTCCTTCAAAAATTTGTTTGTGCAGCCATAAAGCAAACCTTATCAGGGAAATTATACAGCTGAAAAATAAAGCTGGCAAATAAAAACAAGAATCACTGATCCAGATCACTGCAAGGACACAAACAAGCTGCATTGCTCAGCAGAAGAGGGTGGAGCCAGGAGCAGAAGGCATGCAGGGATCTGCTGTCTTAAATAAGGAGAAGCAGTCATGGCTGGATGGAAACACTTCACAGCAGCAGAGGTATTAACTCCACTTCCACTAAGTTTCAAGTTGCCTTAAAGGACACCACACAGAGACACACAAATTTGCAAATAATAGAAAACTGAGGGTTAATCTGATACACATTACTAGCCAGGATTATTTGCTTTGCTTCTTCCAAGCACTGGGAAAAACAAAACCAAAGAAAAAAAAACCACACCTATAAAATCATAGTTTCCATGGTTGCAGTAAGCTGTAACTTGAAAAAGTGCACCAAAATTCAGATAAGTTTGGCAAAAGTACAATTACAATCTGTAAAAAGTACAAGCAAAACTAAACAGAACACATGAAAATACAGCAAACTCTAAAAGGATTCTCCACTGAGCAAGGCTTTTACAAACTTGAAAAGTAAAAGAAAGATAAGAACATCAATTAGTAGAAAATGCAACTTTATTTAAATGTTGTCCTGCTCAAGTACCAGTCTAAATAGTTTCTTTCCCCTTTCACCCCTATCTAAACGTTTTTTTCCTTTATAGTTTAAAGCCCATAATAACTTTGAATACTGGTGCACTAACTTATTAACTTTATGTAGTTACTCAATATAAACCCTGAATGCCACTGCATTATAATTAAGACTTCACTGGTATTTTCAATTAGAATACAGAATATAATTCTTATTTAACTTCACCAAAGCTGTTACTGCATCCAAATCTATAGATAAACATTTACAAATAGGTTAGGCATTTCTTCCTGAAAAACTAATAAAATTCCCCTTTGTGAAATGTTCTTTGCTTTAAGGTGTTTCTTCCAGCTAAAACAACACGTTATCAAAATGTGCTGAACATAGGCTGCTTGTAAACTTTTCATAATGGAAGCTTTTAAAGGGGCCTTTCCTACACCGGAGTTCCATAAATTTCCTGCCAATTTAGAAATGCAGGAAGGGAAGCACAGCCATGACCCAGCCTCTGGCTGCAGCCTTCCTGATAAACTGTCAGAAATGTAACTGTGCAAATCTTTAGAGAATGGAACGAGCCTAAACAACCAACTGCCATCATTATCTTGTTCCCCAACTAACTGAAGGTTACTGCAAGGGAAATAATTTTTCCACTAAAATCAGGTTTTCTAATCAGTCCTATTCTTTCTCCTGAGTTTACAATGAATAGTAGAAAGCAGGGCAGAGAAACAGAACAGATAATTTCCTCAACTGAGTCCCCTGAAAGCCTCATCTCTTACACACTATCAATAATTATCAGAGGTTAAGAACCTACGTGCAAAATACATTAAAATTTAAACAAAGCAGCAAGTCAAAAAGATTTGAAGGCCTACATGGTTTAAGTCTGGCACAACTAAAAGACATGTCTTCACCTGCAAATATAATGTGAAGTATAACCTACATTACCTATATCGGGCTCTATCTAAGAGCACAAACATACAGACCTCAAAACTCTTCACATGACCAACTGCTCTGACAACTGACCTGAAGATGATTCTGCTCATGTTTGGAGACATGTGTGTATCTAAACCAAATTAAGGATGGTGTCTCAATGAGACAAAGTGAGCAGATGTTTTTCTGCTTTAGAAAAAAATACACAGACTTTCCACAACTTCTCCATTCAGTAATTGCATCCATGAAGAGCAGCAGAGTTAAGGCTCCATATTTAGCATAACGAGACAGATGTATGTGGTGGCTAGGAGGAAAAGTTGTTCAATTTACAAAAGTCAACAAGTATTACATGCACATATGCCATTAACACTGTTCGTGTTTGGATATTTTTTCTCAACATTTCTCCTTCCCACACACACTGTACAGAATTCTGTACATGGAAATTGTGTGTCTTATATACGTTTTCTTCATTGGGTGTTTTTACTTGCTCCCTCCTAGTGGCAACAGTAACAGTTATGATCACTGGAAGATCAGTAATGGCCTGCTTTAAAACAAATTAATGCAGTATATAGTAGAGGGAACTGATGAAACCTTCCACTGCCATTCATAAACAATTACCTGGATATCAATTAACAATTACCTGTTATCTACTGGACAACAGACAATGAAGGCAGATGCAGATTCTTCCTCTACAAATTGCACAGTGGAGAAAAACAATCTTCTGTTGTCATGTATAACATCAGGCTGTAGGTAACAGGCTTCCATATCAGTCTGAAAGACCATTCTGAATGTAATTTTGTAGGTAAACAAAAAGTGCTAAACCACTTTCTGTTGAGGATGATCCTGCCTTTACTCAGTAGAAAACAAACGTAAAACTGTGTATGAAAATGCAAAATATAAGTGGTCCTCTCCCGATACAGGCACCATTTAGTTACTCTGAAGTCTCTTAGCAGTTTTCTCTTCCTTTCTCTTCAGAGGATGGTGTTCATTCTGAGATTTCCTATTCTAAACTACTGTAAGAAAGCCCTTCTGTATCTCGAGCATAGATGTCCCCTGAGAGCAGCCATTAGAGAAAGCAAGACCTCAAATACAAGTAAACACTCAAATAAGCCTACAATGAAGCATTACTGACCAACTTTGTAGCCAAAACAAATTAAGTCATGGAAAGCAAGAGCAACCAGTCCTTCCATTTCCCTTCATCAAGAACTAGTTGCAAAGATTTCCTCATGGAAATGAAAGTAGCTCTGTCAGCAAATGTGTAGCCAGAAATCAGCATTTCCATGACTTGTGCATAACAGGAAACAGATTACAGGAACTCTGTGGGACTGAATTACTTAAAATACTTCAAGTTTTTAAGAATAATTTTGTTTGTTGCAATAAAAAGAATTCTGAAATCACAATCTGCGTTTAGTAAAATAGCCAGAAATTTCTAGGCAATCTGCAGCAATATTTATTTGCTGAATTTCCAATAGAATTGTTTGAGTGCAAGCTCTGTCTCCTTTGGATTGAAATTGTTCAGTGTTAACATCTATTAGTGTAAAAAGGTTATACTCTGTTACACCACTTTCTATTTACCCTATTTATTTATAGAGAAATATTTCTATTTGTTCTATTTCTAGTACAAATAAATGGTTATATTATGGGGGCTCTGACTGGTCAGACACTAAATTCAGGAATACATAAACTCATTGTAGATGCTCTGACAAACACTGTTGCCATGTTCTTTAAACTGTTAATTCTTGTTGCAGTTTCAAATAAATAACATTCTTTCATGCTTTCTACCTAGAAAATAGTTTAATTTAATGGGCCCTGAATACATAAAAATACTCATGTGATTAATATTACGGTGTTACATTTTTGAAAGTTCTCTCTCATTAAATTTCAGTTTCTGAGTGCCTGAAAGAGCTGTAGAAAACTGAAAGCATTGAAATGTGAAAGAAAAGCAGTCACCTGATGCTGACACAGGTAATGCATCTTCTTCAGTTCTGAAAGTTTTGAGAAGATTGGACACAAAAACAACCAACCTGCCAACTTCAATTTCCACCTTCCCATTTCAACAGAGTAAACAAAGCACAGCTCCAGAGAAGCTCTGTGCACGTGAGGAAGGACAGATACTTCCCACCACGTACAGGTAACTAAAAACATTTTTTAATGAACAGATGGAAGGCTGCCAAATCATGCTGGATGCACACACAGAGAGAGGATACTAAGCAAATATTGTACAACAGCTCTCCTGAAACAGAGCATCCAGCTGCATGCCCAGCAGAAGAGCAGGGCTGTGTAAACATACAAATGTAACTCCAGATGTCACTGTGAAAAGTCTCCATGCTATTAACATACTCACAAGTTTGTAAGACAACACATCTTACCCTTAACAGAGCAAGCTTCCTCACAAAGGTATGACTGATTATTAAACAGGGATACTGCCAACCTTTACACCCCACAAAAGTATTTGGAAAAAAAAAAATAGAATCTTCAATACAGCCATTCTCAACAGCTACAAGTAAAGCAATCAATTAAAAAGAACTTTAAAAATTGTCAAAGGCAATTTATATATATGTTTTTATATGCCAGGACTTCCAAAGTTACCAAGCACAGAGTTACACAAATCAGCTTCAGCTATTCATAGAACTTCCAATAGTTTAATCAAATTAATTCTAAACAATCCATAAACAATAACTGACTGGTTTGAAAGGGGCTTATTTTTCTTGATTTGTCAGTAGTTACTCTTTTAAACTATGTCATAAGAATCACCTGCGCTGGTCAGTTTAAATACAACGCCAAAATTTAAGCAATATTTTCTTTTAAGAAAACAGCCAGTCAATGATAAAGAACACTTTCTATACTCCTACACTAGTAACAGTATGCTCAAAGTGACAAAATGTAGCTATGTTTGACAGAAATGGTTTATTGATAGTGTTACCTTTAAACCATGACATTGTTTTGATGTAGCACATACACAGCAGCGAGGGTACAATGATTTAGGACAACCCTGACTAGGAGCTGGGAATGGACATGACTGGAATGCCTAAAACTCAGTCACAATCAAGAAGCCAAGAATAAAGGATATAAGAATCAAAGCCACTTATAGACTGTACTACTAGTTCATAGCTTTTGATACCCAAAAAAATCCTCCTGGATGGAAAATGGCTCTGGAATGCTGTGCTGCACTAGCAGACCCTTACATTATGTTTTTCAAGTGATAGCAAATTTTTAAAGTGACAGTAGAGGTCTCTGTACTTTGGTTTTACACATCCTGAAAAGAGTCTTATTTACCTCTCATTGATCTCCTACAGAACACTAAAGAGATAGCTCATCCAATTTTCTTACGTCCTCTAACAACAACAAACCCAAAATGTGCAATTATTTAAACACTTTTAGAAGCAGTGCAAGAGGAAAGCCTCAGGATAATTTCCAAGACTGACAACAAAGAAGGTAAGATTTGTTCTGTTTACATGGGCACATTTAGGAAGACAGCAGCTTAAATACTGTGTAAGAAATCAATACACTCATACACATGTCAGTCCCCTTTTCTGGAGTAATCATTAAAGTCCCTTAAGTTTCTGATCTCTTTTCCTATTACTTACTGAAAATTACTAAACCAAGGGAGAGAACACACATCTTAAGGTCCAGATTCCCATTTCCAACGCACAGTTTCAGCTGCAAGTTTATGACAGCATCTATGCCAAATAATTAAATATTAATAATGTTTTCAATACATTTTCAAATTGGTGCTTTAAAAAGCATAACTATCCTATTCCATATTTCCAAAAATATTTTCTATAGGGTTACCTAGAAGGGCAAGGAAGGAATACAAGACAACTTTCTGAAGTTCTACCACCTTCTTTTCTCCTTACAAAATTATCTTCATTATTTTCCATCATTATACATTCAGTGCATTTTCATGTATCTTCTAATTCCCATTTTAACTTTCTCACCACAATTCAGAGCCTACACAGATTGTTTCCCAAATCTTCCAAAGCAGTAGCAATTCTGAACAATAACCTCTTCTGAAATGTTAGTGCAAATGAAGATGACTAATGATTCAAAATGCACAAACCTATAATTTATGCCTAGTTCTGAGGATAAACAGAAACTCAATACTTTCAGATTTTACAAATCCATCATTACAGTTAATATTGAAAAATATTCACCCACAGCAGTAAAGAAGGAACATTCCTTTTAACTTCACTTCTATACAAAACAATAACCCTGTCAATGGTATTACACAAGTTTCTTGGTCAAATTTTGGAAGGTGAGATCCTGTTTAGTGTCTTTGTCATCATCGCAAGACAAAAATGAACAAACTTTTTTTGACCTTGTGTCATTTCTGGACTTATGAGAAAAACCTGCACTGACAGAAGGAATCACACAGGTCTTGGCACTCACTAATAACCCACACCAGGGGTTCTGCTCACAAAGCTACAGGCAGAGACTCTGGAAAACAGAAGGAGAATGGGAATTTGGGATAGATGTTCACTACCTCACATTTGCTGGAAGCATTTGTGAAGACACAGAGATGGAAACAGAATGTACAGGAATGGCCCACTGTCTTCACCAATTTAATTGATTTACTAACAAAGCAAAACACAACTGATCAGACAGTTCAATGAACACACCACAGTACACAACAAAGCTTAACAGAAAAGTTCAATTTCAGTCGTGATAGCTGAATAAACAACTTCTGTTTTGCTCTAATCTTAGGAGAATATAGAAGTTTTCCAATGAAAATGCATAGTTTTATATTAATTTTAATCTTATTTTTATGAAAAATAAAATTCTTCCACGTTAGATTAACACTGATCTCCCACACTGGGGCTTCCAATTAAGCAGATTTGTAGGCCAAGAGAGCAAATCCAGTATCTTGGGTCTTTAAATTTAAATAGCATGTTGAAAGCAAAGGAATAAAAAAACCCCCACAATACTGAAAATAAAACATAAACTGGAGCTATGCCTTATATTCAAGAATAGTGATTTGTGAAATTAATTATTCCTAGACTTTAAGCCTAACTGCGGTTTATACCCAGAAAAAGCACGCGTCTAAAAGATATTTTGTCTCTTTTTCACTTCAGTCTCAGGCAGTAACAATTTTATGTTTCCGCTACGTCTTGGTCGAGAGGCGTGGAGAAAAAAAAAAAAATCAAATAACTAGCAACTTTGTAAACAGTCCGGTGACTACGAGAATACTTTTTTTTTAACGTTTCAAACTAGCAATGAAAACTAGTCGCATTTCACAGGAAACTCGATCCAAACCCATAATTGAACTTTTTATCCATATATATATATATATATATATATATATATACACACACATATGTACGCACACAAACCCCCAGGGATATGGGCGCAGGGATGCCCTATGGGACGGCAGGTCCAAAGCAAGGAGCGCCTGTTGTTTCCTGCGGGGCTGAGCCTCCCCAGGGGCGCAGGGAGAGGAGGGAGCAGGAGGGGAGAGCGGGGCGCCGAATTTCGGCTCTGCCTTTGCTGCGGCCGATGCGGAGCCGCCACAGCCCCGAGACCCACCAAAGGCGGGCACCGGAGCCCAGCGCAGGCAGCGGCTCCGCGCATCCCTGGGCCCGGTAACCACCCACCCCATCCCATCTCATCCCATCCCTTCTCATCCCACCCCATCCCGGTTCCCGCCGCCGCTCCCCCGCGCAGCCCCAGCCCGCCGGGCCGGCTCTCCCCTCTCCCCGCCGCGCTCAGCGGGTTCCCCGCTCCGGGCGGCCCCAGCGCGGCCCCGCCGCGGCTCCAGGCCCGGCCCAGTCCCGGTGGTGGCGCAAGAGCCGAGGCTGCTCCCGCAGCGGGACCGCGGCCGCCCCGCGCCGCGCCCTGCCCCGTTCCCACCGCCCGCGCCGCGCCGCCGCGGAGCCCGGGAAGGCGCTGCCCTTACCCAGAAGCTCTCCACGAAGTACGCCATCCTTCCCCCGCCGCCCCCGGGCACCGGCGAGCCCGGCCGCGGCCGCCGCAGCCGCCGAGACGCGACGGAGGAAACGGGCGCCGCCGCCGCGTTCCGCCCTTCCCGTGACGGAGCCGCCGCCGCGCCCGCCCCGCGCCTGCGCTCCGACCACGGCGCTACTGCGCAGGCGCGGGGAAGGACGGGCGCCCTCTGGCGGGCGAGGCGGGAGGAGGCGCGGAGGGATTGGGGGAAATTAAAATAATAAATAAAATTAAAATAAATAAATAAAATAAAAAATAATAACATGAAAAATAATAAAAATATAAATAAAATATAAAATTAAAATTAAAAATTAATAAAATCATAAAATAAAATAAAATATAAAATAATAAAATAAAAAATAAAATAAAATAAAATATGAAATATGAAATAAAAATAAAATAAAAATTTAAAAATAAAATAAAATTTAAAAAACCTAAACAAAATAAAATGAAAATAAAATATAAAATAAAATAATAATAAAAAAATAAAAATAAAATAAAACAAAATAACACAAAAGGACCACTGACAGAGTCAGAATACAACCTGAGCAGGATGGTGGAAGCAGTCCAGGTGAGGTGCTCTTCCTGAAGCAGTGATCCTGTAGAAAGGTCTGGTAGCTCTGGTCCTCTGGGAATCCAGTGTGTAAATGCTGCCTGTACTGTCCCAAATCCCAGATTATATCCAGGTGAGAATGCTTGGCTCCTCCCGCTGGGTGGAGCATCTCACAATGGGATGATGAGTTGTGAAGTGGGTCCTTGATGGCCCATTAAACAGAGATAACTCCTGGAGGGTGTTACCTGTGAGTCATGGGCCAGGCATTGATGGGCCATGAGCAGAAGAGCCCAAAGGAAGGGGGCCTGGGAAAACACTGCCCCACCTGGTTTAACAGCTCATGAAGATGGTGATACAATAAATACTTTGTGTACATCCCACACTGCAACCCAGGGCACGAGGAGATGAGAGTCCTCTGCTGTTTGAGGGGTCTTCAGCCAGAGGGTGGCTGGGCACTGGAACAGGATCTCCAGAATCACAGAATGTGTAGGTTGGAAGAGACCTTGAAGGTCGTCAAGTCCAACCCAGCCCTAACACCTCAACTGGATCGTGGCATCGAGTGCCACGTCCAGGCTTTGCTTAAACACATCCAGGGATGGTGACTCCAACACCTCCCCAGGGAGGCTATTCCAGTATTTAATCACTCTTTCAGTGAAAAACTTCTAATATCCAACCTGTATTTCCCTTGATGCAGCCTGAGACTGTATCCTCCCTTTCTGTCAAGGGGAACATCATCACGGCAGAAACCCTGATGGAGTTGGAGCAACTTTTGGACAACACTCTTGGGGACACGATGAGATTCTTAGGGATGTCCTTTACAGGGCTAAGAGTTGGACTCGATAATCCTCGTGTCCCTTCCAACTCAGAATATTCTGTGATTCTGGAATGTGGCTTCATAACCAAGTCTCATTCCAGCCAGGTAGGGTAAGGTCATTGAAAGCAGGTGACAAGAACTAGTCCTGCAGGGAATTTTGCTGATAATGCATAGTCTGCCCTCCTAACAGCATTGTCCCACAGGATTTTACACTTCCAGTGGCATGTTCCTAATAAAAATGCACCTCATCTAAAGCCTAAGTGTCTGCAGAAACTGAATTAATTCAGGTCTTCACCTTCTTCAATGATGGTTCAGTCTGTAGACTCTCCATTGACTCAATATAGAGTATCAGCCAGTGGGGGTGATGCCAATTATTGGTCCAGAACATGGGACCACTCAAGTGCCATCTGTGGCCAGTCTGTACCTTCATTTTTCTGAATATATATATATACATATATGGTCTTTGTGGCAGAGTAGCACCACTGGACTCTTTCTCCTGTTCTACCTTAATAGGGTGATTTCTTGCCCAAGACAGCAGTTAGGTTTTCATGATCTAAAAACAGAGGGCCAGGTCTAAGCAGGAATGTGAATGTTTGCCCAATGCAAACAGGTGGTAAGTGCGTTATCCCAACCTGACCTGTGGCTTTGTCAGCACAAAGTTTTATCTAAACCAGAAAAATTAAGCTGATATTCCTAACTGGGTTGAGTTCAAAGAGGTCCCTTCCCCCCTTATGGAAATCTTATTAGTCCTAGTGTGAAAAACCTCACCTTCTATCACATTGACACTAATGGTTTTTGTACTTTGTTCTGTATGTTATTAGGTAAGGCATAGAGCAGAACATTCAAGTCATCTCTGAGAACCTGATGAATCCACAAACTGCAATCCATTGTATCAAATTTATGCTGAGTAAAGACTTCCATGAAAGAAAAAGGTTAGGAAAAACATACTTCAAAAGTTCACAAAGCTACAGAATTTCATCTACCTTTACTAGAGATATTTTCATAGAAGTTGAGCAGTATCATTCTGAAATGGTATTACAGTTGATGGTAAAAGGTTGTAGATTTAGTCCACCACTTCTGTAGCTCTTTGGTGAGTTTAGAAGTTCCTTCCTTTCTGGCAATGTTCTCCAGAAGTTCCAGTGCATGCCAAGCTTGATTACTTGTCAATGCAGAGAAAACTCCTGTATCTGTTTCACCGTACAAATTTCTTTAAAAGTCCCAAGATTTTGTTGGATCTGGATCCCTCTCTTTTGATAAGAGAAGCACGTGTACTGTCATTTAAACAGTAATAACACACTATAGTGTTGTAGATAGGTAAAACTTTACAAAAGGAAGGCCTTGTAAAATCATGGCTCACTCCTGTCACTTTGGCTAAGAAGAAAAGGGGTGACTCAGCTGAATTAGAGGTAGAAAAACAAGTTATATAACCATCTCGTGCTCACATCATGGTGGTTGGTTGGATGATGTTTGCTGTATTTTAAAAGTATGTAACTGATAAAAGCCTAACTGTATAAAAAGGCCTGGATTTTGGAATAAAGGAGTTCTCTTTTGCACCTGCCTAGGAACTCTGTGTTGCTCTGCTTCATAACACTATAGGACTACATTTGAAGAAAACTTCTTTAGTCCTCTTTATACTTAATATAAGTAAGCAGTCTGTATTATGATACGATCTGAATAAAATAAAAAAGGACATGATTATAGTACATTCTGCAGTGTGCATTGCAATCTGTAAGGACATACAACAGGACAAAAAATAGATAAACGCTGCATGAGCAGAGCTGAGGCTTTCTCTTCCATAGCAGATAGAAATACATCTTTCATAGGGACAGATCCTATGCTATGATGGAAGGAGTCATGGAAGGTTCACTTCTACATTTCACAGAAAAGTTCCTATCTTCTGTATTTTCAAAGCTCTATAGTTCTCCCTTATGTGCTGCTATACTGGATATGAGGCAACAGCTACAGTTCTTCAGCAATCTACTATGACAGAAATATCAAAACCTATCCTCAGGTTTTCAACAGCTTTCTATATACACTTGAGTGAAATGCATAATCTCAATGTTAAGGCATGCCCCAACATACGTATAGTTATATAGAAAACCACTTTGATATGGATCATGATCAGGATAGAGATTAAATCTTGAGATTTTTCTACACAGAGAAATCCATAATGGATTACTAAATGCAGAGACAATGTCTCTTAATCTGGAAGTCCCCGATCAGCATGTTAGTGAAATCTTTGAGAATAGAATACTTTGCAATAGTGTCATTTATAGTTCTTTAATCTTATCTTCCTCCTTAGGTATTTGCTGCCAAGGACAGGATACTAGGTGAGGTAGCATTTGTTTGCCCCAGTACAATCATTCTTTTGTTCTCCTCCTGTAATGGAGACAGAGAGAAAGGGACATTATTTTGAAAGCCATAAATACACAGTGTGTTCTGTATAATAAACCAAGAATTCCCCGCATATTTTCAGCAACATTCACAGAAGATCAAAACAGTTTTATAGACTGCTGATTTTGTAATAGTTTCAAAAAGCAGTTCTTCTCATCATCTACATGAGTGTAAGGTTAAAGAACCACCACAACAAACCTCACAGGAAGGGTATGAAGAACTAAAGAGACATCTATGAACAACTAGTTCATTAGTTATATTTTATATCTAGGTTTTAAAGAATTTAGGAAGAAACACTCTGGAATGAGTTGCTTCCACTTTACAAGCTTAATCAATCTTTAACACCAATAAGGAATGGATAAGACAGGGGTAAGTGAAAAAATAAGAATTTAACAATCGGAACAGGAACAGATTAACAGTGAAACAACTGTTAGATATAATATTGCTGCATCACACAGGGTACCACCTGCCAGGATGGATCTCCCCAGCCCAGCATGTATCATGGACAAAGGGAAAAAAAGAGTGCCAGTCTTCCCTCTGCTCAATGCTCTGCTTGTCTCCCTGGTGGCTGGAGCTCCAGCTGGTGTTCTCTGGATCACAGGGCTTTTCTCTCGCAGGAGATGGCAGGGCAGGCAAGGCAGGGCAGCTGAGCTGGGGTGGCTCCTGATCCTCTCTCCTCAGCCAGGGCTGCTGGTGGAATTTGCCCTGAGGCAGACCAAGACCACTAACTGCAACCTCTCTGAGATGAGAAAAAAAAACCAAACCCAAAAGAGAACCTAAACCCAAAAAGCCTCTGTCCACACTGCCTCGGCTCCACAGCAAGATGCAAAGAGCTAAAATAAGTGCCCAGAGTGAGAGCTCTGCCTCAGCAAAAATGAAGAGTCCAGCAAGGCAAAAATTATGAGCCTAAGAGGCTGAGCTGCCTGCAAAAGAAATGACTTTAAAAATGCCCCCAGTACCACCCTCACAAGTTCCATTTTTTGGCTGCAGGGTCTTAAAGAGACAATAACAATTTTTGGGCACAGATAGATCTGGAATACAATAACGTTTTGGGTTATCCATGGCAGGAAATAACGCTAGTTTTTGAAAAAAAAATATGCTACTTAGCATTAATATGGATTGAATACATGTAAAAGGATTTAGCATTTAGCTCCCCTTTCAGAAAAGCATCCCTGACTGTGCAGTTTGCTATCTCCATCTCCACATACCCATTCTCCCATATTTCCAGCTTCTGGTTTTAAAAATGTTAATATTAACTTATTTTCAACAGAAATAAATATTGTATTTTGGTTTTACCTATAGCAACTAAGTTAATTTGTTTTATGTCAAAGCCATCTGAAAATGAATTATAAATTCTAGATAAAATAACTGTATTCAATTACCAGTAAAATCTTTAACACACGAATGTACAATTGAATGTGTTAATTTTAGTATTTAAAAAAAATCCAATTACCAAAAATAACATCACTTATTATATAACATTTTCATAATGAATTGCCAAAGAGTTAGTTGACATTTAAAGTTCCTTATAAATTAAAGAGTTAAAAACAGATTCAAGCAAAGTACATGCTCTAACACTACACTTTAAAGAGGATTTGAAGAAGCAGATGGAGCTATTTTATACGCCATATAGGTATTTCATATACTACATTGAGGATATGCCTTGAAAAATGCATTTTCTTTCTTTATTTATTTTCTTTGCTAAAAGAACTACTCAAAAATCTATAGGTGTATTTAGAAGACTATAAGAAGCAGAATGGGATATACAAAGCCAGAGTTGTTTACCAATATGGTGGAGAACAAAAGATGAAGTGAAGAAAGAATTAATTGTTAGCTAAGTCCTTTTCAAGAGTTGTTTCAGTTTGGTCAGTACTGTCACATTACCTTGCAGGATGTAAAACCCACCAGGATTATGTTCTAACCAAACAATGGTATCTGCATACCTGCAGACACTACTGAGAAGCTTAATAATTCACCTTCTTATGACCTACACATTACCTTCTGTCTTGGTTTAGGAAAACACAGATCTGCCAGGGAAAGCTGGAGTTTCCCTTGGAATGTAACATACTCCCCCTTCAAATTATTGTAATTTTGAAATTAAAGGTTTTCAAGCAAAGATTTGGGAATAGGAATAACAGTTCTTTACTAGGAACATTATGAATACAAATGCAGCAGTAAAAAACAACAACAACAACAAAAACCACAACAAAAACACCCCCAAAAAACAAGCAAGCAAACAAACAAAAATCCTTGAAACCCCAACAGAGTCAGAAATATAACCTGACACCCTGTTGGTCAGGGTGCTGGGAGCAATCCAAAGTAAACTCTCCTGGGGTGGCAGATGTGGTTCTATTGGAGTAGAGCTGGCCCTGTAGAAGGGTCCAGTAATGGTGAGATGGGTCCAGTCTTCCTCTGGAAATCCAGTGGGAACACTGGCTATCTGGTACTCCTACATCTCAGTTTTTATCCAGGTAGGAATAAAAATAAAAAGTCACAGAAACTTATCCTGGGCTCCTCCCCCTGGGTGGAGCATCTCCCCATGGGATGATGGAATTGTATCAGCCCTGCAGTGAGCCTGGATGGCCCATGAACAGCAGAGATCCCCTGGAGGGAGGATGGGTGGTGGAAGAGATAAAGAAACACTGCCCCAGCTGGTTTTAAAAGCTGCCCATTAACAGAAGGCACTCACCCATTCCCTCCTGGAATTGCAAGAGATAAAGAAAACCATCTCCCCAGTTGCTTTCAACATATGAAATAGAACATGTATTTTTTTTTTGGTTACATAACCCAAGACACTTTCATTACTAGACATTTGCTGCAGCCTTTTTGTACAGAAAGCGTAACAAAATCCCATAGGCAGAAGGTTAGAGCTAGTAAAGCTTAGGAAAAAAATCTGGAAAAAGAGATTATAAAGTTAGCAGCAAATACAACTAACTTGAAGTAATTTATTCAAAGGGAATTCTCCCAGATAATCTTAATACAGGCTAAACTCTTTTCCGAAATACGTGCATAAACTGAAAATGTAGTTCAATGGGATAACACTGGTGAGATTATGGCCTACACCACACTTTGGGTTAGGATAGGTGTTTCTAATGTTATTTCTAAGTATAAGATGAACAAAAATATTTGTTGACAGAGTCACAGTCATGTTGTTACAGTGAGAGATCAACTGAATTTCTTTAAACTTGGTGTAATATTTCATCAGTTATTTTAAAGTTAGGAATAATACACATGTTCTGTTGAAGATTTGCAGCAACTTTTAATGGCACTGTTTTCTACAACCCTGGAATTATGGATTCCATCAGGCTGCATCATCTGTCTCACTGTATAGTTAACTGCATGCCTCTATTGATCTGGACACCAAGCTTGATTGTATATAATTTGTGAATTCAATTAAGTTATGAAGCCAACAGCGTCGTCTCAGAGTGAGTTGGTGTTAATGGTCTGCCTTTGTAACTCTTCAGCCAAAAGCATGTCTCATCAAATCAACCATCAATCAAATGGAAGGCTCAGAAAGTGTTAGTAAACATTAGCAGCAACACACCAGAATAGCTGAGTGGTTGTAGATTCCATTTTGACTTCTTGTCCCATTTCAGAGCTGCATGAAAAGTTCTGGGAGATTTCTAATATATTCAGCAGGTGCATAACTACAGTAATACCATACTGAATTTTTAAATCTATATTCTATGTAAGATGGGGAAATAACAGGATAAATTATTATGTTGCTGTACCCTAAGGTATAGATTCAATGCTTTGTTGAATTCATACTCTTGACACCTTAATATTTTTAATATTACATATATATTGACTTACCTGAAATTATGTCAATCAATGAATTTGGAGCAGCAGCTTATTTGTAGTCAACTAGTAAAAATAACCTAAATGGGAAAAAAAAAAGAAAGACTGAAGTATTTAATACACTGAAATTCAATGAAAAGTAAAGAAAAATTAAGTGTTTAGAAGAGCAAGCTCTGACTGTATTAACTACTTAGTACCAAAGTGCTCCATAGTTCAGCGCCCACCGTGGTGGTGTTCTGATCACAAAAATCTTCTCCACTCTTGTTATAATATACAACAGAAAAGGTAATTTGTGGAAGGATGTGAAGCCAAGCTAGTAAGATCATGTGGTATTCTCAATAAAGTGTTCTTAGGACAGCATATATAAGAATAGATAGTACTTTTGTTCTTAAATCAAAGACAGCTTTTAAGTATTACTATACTAACAGAAGAGCAACTGCTTGGGATTGAGTTCATGCAAGGCAGTAAATGAAATAACGGAAGATATTGGTCTGGACAGGTATTTCAGCTGTCTAGGGAAGTAACTATTGAAATATTGTGAAAGAAGTGAAATGATTTGGTGATATAAATCCTTAATTAAGATTGAACCTTAAAAATCAGAATGTCAGTGTGAACAGGATGGCCAGTGAATAGCTTCCATTTTGGAAAAGTAATGCCATGTGAAAATTATTCTTACCTTTGAATCTTAACATCCATGGATTGACACACTAATGTCTATTAATGACAGCCATCACCTTCAGCAAATTGAAAAAATACGTGAACTTCAGTGTCCATGTCACTTCAATAAAATTTAAAGCCTAATTCCTTCTGAAGAGGCGCAGTAACAATTTGGAAGGCTTCCTGTCTGCTCACACAGAGGATATTTGTGGTCTATTTTTTCTGTTGTTTTTCTGTGTTTTGGTTGTCATGGTGGTTGTGTTGTTTTTTTTTTTTTTTTTTTTTTTTTTCCCTGTGAGTTTGTTTGTTTGTTTTAAAGGTACAAAAGTAGCCAAGATGCCTATGAGTTATTACATCAGGCAATTTTCTGTCTTAAACACTGCCTTTTTATAGAATGAGAAATAGTTACCTGAGTGAATGTTTGCAACACAATGAGAGCTGTGGTCTAAGGTTCCAGCTGGCTTCCATCTGATTTTGGTCCAATAATGACAACAGGTTTGGTGTACAAGGATAAGGAGGATGGAGCCAACCAAAATTAAAATTGGCTGCTTATTCCTATGGCAGAGCACTACTAGAGAAAATGATGCATCTGTCTTACTGCCTTATACTAAGATATGTAAATTTAAAAAAATGAATACTTGAATTTTTAGTTTGTCACGTGGTTAATCTGATCTTCCAAAGCTAGAAGGAAAAGGTGCATACATTTACACACATGATTCCAAACTGTTTATTTGAGCATTTTCAGAATGAAAAACATATGCGAGACAATGACCATCAATATGTTAAGGAGAAAAAACACCCCTCCATGTAAAATGACTCAAAACCTCCATTTGAGATAATGATTTTATTAAAAGAAGACACTGAAAGACATGTTTCTAGGAAGAAAAATACATTAAAATTCAGTTGTAAAACAATTTTGCACTTTTTTTGTGGTTTTGTTTATAAGGAAAATCCCCCTTTTAATGGTATCCTTCACTGTTTTGAGTTTTCAAGCTACACAACCCTTTAGTTTCTATAACTGTAAGTCACAGGAACTTCTCAATAAGTCACTATAAATGTAAAGCTAAAAGATAGCTTGAGAAAACTGTAAATTGAATATACACTACCCTGTAAAGACATTACTTAACAATAATTCCAGGATAAAAGGACAGGTAAATAAATCTCACTTTCCTTTGTGTATTTTATCACAGAAATAAAATTCTATTTAGCATTTCTATTAAGCACAGAGGGTGCAGAGAGAAATATGGAAAGTTTAAAAATATTGGCATAAGTTACAGTAACACTGCAGTAGTTATGATCTAAATAACCTGTATGCTTTCAACACAGGAGGACTTCAATTTCCCCTGTATTTTTAGTACAATAGATTTATGACCATTCCCTTTGCCAAGAGGGATTAAAAAAAGGGGGGGAAAAAGGTAAAACTGTCAGTATAACAACATTTTATTCCGGTTTTTGATGTACCTTGAAATATATATTTCCATATATTTCAAAATTATAAAATATAAATTGAAAACTAATATTTATACCTAAAGATACCTATAGCTATACATAGAAATAAATGTATATAATAAACACCTCCATTTTAATTTTCACAATTCAAATTGAAGTCTGGTAGACAGAATTTTTATCACAGAAAAAAAAAAAAAAAAAAAAAAAAAAAAAAAAAAAAGCCCTAAAAACCATGACTCAAAAATAATGCCTTATATGCCTTCATTTATATAGCTATGCATTAGTACATGTTCAACATAATTACATCTGTTTTCCTTAAATTGGATGGATTTTAGGAAATGACTCAATGTTAAATCTGTCTTTTTTCAGATTAACATTTGGATGTTAATTTGGTTTCAATAGTCTATACTGCTCATTTTACGCAGAACAAGTGTAATGTCTGTGAAAGATCAGTTCCTTATAATGCAGTATGTTTCACTGTGAATCATTCTCAGATAACAAAAGCTACCAACAACTACTCTGTGAGCACTTAGAATACGTAAATTATTTTCTACACACTCGAAGCCTATTGAAATGTTTCTTCATTTAAGTACAACTTTAAATGCCGTTTTTTAAAAAACAAATACCACGATGTAAATTAATTTTCATGCTTTTGTACCATTCCACAAGCTTTGCAACATTCATTTCCCTTACTCAAAA
Organism: Zosterops lateralis; assembly: GCF_965231275.1. NCBI lineage: Eukaryota > Metazoa > Chordata > Aves > Passeriformes > Zosteropidae > Zosterops > Zosterops lateralis. The sequence goes on along the minus strand of NC_139800.1, from coordinate 4,821,788 downwards.
TATACTTCACCCTCTAACATTTTTAAATACAGGTAGTAATTAACCTCAGACTCAAAATGAGTGGCCACAGCTTAAAACCAGGCTTTGAGCTGATAGCAGAAAAATTGAACAAAACCACTGACAGCAGCGTGCTGTCAGCACATAAGGTGAGTGGGAATGTCTAATTTCAAAGAAAGCTGAACTTCCCCAATCCCCTCCCACACAGTCACTGATGTGTTCAGCCACCAGGAACTGGCATTTCTGCTAAAGCAGCTTGGTCTCTACACGGCTGTTCTGTGGCCTTCTCCTGCTTCTGAAAACGGAAGTCCTTCATTAAGCAGAGTTTCATCAGCCAAGTATGCAGCAATTAGTTTCTATTGTAAATTTCATTGTGGCATTTATATCTACGCATTTTATTGCTATAGTAAACAGTCAGTCAATAGCATATAGACAACTTAGACCATGAGGTATGTCTAGCACAGACTGTTTTATACACGGTAATGACTAAGTTCAATAAAATGTTCAATAGATAAACAAATGTTAAATACCAGAAGGGAACATAAAATGTTCAGCTCCACATGAGCAGATTGAAAGGAACTGTTTTTTCATATTTTAGAGACTTCTAAACTATAGAACTTTCTAAAGTTCTCTAAGGATAGCTCTTTAAATAGTTTGTATTACCACGATCCCATGAAAGCTAGATAAAATTAGACTGACCAGTACAAATTTTGGTTCAAGGTCTTGAATAATTTAAATTTATTTTTTGTTTACTCATTGTTTAATTACTCAAATTATTGATAACCCTGGAAATAAGTACAAAATTTTTCTCCCCTTTCCCATTTGGTCTGACTTAGAAAGTATCAACTGTCTAAAGAAACATAGTTAATGCAACATTTCTCAGTAGTAGTTACCAGTTATCACCCAACAGGTTATAATTTCAGTCCACCTAAACCTCCTTTTTTTAACATTAATTTACCCTCAAGCAGCATGAAGTATCTAAACTAAACTAACATTAAATTATCCAAAAACCATGCTCTCTCAGGTAAAATGAAAATCCTTACTTCAGAGATTCTAATATCTACATGTGTGAACCAGAAGAGTTCTGCACTACTGGGTCAGGTAAAACATATATTGAACAATAAATTTTAATCATTTAATCAAAAATTGGAATGCAACATCTATATTTCAACAACTTTATTAACATAGTCAAGCAGTGATTAACATTCACATCTATTATGTCACATCATACAAATGTAAATACAAAATTACTACAGTACAATATATATTCTCTGCATGATCCAAAATATTTGGTGGCCCCAAAAACTCTTTTAAAATTCAGCAGCTTATCAAAAATTAAAACCATATTCTATTTAAAATGAAGTTCTGTTAGCACATAGGCAGACTTCAAGAAATATCACTCAATTTAGTACAGTTTGAGAGGTTGCAGGAGGATATGTTTGAAGGAAACATTCCAACATTGTGGCAGATACAGAAACGTAAGATTTAAAGCTTTCAAGCAAAACTTATACAACCTAAGTTGTCAGCAGAAAGATTGGGTCACCTTTCATTTAAAACTATTTTGTGTACTTCATCCAATTTAAAATTTCAGAAGTCTCTAGTATCAATAAGTCAGACATTGTACAACACAACTATCTCTTTCTATCACAACTATCTCAAAAAAAGATATTACACTGCAGATTTCAGCCAAATAAACCTCCTTATACCAATCTTTTTATTCTCATTGCTGTCCTCAGAAAAAACACCCAAACCTTAATTTTGTTGCTCACCCAAAATAAGGAAATAGAGACCTAAAGTGAAAGTAGCACAACAGAACAACACTACACTCTAAGTGCTGAATTCTTTGAGATGTGGATTTGGCTTACTTAAAGCATACTGTAACACCACACATGGATTCACCCTATAGAGCCATTTCAAACTTCCCTCATTTATGTACATTCAAGCAAGTGAGTATCACCATTTCAGCAGAATATATAAGGCAAGCAAGAAGAGTACTTGCCTCAGTTCCCCATTTAAAACTGGCTTGCTCTAACCGTTAAGTGCAAAGAGCAAGCATCAGTGGCAGACAAAATGCAGTTTTCTACTGAAGAATACATAGAAGACTGATGGATACAAATCATCCTGGAGAATGCATAGGTGAGTGAAATACATAGCTACTGAACAAGCTTTATTTATTTAAGGTAAGGTTATGTAGTATTATAACAAATATGTGTGCAAACTACATCAGCATCTAACTGAGATTAACTGCAGGATGTTTTGTCATTTCATTGTAGAGCTTAACCTTTAGCTAAGATAAAAAGTCACACTTTAGACCCTATATAAAAGCTTTATGCATCTATCGTACTCATGAAAGAGATATATGGAAGCAGTTAGTGTTAAGTTACAACTTCTTTCCTTGAAAAAATCTGAAACAAAAGATTTCCAATTTAATGTTGCATTTAAAGCATTTTTAAAGAAATATTTCAGTCGTTTGAATATGGATGCATTCTCCTTAAGGGAAGAATGTTTTTGCACCTTATCTGTTAATACATTCAATATGAATAATATAGGTGAAGCAAAATTCATTATTGTCCCACAGTAGAAGGTTAATTTAGAGTAAGTTTAAGCAAGAGGAGCTGCCTAAATGAAATACGTAAACTGGTAAAATTACAACACATTTTTATTAGCATGTGTTCTGAACAAAAAGAATATTCACCTGAGATAAAGCTAGTATTTGAATATTTCTAAGTAGCAATGAGTTTTGCTCAAGGAAAGCCACTTGAAGTTTTAAAATATACATTTTACTATTATACAATATTTGCAGTTTAAGTAATTAAGACTGATGCTAACATAAAAGTCCTAAAAAAAAAAATCACAGTGTGTATCAATATTATTAGTTACAAAATTTATGCTACTTCATAACTTTTAAAAATTATAATGATTACAAATTTTACCTATTCTTCTAAAAGTGATCTTCTGAGTACAAGCTTCAAGGAGCAATGAAATAAAAGCATAAGAATTAGCTTCTTATAATTTAAATATATACATACTCACTGATTTAGAAAATAATCAAGCTTTGGAAAAAAAAATACAAAACTGACTACTTTTGCTTGCACTGGTTAACATAATGAACTATTCTAATCTGTTTTCCAAAATGAAATGAGAGGTTTTGTGACTGCATTATGAAAAAAAATTAATATTGAACTTCACTTAAGACTAATTTAACAGCAATTTTGAACTGCCAAAAAGATGCATTTATAAGGATTTTGAATACACTTTCTGTTACCAACTTAGGTTGATCAGCAGCTTTTTTTCACTCTCAGAATCCTTCAAAAAGGGAAACTCAAAACAGGAAAAAGGCATATATAAAAACAGTAAACACTGACCTCCTGAGGTTCCTACAACAAAATTATTCAAGTAGAAAATCTACACCATTACATAGCAGCGGCTATTTCTGTAGTTTAGCACACTAACAGCACTTTTTCAGTGTGTAAGGAGCAAATGAAGGAAGCCGTGCTTTCAGCATGCCAAGAGGCAGAAACACTGGAATGTAACAAAGACAAACTCACAATTCTACCAGTATAAACATTCAGTCAACATTCAAGAACTGTCAAGACTACACCACAAGAATTAAGATGCTTTTTATATATCCCATGATGCAATAATTCAGTTTTAAATATTAATGCTGTGTCAGAACTTCTCTTACCTCACATTACACCCTAAAAGGCTTCTGCAAATCTCTGCACTATATGATGCATTAGGAATATGGTTTATTTGCTTTAAAATATACCATGAAAGAACTTACTGATACAAAATACTATTTTGTTTATTCCTGTACTGGTTCTTCCTGCCCTTTGTAATTATTTTCCTTGCTGTCATACCAGATCAGTTCACATCTGTACAAGTATGTATTAAAACTAATATGTACAAAAGTGGCATCCTAAACTAATGCAAGGTGAGGTGGAGTGGTTTTATTTGGTTAAAGGGGCTTTTTGAAATTTAAGAAGTTTAGTTGTTATGCTACTATATTATTTGGGTAGGTTTTCTATTCTACAAACTTTTTAATGTCATTTCTCTGAAACTCTTCCTTAATGTTTAAACATTTAGAATTAAAGCAAGTTGGGGTCTAAAATAATATCCCACCTTGCTAAGTGTTGAGCGGCAATGTCCCCTTTCAAAATTAAAGTCTTTTTATTTAATTTTACTAATTTATACCAGAGTTATTAGTTGAGAAGGTATTTTTGGTTTGTTATCAAAGTAATGTAACTTGAAAGCAAGTTATCACATGCAATTTTGATCAAATTGAATAAATACTATGTACTGGTATTATCAAATGTATTTCATACAGTACATGTTCAAACTATGCTTCAGGCATAATCCACTAAAATTTGCAAAGCCAAAAAAAAGAGGGGGAGGAACATAAAACATGCATGTGATCATGCATTGAAAAAAAAAGTCTAAAACTCTTTAAACTGCATTTATAAGTTCACACTCACACAGCTCAAACTTCAGTGCAATGGCTAAATCATTCAACAGTCAGAGAACAGAACCATGCAAAGAAGAGCAAGTTCTTAAAAAAGCCCCAACAAAGAAACCAAAAAACAAAAACCACCCCAAAAAACACAAACCAAATAAAAACAACAACAAAAAAATCCCCAATCAAACACAAACAATAAAAATATCCCCAAAACTCCAAACCAAAACAAACAAAAAAACCACCCAAAAAAATCCCACAATCCCTTCCAAGATCCCCCAAAATGCCCAAAACAAAAAACTAAAAACCAACCAACCAAAAAAAAAAAAAAAAAAAAACAAACAAAACCAAAAAAACCAAAATAAACCAACACCACCAAAAAAAAAACAAAAAAAAACCAAAAAAAACCCACCAAAAGAAAAAAATAAAACAAAACAAAACCAAAAAAAAAACTCCAAACAAAACAAAAAGCAGCCCCCAAAAAAACACCAAACCAAAAAACACCAACTAAACCAAAAACTGTTATCCAGTATCCATTCTGCAATGCAAAGGTGAGAAACTAAATCTACAAAAAGGCTGTTATGGCTTAATTTTGTTTTGCAGATTAATAATGCAGCACTTGAAAAATGGAAAGGTGTGGCTTCACCTCTGACCAGCAGAGTTAAAAATCTCTCCATTTTCCTTTATCATCATGGGATACTCTTTAGGCAATCTAAATTAATAAAGACTTGCCACTTTCAGATGGACACAAGATCAAGTGTACCAGTTAGGATTTCACATTCACAGTACATAAGAAAATACACATGGAAGGAAAAGTAAAGCGTTAACTTAACAAGGATTTATTCACAGGAATACATGTAAGTAGAGAAAAAAAAAACACAACAGAAAAGCTAAACAAATGAAATGAAGAGGATCCAAACCAACTTTCACTCTGTAGCTTTAAACTTGCACCCTTGTGCATTTAACTACATCACAAAGGGCCACCAACATGCGCCAATACAGTGTAGATACCCTGCATTACATCCATTAACTTAAACATCTCTTTAAGATCATGCTTTGAACAAAAAGAAAGCGTAGAAGGTAATACGTTGAGTGGGAATAAACACAAATATAGCAATCTTGTCATCAACTTCTACAATTGTCTTTACGTGCCAACTAACATTTATGCAGCCTTTAACGGGTCTTACCATGTAACTCATTTTAGAGATTCTGATAAAATCACTAGTATATAACCATGCAGAAAGCACATCACACTGACAGCACAGAGGCAAATATTTTGCACAGCTATATCAGCTTTCCACATTGTGCAGGTTACACACAATACAATATCAATCTTATTCTTAACAGATCCTAAAAAGGTATTTCAAGGCCTAATTGTTAACTACAGTACTTTATATCTATATTCTTAATAAAAATAAATTCCACTGAATCTTAAAAAGGAATTTTAAATGCAGGGCTATATTGAATTGGTAAACTGCAACACAAAACTGGCGCAACATAGGTAAATGTATACCAATTTCACTCTATGTGATGCAAGCATGCTACTTTCCCACTAATTAAAATTACTTCTGATCACTATGAGCCAGAACGCATGCCTGAACCTTAAACTGCAAGTTAAGAATAATGCCTTACTCTAAAAATCAAAACTAACAAAGTACAATAATAAAATCATATCCACTACCTTGGTTGTTTTTCTTAATGTAAAAATTAAGATGTCAATCTTTCCTTTGCAGTGTCCCTCTCCTTACCCCAAAAATGAAAGGAGTGACTTATTTGGCAGCTTGCAGGTTGCTTCATTTATCCAAGTTAACCTTTATTATTTTACGATGGGGTTCTATACTGTACACTGCAAGTGCCTGTTCCTAATACAGACACAAGCTGCATTTTAACTGTACTAACTTCGTTTGTGTAGTTCTTCATTAACATGCAAATACCTAGAAATCCCCTCAAGCAGGATGAAATAATGTAGAAAACCCTTACTTAAAAAAACAGAAAACAAAAAAGAAAGCCTTTTACTGTTTGTGACCCCCATTCTTAGGTTTCCTTTATTGTGCGCAAAATATTTTTCCTCTTTACGTATCCCTATGGTTCAATTATATGGTTTCTTATTTTGGTACAAATCCCCACAATATTCCAGAATGTGCTGTTTTGTGACTAGATTCTTTTTTTTTTCTTCTTCACATCCAGTGCAGAGGTGTAATAGGAGACAGATTTCCACCCACAAAGGCTCCAGATGTTAAAACATTTCCCAACATCGACTTAATACAGTGACGGCAACACCTCCCTCCCGCCCCTCCCAGTAGGGTTGGGATTGTACTGTATTCCCTACTGGTTTACCCTTCCCCCCAGTAAAGGGTAACATTTTCCCTGGGTGCAGAGGCTCCCTCATAGTCTCCCAGACTGAAGGACCTGTAAAAGGAAAAGATAATGGTATGATTAAATCTCACCTTGAACCTTTGGCAGATAGATAAATAGAGTATTTTTCAAGCACTAAGTGCCAACCTCTGACTTAAAAATTGATTTATGCCTAATGTTCCCTTTTAAGTCTGTTAAGAAACCAGCCCATTTGTATCAGATAAGTTAGTAATCATGAAACAACAATATATGCTTTGAAGCTACATTGACAGTTCCACTATTGTGCTAAACTTAGGTTTAAGATAAAAGCAGCCCTATATGTTCTAACCAGTTTTTCCATTTTTAGCACAAAATTATGAGGCAGTTATGACATTGAGAAAGAATATTAAAGCATATCTTCAACTGACCTAGCAGTTTCCTTTTTGAGTGGATTAAAAGATAGCCATAGCTTCTCTGCAGTTGAAACTGAGAGTAATGGCGGATTTTATCACTTTGGTTTCTTTTTCATCAGGAGGAGAAAACATCCTTATGTTAGTACTAAAATGCCCTCACTGGTAAGTATGTAGCAGTTTTATTTTTAATCCATTGTTCCAAACATGTAATGCAAAGAGGATTTTTTATGACTTTGAAAATATCTTAGGCTGAGTTTTAAACAGTTGTCCATTCCAACACTGAACAGAACTGCATGACTCACCTAATTTCAGTACAAAAATTCTACTAGAAGTATCAAAATGGTATAAAGAGTAAAAGAATAAACTTAATTCACTCCTTTTCTTGGGTAATATAATAATATAATTTGGTATATCTTGGGTAATATAATAATCTCTTCACAGTATCACACATGGGAAATTTGCTTTATACAAAGTACACAGGCAGCTTACAAAGCAAGGTGGTATAATAATAATAGAGCTACTCTGGAATGCACTTTCAATGCTCTTTGTTGAAGCTGAATCATTCTCCACACAGAGGTGTTTAACAATTCTGAGTTGACACACAAAATGGAACACGCCAGTAATAAACACATCAGCCTCCCCCCAACATCAAATTATTAGCATAGCATTCTCTGTTCAGGAGAAACATCATTCAGTATGTAGTTAGGACTTCCCATAGCTAGTGTCTTAACAAACCTGCTTTCTTATGCTAGAAGAGTGTTCCCACTTAGACCACATCTGCCACCTACTAATTCATAACATAGAAGGTAGCCTGTGTCTTTAGTACAATGACTTGAGGATCTTATTCATCACTTTGTTTATTAATCTTCAACCAGCACTTTTTATACCTACACTTTCTTGATCAACTAATGTGTGTATCATAGACTCAGTTTTTCTTTCTTTCTTTCTCTCTGTGTAACAATAAAAAAAATCAGACAAATGCTTTTGCTACAGTCACCATCATTTAGGTATACTATCATCCCTTCTTTCTTTCCTTTATATAGGAAGGAAAAATACCTTCTCCAGTGCATCTCAGCAATTCTAAACTGATGAATTAATTATGTTTCACATGATGCAACAGGGAGGAAGTCTCAGCTCTCTCTGGCAAGCAAGAGTCATGTACTTACCTCTAATTATGGGACTGCAGCTACAGTGCATGAGGTTAAACTCCATAGTAAGCTGCAAGGCGCTCTTTTAAGGGAAGAGGAAACTGGTCAGAGAAACGCCTCCAATTCTCATCCCCAACTTGATTTTTAAATCCATGAAGAATCTACAAATGAGAAAGTGGAAGTCAAAATAAGCAAAGAACTGAGGGTACATTATTTACTAGCCTCATATGCCACAAGCTGCTGAGTTGTACATCTGGCAATTTGAATTCTTCATCATACTGAAATGCTACAAAGAAGCAAAGAAAGTAGAGCAAGGTCTTTCTTAACGCGTTTCTTAAAAGATGACATAAAGAATATAGCTACTCACAGAAACTAGTGTATGTGACTTAAAACCCAGGGTTAAGCCATTTCAGAATGTTTATTTGTAATTTTTTCAATTCATTTTTTGTCCGTCCGTCCGTCCGTCCGTCCATCCATCCATCCATCCATCTTATCAACTGACACAGTTCGCATATTTTAAGACTACTGTACTCACATTTATTTTTTAATAAATGTGAAGTATGTTGTGGCAAGTTAAGTTAAACAGCAGCCAGCTTTTGACAGAATGAATATCTGTCAATTTCTAGCACAAATACTGAACCTTTGAGAACTCTGTTTTCTGCATGGAACCTGTAAGACAACTTCACTAAAAATGAAGCTCTTAAAATCTTTTTTGTTTTGAAAGAACAGGGATCCACAGTCAATGGCAATCAAAAGCCAGTGAAAGAGGAAAACAAATAATCTCCAGGTTTCAGTCTGGACCTTGTGATGTAACAAACTAACTGAAAATCAAATTACACTATCAGAAAAAATTCTTAGTATGTTCTCTTAAAATTGCCAAATCTCTGTAAAAGTCAAATATTAGAAAGGACAAAAGCAGGCAAAATTACTGTTTCTCATATAAAATTATACCAAGAAAATCCAGAGCTTTGTTTTTCCTTTTTACGCTCAGTGTAACTGAATTGTGGAAGTCTGTCATGAACACACATCCTCAAATAAAAAGCAGTCGAAATTCAAGGTCATGGTGACAAGTTCACACTCAACACAAGACTGTCAAGCAGAGCTGTTTTTAATCAGATGTAGTGGTAATGACATTACATGCAACCAGTTAACTTACTGCTTTTCTCCCTCCCACAAGCAGGCTCTTTCCTAAACCCAATGAGTCACTTTAACCAGCTGCTACGAAACTACTGAAAATCTCAGACTGCTCAGGTATGACAAAAGATTGTGAGTCAGATTTTAACACTGGCAGCTAATCTACCAGTCTCCTGAAAGTATTTTCTCTTCTAGTTCTAGTACTAAATAAATAAAAAAGAAAACCAAAACCTGGACAAATCCCGTTTCTATCCCTTGTTCCCAAAAGTCATAATTACTGTTGGAAAAACATCTAATTGGGATACAGCAATCACATATTCATGAAGAAGTAGTCTAAAAATCCTCCATGCTATCACTGAAGAAAGCTTAATCTCCTTTCCTGCAAGGCAAAACTCAAAATCTACTTTAAAATTGCTTGCTTAAAAAGGCAAGGATGTCCTTATGCCAAGTGACCAAGAACCACTCTGTTAAGTTTGAATGCATTGTATCCTAGAAATAACATGGAAAGAATTTGACAAAGAGGACTTTAGCCTGCTGAAGGACTGGTGCAGTGAGACTGCTTTGGGCAATCATCACAGACTCTATCCAGGACCTCCTTTAGAGTTGTAATTGCTGTTTTGTTCTGCTGATGTTAGAATACTCACAGCTGTGCCTTTTCCAAATTTAAAGCTCCTCAGAAGGAGGCAGGTTATCTGAGAGACTAACTAGGACAGCGAGATTTCTGTCTCTGCTCTTAAAGATGGGATAGAAAAGTTCTAGCTTCTGATTTGATGCTCACACATCACTAATTGAAGAAAAAGTGACAATACTGACCCATGATCCTAATAAGTACTTAAGAATATGCTCCATTTTTGCTTTAAGAATATCATGAAACTTACTTTTGACATAGAACTTCACAAAAATGGGGATTTCACTTTAGAACTTGTGAGGTAAACCACTTCTCTCTCTCTTTTTTTTTTTTTTTAAAGATACCAGTGCCAAAATACAATGTACCACATTCTAGGTGGGGCTTTTTTTGTTTTTTGCTTGCTTAAAACAAGGCAAATAGTCATTTTGTTTAAATTCTAACTCTTTGCCTAGGTTTTTGCCAATGTTTGTCTTCGTCATAATCTCATAGAGAATTTAATTAAAAATGGTTGCTAACTTAAAGCAACTGACTGTAGAACATTAATTCTTTAATCCTAGTATTTCTCCTGCTCACAAAAGTTTTCCTTTTAAGATGTACAAGATGTATTCTAGGGTATAAATGTATGTTTATTTATAAGTTTATTGAAACTTACACAACCAAGAGGGATTCTGAGGAGGATTAAGCAATCTCTTATTTTCAGCAGGAGTTAGGAGAAACACGTAAGATACCACTGAGATATTTTTAATTTGAAACTTATGTGTTTCTCCAAAATAAAGTAGCCATCTTTGTGGCAAAAAAAGTCTTGAATCATACAAATTTCATTTTCTGAAAAAAAAAAAATTACATTCTTACATGTAGTATAAACTCCTCTGTTCTTCCAAATGCAGGAAAAACATAGCAGGCTGGACACTATGAAAAGCTGTTTGAGGATCGTTATCCCTTCAAGAAACACTTCAGGTGAACTTTGCAACTATTTGAAAAAGTTTGGAATAATCTAAATGCATACACAAAGATACAAGTTAAAAAAAAGTCAGGACTTTCATGCTTTGTCTGACAATTTATTGACCTTGCACGACCCACAAGGAGCAGAGGAACCTCCATGACCACAAACACAGTAAGTGCCAGCAGCGAAACATAAAGAAGGAAACCAGAGGATGTAAAACAACCACCACTAGAACAGACTGTTACCTTAGCAACCTTACCTTACAGAACATGTCTCGAAGATCATCTTTTGGGCTAATCCATGATGCAACAGCATCACAAAAAAAAATAAAGTCCTACAAGATTAAACAATCATATAGGTTAGAAATCTCAACTTATACATCTGAAAACAATGCTTGATGTTCATTCTGTAAATCGTGGATGGTCTTTGATCCTAATTCACAACTGCTTTTGCTTTTATGTATTTATTTTTCACTCAATTCAGAAAATGGTAAATTATTTTACGCTCAAATGTTCAGCAACAGAAATTGCTGGGTGTCTTACATTAAACCACAGTGACATCAACCCAAACTCTCCCCTTTGCATCACACTAATATATCTTCAATTCACCACAGTAATATAATTTCAATTCCTGCAGTACACATATAAATGCAAGATCTACTTACTTTAGTCACAAGCAACAAATGTATCTCTCACACATTTCCAGTTAGGGAAAAAAAGCTGTTTTATTTCTTTAAGTAGTCTTTTTCTGGGACACAGAGAACATTTATCATACAAGTTCAAAACTAAAGCCACCTCAAAGTCCCTGTACTCCATTCATCTGCTGTCGTGCTTTACCTCCTCCTACACCAATAGAACACCAGTCTTTAAAAATAAAGTTGCTAATGCACATAATAGGAACTGAGGATGAAGACTAGAGAGGAGAGATGAGTTACTGAAATGGGTCCTTATTTAACCCCTCTCTGTAAGCTACACAAACGAACATACAGTAGAGGACTGAAATGTAAAGTACAGAACAAGGCCTAATGAAATTAACTGAAAATTTCAAAACAAGGTAAATGCTCAATTCTTGAGCTTCAGGAAAAAGAATTCCAGGCAGAGAAAAGGGAAAGATCAGTTTTGTTCTCCTCTTAGAAAATATTACATTGATACAGCTTTACTTTAGAGGTGTGGAGACTGAAGATCAAGTCATATCCTATTCTTCAACTGTACCATTTTTATTTTGAAGAGATGGATGTTCATTGTCACATTGACTATTTGAAAAAATTATCCAAAGTTGAAACAGAATCTTCCCTACCCTACTATTAAAAATGAAGAGGTGGTTACTGGTTTTGTTCTGTTCCTTATTTTAAAAACCAAGGTTACATCTGGAAAATGGGTTTAAGAATGTCAACTTTTAACTTATATTTGCATACAGATCCTGACCACAGCCTGATAGAAGTATCAAAATACTTATTTTATTCGAAGTTGTTTACATATTCATTGCCAGTAAAAGACAAAAGCTGACTTTAGTAATACCTCTCTTCACTTTTCCTTTTTAGATAACAATTACTGAAGCATCATGATAGGGATCACTCACAGTATACACATCTTTGGGCTCCTTGACCTCAAAGCTACATCATGTACTGCAGTGAATCTCTTCAAGGTGAACTTTTTCATACTCTCCATACGGCTTTCACTAAATTTCACATGAGTAAAGAAAAGTTAACATCTGCTAATGTATCTTACTTGGACTACTCCACTGGGGTTGACCGTAATCATGGTACAAATCCCGCGGAACGCTGAGTCCTTTTCCTCATTGTCTCTTATGTTTCGCAGAGAGGTGCACCTAACAAATTGGAAAGCAAAACTTAGGTAACTCCATTACTTTTCTTCAATCAAGTCAAAACTAGATGACAGTATCTGATGGAATAAGTCACACTGATAAGATGATCTGAAACACGGTTTTGACCACTTAGAAAAACACTTGTTGCACACGGTTTTTCCTAGCATAATCCCACATTAGGCATCACCTCCAGAATCTGGCCTTTTTGTTATACTGTAGTCAGAGAGTGTGACCTCTATTCCATTAAATACAAAAGAAACATGTATCTGAAATACTTATAGAAACTATCATTATTAGAAGCGGAACATAAAATACTGTCACAGTATGAATTATGTCAGATACCACTTACAGAACAGTTATTGAACTTTAACAGCAGCAAGCAAGCTATTTTATACATAACAAATCTATAAACATATATTCCTTACAGCATTTCAAGCCTCAGACTGAATTTTAGGTAATGCACGGTTTAAATTTTACAATATTTGCATGCATTGTATTATCATTCTGGTGGATTTTAAAATGCTCTTTCATAGTCAAGCTTTAACACAGCAAGCATGTGACAATCTTATCCCATGCATAAATTAGTCGTTAGCCACAACATAAAGAATACATGACGGTGCTACTAAAAACTCACAAACCTGATAGGACAAGATTAGTCACATGGTTGGCAATGATTAAGGATTGAGATTTTGTAACCAACTGAAAATATATCTAAAAGTGAGATAGAGAGAAGAAAGAAAGAAGGAAAGAAAGAAAGAGAGTGAAGAAAAATGAATTAAAAAAAAAAGATTGAATAATACACACCAGGGTCTTATAAACTGCTGTAGCATGGGTGCCACCTCTTGAGGACAAACGTAACCAAGACGACCAATTGTTATTGCTAAGGTAACGCAATCACGGTTATACACCACCAAACGCCAACCAAGACATGAGCAAATGAGGGGGGAGGAGAAAAAATAAAGAAAAAACAACAAATAACTCAGAAACAGAAACCAACAGAATCTGTGTATGATAATAAACATAAGATTTCACCAGTGCTGTTTATTACCACCCCCTAAATAAGAGGCAGCAACATATATGGTTTACTCTCCAAGGTAAAAGAAAAATTAAAGAAGTATGAGAGAACACCAAAAACACAATTTTAAATCCAAAGGCTGAAGTAAGCAGTCACTCTGTCCCCCTTTAGAGTAATCATCTGCAGTAAATTTACCTCTACATATTCAAAGTTTTTATTGAAATATACTATAATGGATTTTTTTTAAAAAGGAAATTAATATTTTTCAGTTTTAGTATCAAGTATTCTAAACACTTTATCCAATATTTAGAATTCAGGGATTTTATAGACCTAATCTGTCAGTAAAAATAAATTTCCAAATACTTTTACATGGAATATATTGTGGTCTGTCTGAAAATGCTAAATAGATTGAACACTTCTCAAAGAGTAACCAAGGTTTGTCTTCATCATAATCTCATAGAGAATTTAATTAAAAATGGTTGTTAACTCAAAGCAACTGACTGCAGAACATTAATTCTTTAATCCGAGTATTTCTCCTGCTCACAAAAGTTTTCCTTTTAAGATGTACAAGAATCTGACCTCTGATACCAAAGCATGAGGACACATGAAAAGCAAAATTGCTTCGCCACGTGATGAGGTAGTTTAGTTTTTTGTTCTGAGGGACAGACCAAATAAAGTATCATTATGCAAATGTGTTTTAATGGTGTTTGCTCAACTCACAAAAGATTAATCTTTAGAAAAAGGAGAGGGTGGGGAATAATGTATCAGAATTACTTGAAGCAAAATACATGAATAATACTAAAATCCAGCAGATTTGTATGAAGCAGAAAAAGGAAACCTATGTTCAAGGGACATACTATGCAACACTCTAATTAACAGGCATTTGTGAACAGTTTCATGAAACATGCAATAAAGCAGATGATGCTTTCTCAAATAAAAGTTTGGTGTAGGATATACTAGCAGTCTGAAACATATTAATTCCATGTGATGCAGCTCACTGTTAACGTACTGGTATACTTGATTTCCATATACAGTGTCTAAAATTTTTTACTATCTTATAAAACTTCACTGAAGTTCAAATGAAAATACATTTTTAAGTTTAATCTGTAAATTCTTACAGCTACATCTTTAACAACAAATAGAAATCTCTGTCAAAGTGTGTTTTCCCAACTGCTTTCATAATTACACAGCAAGCTACAGCAAAACCAGTAGTACTCTTGCACATACTAGTGGCACACAACAAAATATCCCACAACAAACTTATAATAAGTACACCACACTCAACATTTATTTGCAGTTATCCATTCACATTTAAAATAACTATTAAGAGAATTATATAAAAAAAAAATCAGTGTTTGAATGCTTCCAAAAATTCTCTTAACAATGATGGAAGCATACATTTAACTATTGGATGCCTCTCAGTTACAGGTAATACACATCCATCAGTGCAGAGGAGGGGAGTCAGGACAGGGATAAGGGAAACTGACATTGTTATATTATTATAGTATTATACTGTCACACTATTCCATGGTGAATTTCACAACTAGGTATTTGATTCAAAATTTTCTTTTCAAAAAATAGTACCTACAATATGCCAAAAAACTAAGTAAATTTTCCTTCAAGTTCACCTTCCATACTAAATGGGATAGAGGAGCAGAGAAAGTGCAGCTTTTAAGTTCAGAGAATACTGAAGGAAAAATACGCTTTCCAAAACCTCTCTCCAAATTATCTCTTGCTTTACTCAAAAAGTATAACTGTACTCTTGTATTTGCATCATATTCAATCATGTCAGATATAGCAACTAAACTGTCATTTTCTTACAAGACAGTTTTCAAAGAGAAGGAAAACAGTAAACAAAATAAACTCATTGCATTATCTATAATTTTTTTGCTCAAGTATGGAAGGTGCTTTTCATACCAGAACATGCCCTCTATAAATGCAAAAGAAACAAGCCTCAGGAATTCCAATTCAGTAAAGCATTTGGGAATTACTCCCAATTTGGAATGCAAAGCCAGAACATAAAATATGCATGCCATTATTAGAATTCTTTTCAGGAATTTGTTATTAAGTGACCAGGTAACAGAAATTAAACATAATTTCAGTTATGCCGTGGTAAAACTGCCATCACAGATCTAGATTTTTGTGCATGATATTGTAAGTTTATCTTAAAAAAAAAGTGCAAATTCAAAGAGTTCATTGTTTTATATATGCCAATTATATCTTTTCCAACACTGGACATATATATACAGTACACGTGTAAGGACATGCATACATCAAAATCAGTGAGAAATTAAGTCCTAAGTGTTACTGCATACATTTGTCATATTTAATACATAAATAAAACCAGAAGAATGATTAAACAGATGATAAATCGATATAATAAGTGTTATAAAAGGAGAAAGCAATTAGAATCTAGATATATGATTTGCTGCAAGACTGAGACTTGTAAGAGCTTGTGCAAAACAGAGTTGCTTTTGCTTATAAAAGACAAATACATAACAAAATCAGTTCTGGTGTGGTTCCCCTATGCAATTTCAAACAATAATTATTAAAAAAACCTTCTAATTCCCATCACCATGTACAGGATATTTTCTGGGTACCTGTGTTCTCTAACAACGTCTTTGGTGTGTTGGGTCTGTTAATTATTTCTACAAGCTGGTGCAAGACCATTGGAATATAAGGCTGCATTTCTATACCTGAAACAACAATTGAAAAAAATCAGAAGAAAATGACCATTAATATACATAATGTAAACACAACATGTACACTTAACTTACTAACAAGAACAAGGACAACAAATATAATTTAAATATTAACATAAAGGTATCACTTTAAAAAAATTCATCTAAAACACCCAGTCAAATAATTCTAAATGTGCAAAGATTTAAAGAAAAAAATAAAATCTTACCCATCTGGATAGAGATTTCTCCAATTGCCCAGGTGGCATTGTTACACACAGAAATGAATTCGGGGTTTAGGTTGGTTCCCAAAATTGGCATGAAATCAGCTAGAAAGAACAACATTTTAAAAACTCATCACACAATACAACCATCTTGTCCCAATATTTTATGATTGTGAGAAGAAAAAAAATAAGGGAAGTTTTAAAAAAAGAAAATGTAATACTATTTAAATACTTGGAAAGTGTTACATTCAAATTAACAAAAGCTATATATTCTAGCTACATATATCAGATTAACCTGGAATTTAGAACCTAAGCAGATAAACGCAAATATTTTCAAATTATGCTTTTAAAATCTTCTTAGTGGGGTTTATCTTTATGTAACTTTCATAGAAATCTTCTCTCCTTTCCTTGCTCAGGGGAGAGGAGAGAGAGGAAGAGAAGAAAAAAAACCACAGTTACAAGCACTAGTGGTTTTGTCATATGGCTGAACAAATCACCTGGATAACCATGTATTCAGCTACCCTTGAAAAAACAATAAACACTAGAAGGCAATCGTGTTTTTGATTAAATTTTAAGAAAAGTGTGTCAAAAATGTCATTATAACATGTGCCAAATTAATTTTAAGTTCCAAACCTATCCAAGCATTCATTTGGCAAGGGCATCTCAACAGTATCTGTGGGAAGTGAAAGAGCAAATATTGTGGAAGTGTATCACTGATGCTACTTCCAACAGAAATAAAAAACAAAGCAGAAAAAAAGAGTAAAACTTATCCTCTAGCCCATTTTTAATCTTATATATTATATATATTTTTACTTAACAATAAGTTCTGGTAGAACAAAAAGAGCTATAAAACTGAAGAAAAAAATTAACTTCTGCACTATCCACAAAAATAGGAACATATTTTCTAAACACACAAGTCAAGGGAAAAAAGACTACAGACTCTTGTTGATAAAGGAAAATTACTATGTATAAAAATATGAAAAGGCAACCCATAGAATAGGGAGCATAACAATGGCTAATACAACCTCTCAGACATCTGCAAAACAAATTATTATACATGTAAAACAAACGTACCGATGCAAGGTTTAACATGCTGAAAACATGCCTTTGTCAGGTCACCTAACAATGCAAAAGAACTCTGCCGTACCTCAGGCATTTTGTCCTAAAGAGAGGAAGAAAAAAATTACAATTCTAGAAGAGTTTCTGATTCTCTGAATAAAGAAAACGTGTGGATCAAATAGCTTACTCATCTCACCTGCATGCATTGATACATTAGTGTCAGGATATTGCTGCGAGCCACTAACTGTTCAATGTTGCCTCCGAGTCCTTCAGCTAAACCACTGAGTAAATCAAGAGCCACAATCATGAAATCTTTATCTGGAGCCTCATATTGATCTGGCTGAGCATTATGCAACTGTAACAAATAAGTACACATTTTCAAAATCATACTAGATTTCTCAGGAGCATGCATAAAAAAGTTGCAGACTGCAACTTCATTTTAGATATTCAATTTTCCTGCACACCTCTAATTTTACATAGTTAACACTTTGGTTTAGCAAAGTAACATTGGAATAGTTATAGCAAAATACCATGGCTTGTGCAAGTGTCTTCTGCACCAGATTTACACAACGCTGGTACACAGGTTCACAGTATGGAAGAAAGCCAGATTGCAAGGCAGTAGCAACTGACGACAGGCACTGGAATTAAAAAAAAAAGGAGAGAGAAAGGAGTCACTACTTTTCTTCACATCCCTGAAGAGTCTTTTACTTGGGAGAGGCGGTTTGGAATGTTATCAGGATTTTAAGTACACCAACATGTAACTGATTAAGTAAACACAACGTAGAGAGGCAGTACTGATTTAGCTGAGCCAAGGCAACTATCAGCAAGTTGTTATCACTCCTGCCTACGCCAGTTGAGAAAATTTCTCAGCAGCAGCATCTTCTTAGAGGTAGCCAAGAAAATGCATACAAAACCAGTTACAATAATTAAGACAGCACTTACACCAAGCTGCAGTACCTTGACCATGAACAAGCCCTTATATATATAACCTAGGAGTTACAAAACTAATTTTTCTAGAGGTGTTTTCCTCTAGAGGTGCTTCACACTCAGCAAGTACAGAGCATCAGACTACATGGCCTGGTTCATACCTTCAGCTTGTCTGACAATAGTTTTAATGGAGGGATGAAGGGAAAGCAAGGAGAAAGAAGACAAGAATAAAAGGAGGATAGAATCCTTTTTTCCCTAAAGAAAACATTCCAAAATGTCAGAAAAAAATCTAAAGGATTTCTGCTAAACCTAAGGACATTTATTCAGTCATAAAGTTTTCTTACCACAGTCAGAGTATTTTTTCCCTAATGTAAAATAGCTAAAAATGTCAGCTTTTATAGTCACATTTACTAGCAGGAACACCTTTAGCATAAAGCTATAATTTTTAAAATAATTTTTAAAGAAATATTCACATTTTAACATTTACCTCTAATAAAGGGAAGAGATCTTTATCTTCATCTTTCAGCATGTTCCACTTCTGGATTAACGGAGGCATTAGCATCTGAATATATTCCTGTTTAGGATGAAAATTTAGGATGAAAATTTAGACGCTGAAACACTTTACTGCATACCACTTTATTTCAAACTTTAAAAAGAACTGAGATATATTCTACTTTTTCAAAGAACAGAACAAACAGGTGTACTGTAATTCAATCACTGTTGCAATTCATAGAAATATTTTAATATTAGAATTCACAATCTGTGTTTGATGTTTTTTCCTAAAGCACATAAGTCTCTTTACAAAGAGAATCTCTTCCTCCAGGTTTGGTTTCAGCATAGCTGCCTGGGTTATCTATCTGACTGCCACAAGGTGTACAGAAAACATTTTCATATTTACATTATGCCTCTACATCTGCCCCCTGCTTTTCTTAACCATCTTCTACTGCCCTGATGCTACAACCCTATCTCCATGCACACGAGTTCTGAAAATTCTGCCTCAAACTAACCATCCACAAAGAAAGTAATTTCCTGTCCTTTCAGAAGGAGGCACTTAGCCTCTCTATATAAAGCTGGCTTCCTTGCCACAGCACAGCCCCAGTCACAAGGACATTAAGCAAGGCACCTCTAGAGCGCTGTTGCTCATAGAAGGTATCCAAAGAGCCAACAGATTTTGTTATGTCCAGAGGAATGAAATTCTAACCAACTAAACAAAGTCCCACCCTCATCAGGAGCTGCCATTTAACTTCCTCCTGGTACTGTCAAATGTCAACGTGGCCAGGCTAAGACAGAGACTTAAAACAAGTCCTTTGATGGTTTGGGGTCCACATGGCAACTAAAATACCATGGAGTAACTAAAAAATTTTTTTTTTTTTTCTAGGATATCTATGTCATTTGAAGTGCTACAGAGAAATAAAACAAGTTTCAATAACCATCATAAGATGCAAACATGTACATCTTCTACTAATTAATACATGTACTCTAAAAAAAACCCCACCAGATTTCCCTGTGTGTTATCTGTGCTTTGTCCAAATACTGACATCTCCTCTCAAGCTAAAAAACTTGAAGCATGAAGAAAAAATCATGATGAATGGCCCATTTCATAACACATCACACACTTTTGTTTGTTCACTCAAAACAGCAAATATTTGTGTAGTGGGAGAATTATGTGCAGTCTATGTATTTTATCTGTAAGCATGTAACACTAATAAAAGGTGCACAGAAACAGCATTTCTGGTTTATAACACATAAAGCACACCACGTAAAACACTGAACAACTTTTCAAATATAGTAACTCCTTCTGTAGAACATAAGGTATACTCACTGGTTTATTTAGATGATGTCCTACAGAATCTGCTAGGGTTCCTATAGCATCATAAAGAATGAGCAGGTTTTTATGCTGGTATTTACTAAATGCGAAGACCAAAGTGTCAAGTATATATGCAAGATAAGGAACAAGCTCTGTACAAGCCTCCTCTTCTAGAGTAGCAAAGGCACTGAAGGACAATAAAACAGGTTAGTACTTTGGAAATAATGAAACAAGACAACCCTAAAATGCACCACTTAACTTGTTTCTGTTTAAACATAAAGCTCTATTTAAGTCTTTAAATTCATGCAAGATAAGCTTCCAAAAATGTAATACTTAAATAACTTCAATCTTTTTTAACTGAACACAGAACCACCCGTAAGGATCTAGTTCTTACATTGTCAAGAACAAATCTTAAAATATTGCCATAAAACTCATTAGGAATACATGGAAACCCACACTAAAAAGAAAAGCATTAGCAGAAAAGTTACAAAACACTAACTAAAATAGAAGGAACCACAACAAAAGCTGATTATTTAAGTTAAAAGTGGAGCACTATCTTTAATGTACCCAGTAGCTGCACCTAGAGATTTTGGTGCTGCTGTGCCAGTACAATACAAACATCACTCTGTACTCAGCTGTTCACTACACAGAAAAAGATATAGAAAGACATGGAAAACTAAAAGCAAATACAGAGGATGCACAATTTTAGCTGCTCTTGGTCAAAACACAAATCATGACATCATGGAAACTTTTCAGCTTGTCTATCCAGCGTTTCAATGGCAGCATTAAGAAAACCCATTCAAAATGAAACAAAACCAAAAAAATCCCCTCACACCAGAGACACTGCTTCAGAGAAACATTAAGGAAAGGAAAAAATTACAGAGCTATTGAAGATTTACTGGCCTAGCTTTGTCAACAGGATTTTTATTAGCTTGTTTCTGCACTAAAAATGCATGCATCATTGCACGAGGTGAACAATCAATTTGTGTGCTACCAAATACAGAAAATGAAGTGTTTTTAAACACAACAGAACTGTGAACTCTAAATGGCTAGCATTCTTACTTTAATTAATTAATTATTTTTTAAAAAGAATTATTATTAGTATTCTTTCAGAAAGGCACACAATTTAAGCAGGAAAATGTGTTTCACTAAAACATCATTCTGTGTGTTGCCAGCTAAAGCAGCAGTTTCTTAGAAGTACAGAAGTGAATGTTAAGACATCTGCTCTACAGAAGTCAGGAACATAACATACAGTATCCTTTGACCAATCTTCAATTTGGAAGACATAAACAATGTATGCAACTGTTCAGTGTTGGGAGGAAGCCCCTTGTTGTTGCCTGAGAAGGTTCATTGTATTTCCTTACAATCTAAACAGCTAATAAATATGTTTTGACTTGTAATAACTCTACATTTTCCTTATAGTGAAGTTTCCCAGTTTATTTTTAGCTGCAACAGTAATTTCAGTGAATCTCTGTTCTAAAGAAAGTATTTGAAAACATGCTTTAATTCTCATATTGGACTTATAATTTAAAAAAATCAGGTGTACTGTCATTTTTAATATTTCCCTTCTAGATTTCCTGGTTTCCCTGGCCCATTGCACGTCCTTCATAAGCACCAGCAGGTGAGGTTATTTAACTACACCACAACACAGCTGTGTTCAACTAAATGCAGATTTTCAGCCATGTTTTGGACAAGGAAAGCTAGAAGAGAAGTGGAGGATTTTCCTTTGGGGAGTTTTTTTTTTGTTGCTTGTTTTTGTTTGGTTTGTTCGGTTTTGCATTTGTTTGGGTTTTTTTTAATAGAATAAATAGAGAAGACTTCAAAGCTCCCCAAACTTGCTAGCCAAAGTTTTGCAGATATTTGGAAACAAAAGGAAACAGTGTTTAATTCCTAAATCTTAATAAGTACCTTTCATAAAGTCATTGTTTCTGTTCTCAGGCAAGGATATATATTCCTTTTGAACAAAGCTTAAAGAACCCTGAACTCCTCCTTGTCCTTAGGCACAATTGACATTTAGGGGTGGATGTTATTATTATTATTGTTGTTGTTGTTATTATTATTAGGTGTTCAGAGACAAATGTAGCTGCTTCTTGAAGAAACACTGAAAGCTTGCTGTAAACTGACATGTAAATTTTTTTGATGCACAAGGGGGTGCACATATTCCCATTCCATTAATGTTGCTTCCACTAATTAAGCAATTAATTTTTATTTGTTTTAAAGAAGCAGACAAGGGGGAGAGGGGAATCTTACTTTCCAACATCTTGTTTCAAGAGGAAGACAATATCTCTTGAAATGATCATAACTGAAATGTTTTGGTAATGCTGAGCTAAGTATAAACAGTTTCAATAATCCAGTAGGACAACTTTCCACCGCAATCAGTTCTGACTGTGTTCATAGACATCTTTTAAAAATGCCAAATTTCTGGTCAATGAAACAGCATAATATTGAAATTAAATGTTGCAAACAGCTAATTTAGTACAATAAATTATTTAGGCTGGTGTTTTACATATCCTGAAACCAAAGTACACAAGAGAAACAGACATTAACTTTTTCCATAGTATTATAATTCAAGAGAAAGTTGCATCTACTCCGATTTAAGAGAAAGAATACATTGAGAGCTAGAAATGGAGTCACGCATTCACTGATAAGGGCGAGAAAACAGCTTTCCATGGGGAAAAAAAAAACAGTGCCATGGAAAGTGATGTTTGCTTAAGCCTTGGCTTACCTGCAGGCAGCTTCTTGTACTCTCTTGTTGCTATCCAAGATACGCTTTAGCAACTCAGTCATTAATGGCTTCAAGTATGTGTCTGGGGGTTGGCTAACGACCCAGTGTGCATAGCGACTAAGAGTCCAGCATGTAATGGAGCGCACAAGAGCCTTCTTGTCGGACAGGCACTGAATAAGGTGAGGGATTAGCTCTGGAAGATATGGAATCATACCCTGCATGCAGCCTGCAAAGAAAAATATAGCCATTGCAGTACCAGGATTAATGAAAAATTCCATTCTGTTTCCTGTGAGAGACATATTTTCATTCTCTATCACATCGCGCAAAGTTAAAAATACAAATATTTTAACAAAGCAAGTCTACCTAATTTATATAAAGTCCTAAAAAAACCCCTAAATTTATATAAAGTTCTAAAAAACACCCCTAAATTTATATAAAATTCTAAAAAGTACATTATAAAACTTATTTATAATTATTATATTATATAATTAAAAATTTATAATTATTATATTATATAATTAAAAGTATTAAAAGTATTAGATAATAATTAAATCTTCAAATAAAGTTACATTATTTTCAATTACATTTCTATGTCAGTGCTTTCCCAGTCTCCAGAAATTCTGCTTTATTGAATACCGTATAGTAAGTACATACAAATAAAGTTTCTTAAGCTTGAAGTTCCTACTTCAGTCTGCTCAGAATAAGCAAGAAAATACCAAGCAGAGGAAGACTGTCTTGACATCTAATCATCACATGAAAAAGGATTCCTTAAGAAATTAAATTTTCTTTGTCTTTTCTAAAATCACACAAATATTGACCATGAATAAAAAACTGCACACTTCAAGTCAGCAAGGGCAGCAACACACTGAGATGTGCCAGAAGTACTAACTTCCATCTTGCTGGACTTCAAATCAAAACCAATTAAAACTTTTCTAGTAACAGTAAAAAAAAGTATGCTCATTAGACACTAAGGAAAAAAAAAATAATTTAGGCAAGAACCCAAATCTACTTCAGCTCGCAAAAGGGACAGAGATGCTGGAACTTCAGGCAAAAAGCCAAGCAAGACTGTGAGTAAGTCAAAAAGAATAGAAGTTAGCCTATTTTAATTAGAGAACAATCTACAAAAAGCACCTTAGTGTACTGAAAGCACAGGAGTGGTCATCTCCATTTCTGAAAACACTTAAAATCTAAGGCAAAAATCTATTAAATACTTATCTTCTATGAAATCAAGGTAGTATTTTGAGAGACATTAACACCTCTATACTGCAACGTTTAGAAAAGAAGAAATTTTAAAAATCAGCAACCTGATATGAACTGTTGCCTTACCTTCAGCAATTGCACCAAGAACAAGGATACCAGATTCTTTAACTACCCACTCAGGGTGGAAGAGCAATTCCTTCAACAGTGGCAAGATGTGTGGCAGAAGTTCATCACGAAATACATTAGCTAGGACATCTAGAGCAGCAGCAGAACATTTCCCTGAAGGGAATTAACAGTGTTAATCTCTCTTTATTATACAAACAGTTGTAGTTAGGCAATATAATCCCCTTTTTAACTCTGAGCTGCCAGTGGATTCTCAGGAGGGAACATCCACTCCGTTACACTCCAGATGAATCCACTGTGCTCCTGTGCAAAGCCACAGCTCTCAGAAAGCCATTTTTTATTATAATATAAATTCCTTCTTAATCTGTATAAAGAATTGCACTGGTCTCATTAGTAAGCAACGTTGCTAATTGTCAGGCTATGCTGGTGACTCCTCTCTGTTCAGATTGGAAGTCAAATATAGAACACTGGATACAAACCAGGGTACATAATTCTCTCAAATCCAGATAATGTATGTCATCACAGATTTCTGAACTGTTCTTCTCTTTGTCTTTTAGGCCACCATTCCTGAACAACTTCAGCTTTCTTTTTAATTTCATTTTAATCAAAACCATGCATCACAGGGCACGTTATGTCATTGGAGTCTCTTTCTCAGAAAAAGCATATTTAATTCTGCAATCTCCACACACAGCAGTGACAAAAAGAGCATTAAGAATATAAAACTACACTTTTTCCCCAAGACATAGCTTTACAGAAACAAGCATATTTACACTCATATTTTCAACAACAATAATTATTCAGATATGTCTTGAAATTATTTAACCATAAGCCTGAAGCTACATTCACCTGTTGTGAAAACTTGTGGCCTTGGGGGAAAAAGACCTTATGTGGCTGTGCCCACATAGCATTATTCCATAATGAGTTTGTTTGCAAAGAAAATTCAAATCAGACTCGTCAGAATTTCACTAGCCTTTTTCTGTCACTGAACTTAAAAAATGGTTTGTGGTGTTTTCTTTCTTTATAACATACCCTATGTTATAACATATAACATAAATTTCCTTACAACGTAGCCTAAAGGTCCTATGACCCTCACAACAGGCCATCCAAACTCTGGTTTCCTCAGAGCCATCTCCTACCTTCACAACTAAAGTACTGTATTGAGAAGCCAATTCCTCACTGAGAAAAGAAATACCTTTAATGACCACAGGTATTCACATACATTCTACTAAATTAATAAAAAATAAGCCAAACCAAACCACCCAGTTTTAGAGGGATGACTGAAATTTTAAAAAGCATTATTAAGCTTGCTCCAGTTATCAATGTGCAAAGCTCTTTTTCCTGCTTTTTAAACTGAACTTAAACAAATTTTAAAGGATTTTTATTATTTCCATAGAAGTAAAATTTTGAGACCAAAAGCTCCACTGAATTGTATCAAACAAATATTTGTAACTTGATCTGCCACATTCAAAATAAGCTTACAGATGGATAGCTTTTGCCAATACAGTTATAAAATCAAAGTGTCATCTCAAAGGCTCCCTCCTCCAACACACCCACCAATTATGTCAGCAGTTAGTTATTTTTGTAGTCAAAATCAAAGTTTGTATATATTCCTTATATACAAACTTCTCTTTTTACTGTGGTTCTTGTATCATGCAAGTAACTCTAGTTCAAAGCATTTCACACATTACTTTGACCTACTTAAATTCCAGTCAGAAATAGTATCATCATCATCAAGTTCATCATCATCATCGTCATCATCTTCAATACCATCCTCTTCATGTTGCTGAGCCACCGTCTTCGAACGATGAAAACGAGGCCTTATATCCTGCTCACTATCTGGAATAGCTTCGTCTTCTTCAACATCCCCCTGCCATCAAATTGTTTTATTAGATAAACTACTACAACTGTGTTGCTTAAGGAAGTTAACAGTGCAGTTTTAGTTCAAGATTTTTTAAGTGTGTCAAAGATCCACAACCCACGTAAGCTGCTCCACTAAAAAAAAAATGCCACTGGGTTCTGTGTTTTACTGCTGCATTTACCAGAAAAGCAACATAAAAACACAAGCAAGGGAGGTATTGCTCACCCCTAAAGTAACCTTCTTGTTAAGAAATTACCCAGTGGAAATGGAGTAGAAAAAGCGATTGAGAAATACGGATACACAGACATATGTAGTGATGGCAAAAGCCATGTATTCAACCTAGAGGGCATTAGAATTAGTTCTGAACGTTTTTTTAATGCTGCATTCTTGCAGTAGCTCATGGTTATAGTATCCCAGCTCTGCTAAACTGTGTGGGAGGGGACTGAGGCAAAGCAGGAGAGACACAAATTCTTTTCCAATAAACACAGCATCAGTTGCATTTAGTATCTGGAACAGCATACTTTGCCCCAGAAAGCCAATTCTCTACTGAAGAGATGATAGGGTAGATCTGCCCATTCTGAACTGAACCATTCTGATTTATAGGTCAGAACCTAATCAACTATTCCAACAGAGTGAAAGAAACTGATGCTCACCTTCAACAGAATAATATCAATCTCTGAATATTTCATACCATTAACGAGCACAGGTATCAGCCTGCAAAGAAATATTTATACATATTAAAGTAACATATAAAAAAGCAGACAATTTTTAAGTTATACAGGCCATAATTTTGGTTCTAACCCTCAACTCCCACTCAAAGAGAAACACTTTAGCCTGATAAAAAGAACTATTACCTAAACCAAGTTCCATGTCATGAGATTCATCAATACTTTGTAATAAGAAAAAGTGTTATTTCAAATTACAAACTCATCCAGAGGCACCTTTCAGAAATTACATCTATAGGTTTTCAGTAAGAATTCAAACTCCCATAATATGCATGATAGATTGACTCTTACCAACAGTACTTGGCACTTTATCTACTTGTCACTGAAGACTCTACCTCATTACTGTTAAAGATGGAGCCCTAACTACATTAAACTCTCCTATCACCTCGTGCTTACTTCAGTAAGACAATTCCACATTGCAAAAATCTTGACTAATCCATACCAAGATTTACTTAATTATTAACAGGTTATGGTTATAAGGCTCCAACTGTACAGATGTAGAGCCAAAAAGGTACTAAGGAAAAAAGTAAAATACTTCCCTTTAAAACATGTTCATCACAACAAAAGAAAAAAAACTAAGAATATATAAGCCAAATGAAACTAATAATAACCATGGATGACGCAGCAACAGTGACAGACTCAATCTTGCTATATTCTGCAAGTGAATATTGTTTTTGCTCTAACATTCACACACTGCAATGCCACATTATGCTCTAAACTTTAAATGAAGGAATAGTAAGTATAAACATTAGCAGCAATTCATTGGCATTTCTGCAGCATACTTTGTGGAGTATTCATATTATAAAAAAGCCTACAGGCATAAAATGGAACAGATGTTAGAAATCACATAAACAAGTTTTAAGATCTTGTCCCACTTCTAATTTAACATACAAAATTTTAAGATTATCAAGCACTGACAAGCTTATATAGCTCCCTATAGGAGTCAAACAGGACTCACCAATAACTAAGTTGCCTTAAACATACGACATATAAAGATCATGGGGAAAATGTGGTGTAATTCTTATTAATTTACTTTTCCAGAAATTTAAAAGCTTTTTTAAAAAAATAATATGATGCTGTTGCAGTGTCAAGGTTCATGTAGGCCAAAAGAGATTTAATACTAGTAGTTATTAACTATGTGGTGTGTGTTGGGAACTTGTGCTAGGTACTATCATTCTTTTGCCTTTTGGACTACAAAAGTAGGAACTAAATCTCTCCATTTTGAAATTCAAAAATAATTTCTTGTAACACTTATTCTCCTGGCTTTAACTCCTAGTCTTTCTCCACCACAGTACATGTTTTAATCTCAATTTTCTACTTTTTAATAGGTGAGGAAAACTAAAATTTTGCTTTGTTTAATTACTTCACATCTATAATGCTTATTTTTGCTGAGAATGATGTGTCTCTTCTGCAATTGTGTTCTTCTACTCAAATCTTGAGAGAACTCCTCTCTCTTTAGTTAAAAAATGTTCAATGCATGTGTGAAAAGAGTGTATTTGCTGGCAACACTGAAGAACTAATTTCCTTCTGTAAAACACTTCAGATTAGTCTGGAAGAGTTTGCAAACACTGTTGCAGACAAAAGACATTTGCACTACACACATGGATATTTCCTCCCATACAATCAAAGATCTATCTCTTGAAAACTTTTTGCAACTCTGAAAAACTATGTTTTACAACTTAAACTACTATTAGGATGCAGAAGTATGAAGGAACAAATTGTACAGGCTTTCTTCAAGTTTAACTTGTAACAGTGATACAAAATTGATTTCTAAATCCAAGTCCTGTCATTTTGTTTTATGCTCTTTTTAAAATGAAGAACCCTTTGCATGACTATGCACATTGAAGCACTGCACAGAGATGCCGAACATCAGCAGTAGTCAAGACAACATGTTATGGTTCACCAGATATTAGAGGCAATGTCACATGGAGTTGTTCACTTAAGTGCATTTTACTGTATCTTTGTATTCATGTGAAGCATAACAGCTTGTTAAATTCGAGGTAGGCACTACAGTGACACAGTAAATTGTTTCTGGAGTTCACTGGGTCTGAAACCCTCAGAAGTCTTTTCAATTTTACTGTTCACAAGAACTAGCTATGGAATTCTTCTAAGCATACTTTAAGCCATATACAGTGTCTCTAAGAGTACCTATGAACAAGTCAACTGAAGTTTTAAGAGGACAGTCTCAAAATAAATATGAGTTGTAATTCTTTATACTTACTTAGTAAGATGCCGACATAATACCTCTTTACAAATTGGCTGTTCAGCCAATGTCAGCCAAAATTCACATGCTTCCAAAGCCACATTTTCATCTTGGTCCTGGGTCCTTTGGAGCATGTACTGCACAATATAAAAATAAATTACTTGTATAAAATAGAACATTTATGTTAAAACCTTTTTATTAGTAGCTCAAAGAGCATCTCAGCAATGTAAAATAACGTGCTTTATCCTGGTTATGGTCAACACGCCTGAAAAAGTAACATCTTCAATGTGTAAACTGGTGCTGTTTCAGCACTAGTGCCAGATTTTTACCATAATCTTTGCACTTAGGGTCAAGCAATGCCTGGCTGTGATACCAGCCATTTTGGGATAATTGATTTAATGAAGAATAAACAACTAAACATGCACTGCCTGTCAAACACAATGTCAAGTTGCAATTAGACAAGAATAATGTTTTGCAATCTTAGTCTTAAAGGGAAACAATGAGCCAGCAAGTGCAAGAGCAACACACCTGTTCTGATGAATGCTTTTTATTTATTATTTCTGCAACGTCAAACAGGGGAATCTGCAGAACATCTAGGAAATGAGACTCACCTCAACTATACTAATCATATGAGGAAGAAGGCGATCCATCCGAACTTCCAGCAGCATTACCAGAGCACGACAAACATTTTTGCGTACTTCAGGCTCCTCATCACCAGCCAGTGCAAAAAGATTCTATTGGAAAGTAGCAACAAGCTGAAAAACCTCAATTCATCAAGTTCAACTTGTATTAGAATTGACATTACTGGCTGACTGAAGGAGATGTACTTCTGCACTCGTCCAAAGCACACCTCAGAATACTATTTTATTTTTTAAAGACATATTGGTTAGCAAATTAATTCTTCAGTCTCTCGTATATTTTATACATAAATATGACACTGTGTATTAACACTAGTATAAGAACAGTACTTCTGCATTATTTTTTCCTCCTAAACATAAACTGTGTCAAATAAGAGGACCAAATCAAATACTCTAGACAGCCCAGAATCTTCTTATCCAAGTTCAGCAACAGTATTTAGACAGGCAGAGTTGCCCAGTGATATGCAATTCTCAGGAAAGGTAAGAGACAGACTGCTGCCATTACTTTTGCATCTTTACACAACAAGAGCTTTTCCTACTCAAGAAAAGGAAACATCTTTTGAAATACACCTACTTGTTTTGCTTACAGGGTGGTTAGCTCTGAGCACAAGCATACAGGGTGAACTTCAATCTATGGGGGCTGAAGCTAAGAATGGGCAAGAGAAATGGGGAGCTTAGGGGTAAAGGTGGTTGTAAAATGTAGTTCAAACCTCTGGATAAATTGGATAGGTAATTTGACTTAAACCTCCAACCAAGAATACACACCCACCTCAATAAAAGAATCTATGTGCAACATAAGAGCTTGAGTTCTGCTGATGATAAATTGATTGACGCACGCCACTGCATGAGACCTACAACAGACACAGTTAAAATATATATGTTTCATGAGTTAAAAACATTTTTTTAAAGTGTACTAAGGCATCAAAAGCATATACCAAATATCTTTCAAAGCAAGAGAGAACAAATCTGTGCATCTGTAGCAACACCAAGTAAAATTACTAAACTACATTTCAAGTACTGCCCTATACTCTGATATACCTAATAAACATTTAAAAATAAAGTATTCAGTATAAAGCCTACTATAAAGGCTAGGATGACTACAGCTGGCATATTTGTTCTGACAGTATGTATGTTCTTTTTGAGCATATTATGACCATGATCTTCTCAGATAATAATAATTCCATACAAGTCAACATGGCAGTATTTTAGCTTGACCTTCTTCATTGCTAAGTATGCAACTGTCTTTGCAATATGTTTAGAATTTACTGAGGCCAGAATGTGTTCACAATATAGATGTAGCTTAGAACAAAAACACACTTGTAGTTGGATAGGCACTAAAACACTTGTGGAAGAAACATTCTAAGAAATGAAGCACTTTTCTTCTATTCCATTTCATGCAAAGCCATTACTTACAGGTCTTTTTCATTCCTAGACACAAAACTCTTCAAAGATTCATTACAGTATTTTTACTACTCTAACTTCAAATTTTTATTCTATTTAGACGTTTCTTGGAAGACTGTGTCATAAAACATTGTTTGAAAGTTGTCTTTTAAGAGCTTTAAAGTATTACACTGACACTTTTCATACCTCAGCACTATGTACTGAACTGTCTGGGTCAGCTTTAAGGTAGTCTGCTTTAAACTCGAAATGTAATTCCGGGACTTTTCTTTTATACTGTTACTTTGGAGAGATTAATCCTGTTTTACAGTGAAAGGATGATGAATCCATTTAATTTGATTCAGCTGGAAGTTCAGTTATATGGAGAATTTTTTCTTCTGTCAGAACTCAGAACATTTTGTCAGCAAAAGAATTTTCATTCTTTCACTGCCGAAATCATTACAAAAGGAATGTAAAATTGTTATTTTTAATCAGAATATTAAGTGTCAAAGCCAGGTAAATAGAAGCACAGGAAAGAAGAGAAAGACTGTACAGTGTGGCAAGGAAAAAAGCATGTTTTTCTGTCTCTCTCACAGCTCCAGAGAATTACTAAGTTCATCTTTTCCACAAGACCAAGTTCACACTTTGTTTCATAATCTTCTTAGCAAGCATCTTTTATAGATGACTTTCTAAACTGTATTAGAATCCTATCATTAGTCTTAGTCTTCACTATCTATTACTTCTGGCAATAAAAAATTGCCACTTTAAAGCTGTCAAATCCAATTTTCAATGAGAAGATAAATCACATTTCACAGAATCACCAAGAATCATGGAATGGTTGAGGTTGGAAAGCACCTCTGAAAGTCATCTGGTTGATGCTGTGCTCAAGCAGGGACATCTACAGCCAGTTGGCCAGGACTGTGTCTAGTTGGCTACTGAGTATGTTCAAGGATGGAGACTCCAGCACCTCTCTGGGTAATCTGTGCCAGTAATTGGTCATCTTCCCAATAAAAAAGCAATTTCCTGACACTCAGAAGGAACTGTCTGCCTTTCTCTTATGGCCACAGTCTCTGGTTCTGTCACTGGGCACCACTGGAAAGAGCCTGGGCATTTTTTTTCCTCCCTCTCTTCAGGTATTTACACATGTTGATGAGTCCCAATTCTCTTGGCCTTTCCTGATATGGCCCTTTGCTGGATATTTCCAGTATATCCATGCCTCTCTTGCACTGAACAGTCCAGAACTGGATACAGCACTTCAGGTGTGATCTCACCTGGAAGATGAAGGGAAGGATCACCTCCCTTAAACCAGCTAGCAATAGCCCAGGATACCATTAGCCTTCTTTGTGGCAGGGGCACTCTGTTGGCTCAGTACAGTGTAAAACCTTTGTTTATATTTGTTATATTGTTTTGAATACTAACAATAACAATGTAATTCTGGGACTTTTCTTTTATACTGTTACTTTGGAGAGATTAATCCTGTTTTACAGTGAAAGGATGATGAATCCATTTAATTTGATTCAGCTGGAAGTTCAGTTATATGGAGAATTTTTTCTTCTGTCAGAACTCAGAACATTTTGTCAGCAAAAGAATTTTCACTCTTTCATTGCCGAAGTCATTACAAAAGGAACGTAAAATTGTTATTTTTAATCAGAATATTAAGTTCTAAACACAGCACTGAATTTTTTGTAATTATATGCAAGAAATTAGAGGAAGCTATTTGATTTTCAGAATCATTGACTGATTGCATGAAGAGGTGAGATTCTTGTATTAACTGTGAAGATAAACATGAAAATTACTGATGCACAGGGTC
This sequence comes from Zosterops lateralis, assembly GCF_965231275.1. NCBI lineage: Eukaryota > Metazoa > Chordata > Aves > Passeriformes > Zosteropidae > Zosterops > Zosterops lateralis. The sequence goes on along the minus strand of NC_139800.1, from coordinate 4,788,545 downwards.
TCTGCAGGATCATTTAGAAATGGTTTCAACCAGATCCACAAAACAGTAGCCTTCTGCTAATATATTTTAACAGGTAACTGTAAGTACAGCTTGTAAACCTACCGTATTTTTGGACTACTGTGCTTGAAGAACTGCAAGAACTTAGGTATCATGATATTGAGTGGCCGGTCCAACACATCACTATCTAAAATTTCAGCAGAATCTTCACAAATCTTCTGAAGAGCGCCAAAAGCGCCCTGTTTGAAAATGAATAAATAAATAAGTACCTTCTTTCACATTCTGAAGAAAACAAAATTTAAGACTTCATATAGAACAGGTAATTTCAGCACAACGCAGTAAATGTAGCTAGTCAATACTGTAAATGCAGCTAACTAATCAATGATTAAACTGAAATATTCTTAAAGGCATTTTATTTAAACTAGCATCTGAGCATCTGTCAGCTTTCAAGCTGGGAGAGTCAGCAATGACTAAGTGATAATTTTAGTTTGCTTTGATGCTCATGTATCCAAATATATTTCAAAGAACACTTAAAAGCTGATTTTTATTTGAGAAGTAAGCAGAATGAGAAAGAAGTATCCAAATTAATTGCATATAAAATCATATTTCCTTTCCTAATTCATTGTGGGGAAAAACAGAGATGATGGTCAATTTGAGTTTCATTTCAAATGTAGGGTTTTTTTTCTAAGAGAAAGAAGCACCAAACACTACACAACAATGTGGCATCTTGGATCATTAGTTATCTTTGAGGTTCACTTCATACAAAATGTTGCACACTTTCACGGAGATGTTATCAAGTAATTCAAATGGTGTGATCACCATCTTTATTTTTTTACATCAGACATAGCTTTATACTTTTTGTCATAGTTTAAATCTGTTATTTACTTATTTTCCTTCATTCAGACTAAACAAAACAGTTCATTTCACCTTGATACAGCAATCAATCACTTCTCCAGGTTAAGTTACAAGAAGAATGAACACTACTTTTACATAAGACAAAATTCAACATCAACTTAATGGTGCCTAAAAGATTCAAGATCATGGAGCAGTAATTTCAGAAGACTTCTCAGCTGAGATACTGTGATTATCCATCTGCAATCTTATTGCACTTTTTTGCAAAGAAAATCAATTTGTTTGAATGAACAGTAAGAACATGGACATTCTCAGCTGAGATACTGTGATTATCCATCTGCAATCTTATTGCACTTTTTTGCAAAGAAAATCAATTTGTTTGAATGAACAGTAAGAACATGGACCACAGATAGAAGAAAAAGTATCAAATTTGAGCCACTGCTCTGCAAGGAGAACAATGGGCATGTATAAATACACACAGACATGCACACAAAACTATACATATACATAGTGTCTGTGAAGAGAGATAAAAATAATGAAATTATCATCTTGTATTTGTATCTTGAAAATACCATCTTGTATTTTCTATAAATCTCCTTACCTCACAGGTATTGTAATCTTCAGAATCCAACAGGCTGCAAAGCTTTGGCAAGAGTTCAGGCCAATTCTGTAACTCCCCTTTTGAGGCAATGGTTGTTATCAGAATGCCTAAAAGAAAAAAAAAGAAACAGAAGAATGGAGAAACTGGAATCTCAAATGCTTTCACTTGTTTCATATCAATTTTTTGTATTTTTCTCCTCTCAAATATCTGAAGAGCTAAGAAAGTTATGGCTTTGTTAAGGACTGGCATACATAAAAACAGGAAGTATATGTAACTGCAAATGTTATTTGAAGGGCTTTAAACAGCAAAGGTGGGTTGCTTCTTCCTGTGGCCATGAAGGATTCAAACATTAGAAACCAAGTAACTTCACTTAAAAAAATTATAATTTATAACATTTATATATCTGTATAATTTAAAATTAATAACACAGCAGGGCAGCTTTGGCTGTAAATTTACTAAACACTGTACAAATCTGGACCTTTAATAAATGTAGAGTATCCACCCCAAGTCACTTCTTTTTTACTATGATAGGAAAGCATGATCATGGGAATCTGTCATTCAGCCTACAACCTAGTGATAAATCACGTGTACACAACTTTACTGTGTCTACACAAGATATTAAGGACACATTTTAACACCAAGATACCTACTAAGAGCTTAAACACCATGGCAGGTCATTCAGTTAGGAGCTGTGAGAGCCAGCAAACAGACAGGGCAGGCCAAAGAGTCGCTTATTCTGTTTCCACCACATATAGAAATCCTGGGGAAAACTGATCAGGTGACAGGGACAGAGAAGGCTACTTCTAAACTAGGATTGAATTTGTATGGGTCCATTTTGCCTCGATGCAAAATGTAACAACCAGCACAATCCTTTATGCTACTGGCAGCTCCTTCTAAGGAGTATGAACACAGAACTTGACACTACTACAACTAGTAAGTTGTAGTAAAAAGTGATGGAAAAAGCTTCCCAAGGTTTCTCCTTGAGCTACTCAGAATATATAATTTTTAGCATTTTTGGAATAAAATGCTAAAATTCTTGTTAAATACAGGACCACATTACAGAGTAAAGGACATTCTGGACAGGACACACAGTAACTAATAGGTATTTTGCAATATTGCTTTGATGCAAGGTCCTAGAAATGGTTTTAGAGGATGAAATGGACTGGCATGCAAATCAGACCATACATGTCATTATAAACTTCCTGTACAGGTGGTGCTTTGCCCCTGTAACTCCTGAAGCTGATTTCTGAACTTCTTAACTTTTAAAAGCTGAACTTCATATCAAAATTCCCCTTATAGGGCAATTGCTAGCTTTCAATGTCCTCTTGCAGTGAAGCTGTCCTGTTCAAATACTGAAACTATTTCCTCTGCTTGCTTTCAATCAGGAACTATATTAAGATCCTGCCCAGGCTAGAGAGTCCCTAGAAAGTTTTAAGAACAGTTACAGACACTTTCTAAGGAGAGGTATTTATATTCTGGTAGATTTGTGCGTCCTCAACAAACTCAGCTTGAATCTATATTTCAAAATTAGCACATGGTTACCACAGGTTAACAGTACAAAGAAGATACACTTGTTCATTTGGGGATTAGAATAAGGATAAGCTAAATATGACAAAACAATGTGCAGTTATCATTTGGTCTCAAGTCATGTGCTCATTTTCCTCAGCAAGGTGACTTCTGAAGATGGGATTAATCATCTTGCCTCAATCTGTGCCAAAAGAGATCACCTTTTGTCTGATTAGCACTAGGTGCTAGAGACCACAAAGGAGAGTGAACACTGCATTAAATCTTCTCTGATGCCATTTTGATGTACTTGCTCATTTTGCTCTCAGAATTCCTGAGATGTTATTTGCAATTGACTCATAAAATTCATAGTGCTTGAACTGCAGAAACATGTACTCATCAGAAAGAGCAGCTCTAATCTCCATCTGCCAACTCATGCTAAGAAGGCAGTCTAGGTAGGCAGTAACATCTTTACACTTCACCAGTACCAAGAATCCAGTGGGTACCAGACCAAGGTCAGACAGCTACAAGGATCGACCAATTCAAACAGGAGGGTGCCAAGCACAGCCAAAATGGCAACATTTAGGCAAGCACACAGTTCATCAGCTGCTACTCATATTCAGAGTTCACATATGTCTGTAATCCCTTCATGCATCACTTAAAGCTGAACAATACTTGAGCTACTAATCCACAAGCATTTCCTATCAGGAAAAATTAAAGAGTAACTGCTTGAAAACAATCAACCCCTACTTCCCTCAAAAAAACAGCACACAGACCATCACCAAACAACCCGAAGATAGGAAACCAAATGGAGCTGGAATATGTTCCTTAGCTGGCTCCATTGTACTCCAGAGAAAACTCCTATGAACAGATAAGCAAGCATGACTTCTACAACCTGAAATTCAGAGTACCTGCCACTCACAGATTTGTTTCTACTCTCATTAGGAACACTGGTCATTAACAGAATCCATAGTAAAGCAGCTTCACAACTGCCAAGACAGCGGGAAGAAGTTAAGAAATGAGTAATTTTTTCTGGTCTTTACTCTGTAACCTGAATGCCTGGAGAAGGAATCTTATAGAAAAAGTAAATTACTCTAAACAGTTACTGGTAGATTATTTTATAAGAAGAGTGAACTGAGAGAAGCTACATTTCTTTCTGAACTGACGCCCATACACATTTTCAGTGTTCAAACACATATTTTATGTTTTTCTAGTTTTTGAGCAGACCAGGAAAATTACTACAACATTAGAGGAAGTTGCATCATCAAAGAACAAACAGAAAAGCAACTTTACCTTGAACTAAGTAAAAATTATACAAACGTACATACAGTATATGTATATAACAATATATATAATACAAACATAGGTATTTTATGAAAGACATGTACAAAACCAAGGGATTTTAAAAATCAAAAATTCATGTAACAAATCAAACTTCTCACTGTAATTTTTAAGGTCTCTTCTGAGACCATTTCATGATTTTATGATATTGTGAAGTTCTAAACACCACACTTTCTCTACTGTTTTCTGACAGAAGCTCTTTATGTGAATGCCTTATGCATGGTATCACGATTCCCTGAAGGGTTGTGCATATGTGTGCACATAGAGGGTGGGGCATAGAAAACCAGCTAACAGAAGCATTTCATTGATGCAATCAGAGAACTGCAACTGTTCTTAAGTCAGACCTCCACTAGATTCCAGTTTTTAGGTATATAAGCTGGCAGCAAGCTCAATTTAAGCAGATTCAAATAAACTTACATTTAGTTATATTTCAAGAAATATGAACTGAATTGCTATATTACATCTAAGATTACAGGAATCTAGACTATGATAACTTTGTATTCACAATAAAAAATTTCATTGAAACATGGTGAGATTGTGATCATTATGAGAAACAAACAATTTTATGAATTTAGTAACTCTTTATGTCCCTAGTACAGCTCTCACCATTATCAGAAACATTTTCAGTATGCAGAGGACAGCATTAAGTGGAAACTTACCTACAGTAGCTCTAATTAAGGGGGAGGAATCACCAATGTTGTTCAGACATTCACTTTTAATGAAGTCAGTTACCCCATTTGGAAAGTTGTGAAAATGTGCTTTTACATTATTCTTCAAGATAAGACCACTCAAGGAACGTGTTGGCTCATCTGCAACAGAAAGTAATTACAGTCAATCTTCAATCAAATCACAGAAATAAAGCAGATTTCCAGAACAATGGCACAAGATCAAAGCTTATATATAGATATTAATCTTAATTTCCTTATCTCTCCTTCCACCTACACCCATCAATTCACCTAGCAAAGCTTTTCAGCTTCAGAGTACATAAATTAATCACCAAACATATAAAATTCAATAAGGGTAGTGTCAGATTCTGCACTGGGGATGGGGCAGCCCTGGATGTGCAGACACACTGGGCAATGAGACACTGGAAAGCAGTGCCACAGAAAGGGACACGGGGGTCCTGGTCAGTGACAAGCTGAACATGAGCCAGCAGTGCCCTGGCAGCCAGGAGGGCCACCCCTGTCCTGGGGACATCAGGGACAGCATCAGCTGGGCAAGGGAGGGGATTGTCCTGCTCTGCTCTGCTCTGGGGCAGCCTCACCTCCAGGGCTGGGGGCAGCTCTGGGGGCCACAACAGCCCAAGGGGAGGACACAGAGTGTCCAAAGGAGGCCACAAGGATGGTGAAGGGCCTTGAGGAGAAGCTGTTTGAGGAGCAGCTCAGGGCACTTGGTCTGTTCAGCCTGGAGGACACTGAGGGGAGAGCTCAGTGCAGTTACAGTTTCCTTGTGAGGGGAGGAGCAGGGGCAGGCACTGATCTCTGCTCTGTGGGGACAGGGACAGGACCTGAGGGAAGGGACTGAGGTTGTGTCAGGGCAGGTTTAGGTTGGGTGTCAGGAGAAGGTTCTTCACACAGAGGGTGGCAGAGCACTGGAACAAGGTCCCAAGGAAGCTGTGCCAGCACCAAGCCTGACAGAGTTCAAGGAGCATTTGGACAATGCCCTCAGGCAAAGGTGTGATTTTTGGGGGTATCCTGTGCAGAGCCAGGAATTGGATTTGGTGATCCTTGCTGGTCACTTCCAACTCAGCATATTGTGTGATTCTGTGATACATTATTTCTGTTTATTCAAAATCAGAGTACTGGATTATAAACCCTACATTTTAAGAGTAAGTTTTGAATAGACACATAGGCAAGGAATAGATCTGAAGTCACATGATACAGGAAACGCACTAAAGACTTTTCTCGGCCAAAGACATTCAGACATTCTGATTACACTGACAGGCTGCAACACTGATACTGTAAAAAACTGATGACAAACCCAGTTTCATCACAGTAGGATATGGAAATGATGAGGGACTGTCCAGTAAAACCTCTACCCGTACTCACACACAAATACAGTGTTCAATTTTTCTACGAAATAAGGTACTTCAATACCTTTAGAAATTCAAAATACTGATCTAATAAATTAATTATTAAAGGAAGCAGAGGGAAAAAGTTACATTAGATAACGTTAACAAGAAAGTGTTACACAGTCTGAGCTATAAAATAAATGCAACCAGAACTGACCTGAATTGAGTAAGAATTTAAGTTCAGGCAACAGTTTGAGTTCGGTTCATTGAGCTTGCTCTAACTTACTGGGCCAAGTAGAGGAATGGAAAAAGAACAGTATATATATCTTTCATTTATAGTGGAGTAGATTCATGTTTCATTCTTAACCAAGGGCATGAGTAACTTGGTATTCCATCTGAGATATGCTGAAAGTGAAAGATCTGAATGTTCTATATAAAGTGTTAGTTTACACTATAAACAAATTTAAATTTACAGTTTACAGCAACCCTAATAGCACTGGAAGATAATTTTAATCAGCATTTTAGCCACTTGTTGAATTTTTTTTGATGAAGTGCTGATTTGGGCAAAATACGAAATTCCTCTATGCCAAGCATTAGTCTACACATGGATCTATTACAGCCCTTCAGAACTGTTATTAACCCAACAGAAATGAAGATAAGCAAAATAAGAGACACAACTTTAAAATATAAAGTACTTTCAAACTAAAGGTACTGCACCACAACACCAAAACTCCCACAACACTGCAATGTCTTACTGATGGCTGACTGATGGACATTGGACACTTTATAGCAGCAAGAAAGAGAAGAGCTTTTCACACGAGAGGTGATTGTTTGCCTGATCAGAAATTAAAATTCATTTTAATCAACTGATTTTGAGTGCCAAAACCGGAATGCCTTCATACACTTTTTAATCTTGTCTTTTATGTTCACATTTCAGTTCTTCTAAAGAAGCATTAGTTAGAATGCTCTGGAACTACAAAAGTACTGAGGTAGAAACAAACATGTTCTTCAGAGTTCAGTAAGTTTATAAACCAGCAAGCCACCCAATGAATACATATTTGAGACAATTCTACAACTTTACCTACACTGTATGATTTAAATACCAACTTCTAAACAACATGAAAAATAAAACTCATTTCACAGCACTACATTTGCCCGCACTATTTCTAGGAGAAGGAAGGAAAAAAGGGTTTATTATTTAAAATAAAAAACTAAAGATTGTATGTGTGGACAAACTTCTCTCAACCTCACAACTTAGTTGTGGGCCATCATAAGTATCACTAAGTTACTTGGCACATCAAATCAAGTAATTTTGAGATAGTCTCTGAATTACAAGCAAAATCTTCACATCAATTCATGAGCCAATAAAGTGTGTCAAACTCTGATTGCTTTAACATAACTTTCATCCATTGACAGGTACACACACCTTTGGGCAATTCAGTCATTCATGAGTTACTATGAATATTTAAAATTGTGCCTGAGGAGAAAAGAAGCCAAAGGAATCCTCCTTTAATTTCCACATTTTAAAACTTTTGCAAACCACAAAAACCCATTATCATTAGCAGCCACAGACGCCAAACACAATAGTTACTGTAACTCTCCATCATCTAGTACTATCTTCTTGGTGTGAAAGAAATCAGTGACATCCAGAGTCTGATTAGACTATAGTAGGCTAGTCACTATTAGGATAAACACTAGAATGAAAATATTAAACACTGCATTAAGGAAAAGCATTAATTTATTAGAATGTCTGACTACAACTAGAAAAGAGATGAGGTGACAGCTTCAATTTAACCAGAGATCTACACATTATTAAGTGCCTTTTGTCAAAACAGACAGATTTGTCAATCAGTTTAGATAAAAATCACATGCAGGTGAAACTTCAGGACCATTTTTTTTCTTCACAAACTATTCTGTGGTATGCAGCAGTACGAAATGTCTTTAATCCATTCTTTTAGCCAAGACAACAAAAAAACTATTCTTCTTAGAAAGTGATTATCCCACGTATCTGCAACAAAGATTCCATGGGATTCATAATGGAAGTGGCATCTCTGACAAATGACAAAGACATAACAAAATGAGAAAAAGAAGAATTTTTTTTAAAAAGCAAAATCAATTATTAACAGATTGAGTGACAAGCAGAAATCACAAAGGACTTTGTACTAAACAAGCACCAACCACTTGAGACAGAGAAGCAGCCCAGAATCTGATATATAAGCACTAAGAAAAATTAATAACACTGCATCTTAAAATCTTAGTTTGAGAGAAAAAAATTTAGATATGACTGGACAAGGTTATTTATGGAATCCAGGGTGTTCAACAATTTAACAGCTACACCATCAGAAGATAGTAATATAGGTCTGTATGGAATTCTTGCTGTAACACCAAAATTACAGGCAGATGGCTTAAGAGCTGAGTAAGACACTCCTCAGTCTTCATAGATCTTGTGATCAGTTCTGTCAGCCATATGCTTCTGCCATCAGAAAAGCTCAGAGTCTTGTCTCCTTTTGTCTCAGTCAACTTAGAAGTACAGAGTTGACAAGAACATATAGTACAAGAAAAAGAAGGAATGTGAAGCAGACCTCTGGCATTTGGTATCATCTTTGGTGCCAAATCAGTTCATCAGCTGAAGATTCCTCTTTTCACACTGCCTCACTTTAAAATAAAATCATATAACAATTATCATTTGTTTGTCAGTAAATTCTCAATTCTGTTTTAAGATTCTCATACTAGTTCCAAATTTTAATAACAGAGAAAATGGATGCATAGCCCCATTACACAAATTATTTTAGGGTTACTGCAGTGCTTTTAAGAATCAAAGTGTGCCCTCAAACAGCCACAATTCCTCTACTGAGGGTTTGTATGACAAAGGTTGCATATGTGAAAGCAACAAGGTTTTTGTTGTACCTTGCAAGCCCAGGTAAGCATATGTTTCTCCATGCCTTTTGGAATCATAGGATGATTTGGGTTGGCAGGCGCCTTAAAAAGGTTATCTCATCCAACATCCTCACCATGGGCAAGAATGTGTTCAATTAAATCAGGTTGCTCAGAGCCCCATCCAATCTGACTTGGAATGTTTAAAGGGATGAGGCACTTGCTACTTTCTAGGCAACCTGTTCCAGTGTTCTACCACTTGCACTATAAAAAAACCTCTTCCATGCATCTAATCTACACCAACCTTCTTTTTTAAAATCATTATACCTTGTCCTATCACAATAAGCCTGGCTAAGAACTTTGTCCCTGTCTTTCCTATAGGCCCTCTTTCAGACAGGTGCAATAAGGTCTCCTCAAAGCCTTATTTTTTCCACACGTGATCACAGCAATTCCCTCAGCCTTTCCTGATTGCAGAGGTGTTCCAACTCTCTGATGGTCTTTGTGGCTCTCCTCTAGACCTCTTCTATGTCTTCCCCGTGCTCTGCCCCTACTTCCAAGGCCTGCAAATTTCCTTTTTGCCCTTTACTTTGACGAGCAAGTCAAACATAAATTGCTAGATTGCTAAAAGGGGACTGAGTGACTGGAATGAGAACCTTTGTCCATTTACAAGCTGCGATATAATGATTTATGAGCATGGCTATATTTTGCTGTGATATCTTGTGATATTGGCAACATTAGATGTGAGAGTGAGACTGTTTCTAAGGCAAAATTGCTGGTATGTTGATCTCCATCTTAAAGCTGTAAAGTCTTTTTCAGAAATAAGCTGTCGTTCTATGTTTTAACTATCAATATGGATTCACTAAGTACAAATACAAAATGTGTATTGACAATGACTACTGTTACTGTTGCCCATGAAGATTTCCAATGTGTTAATCAGACTGACTCTTAAAAGAGATAAAAGCAAAAAAATAAGAATCCCAGCAGAACTGTGTAATATGGGAAGCAGAAAATGAACAATTTCTTTTGTTCCAATATATAAGAATACAGCACAAAAACAGCTTTACAAGTTTCCTAGCAGAAAAAAAATCCTGCCTTTTTTTTTTTTTTTAAAACTGGACTATGCCTTAAGTGTAACACTTAAATGGATAAACACTTAAATGGATATGGTTACTATCACATCAGGAGTGGACTGATGGTATTTCAAAACATTCAGTGTATGTCAACATGTAAGTGACCTTGAAATGCAGTGACTAGACTGAAGTTAATCAGTGCTCTCCATTGACTTATGTGAGTCATGGAAAATAATTTAACTCAATTGCCTAAGCTTAGCAATGTCTGTAAGAGACCAAAACAAAGCTGGAAATGTTCTGCTGATACTGAGTTTTGCATATTTATTGAATAATAAGTTATGCTTCTTAAGATGATGGTGTAAATAAAATTGAAATGTGGACAATACAAGAGGAGTACTGAAGTGATCAAAAATAAACTTGTTGGTTGGTGTATTTGAGTCTATGTGGCAAAGTTTTGGTAGCAGAGAGGGACATGCAAAGGTGACTTCTCTGAAAAACTTCAAGAAATGCCTCCCAAGTCCAACAGAACTATTGCCAAATGGCTCTAAGATGGACCTGCTGCTGGCCAAGGCTGAGTGCATCAATGATGGTGGGAAAACAGCAGAGGAGGAGGCGCCCACCTCTTCACTCTAAAGACAGGACCTGAGGAAATGGACTGAAGCTGAGTCAGGAAAGGTTTAAGTTGGATATCAGGAAAATGTTCTTCATCCAGAGGGTGGCTGAGCAGTGGAAGAGGCTTCCCAGGGAAACAGTCAGAGGACCAAGCCTGACAGAGCTCAAGAAGCATTTGGGTAACAGTTTCAGGCACAAGGTGTGATTCTTGGGGTGTCCTGTGCAGGGCTGGCTAGGCTCAATGATCCTGATGGCTCCAATCCAACTCAGCATATCCTGTGATTCTCTGATTTAAGAAAGGAAAAAAATTACATGAAGAATTGCAGCCAGAGTAGAGAGGAGTGTGAATATGTGAATATGTAAGAGAAACAGCCCTGCAGACATTAAGGTAACTGAAGGAGAGGCATGAGATAGTCCAGCTGCTGGAGCAGAGATTCCCCTGCAGCCTGTGGTGAGGATCATGAGGCAGACTGTCCCCTGCAGCCCATGCAGAACCCCACACTAAAGCAGGTGGATGCCTGAAGGATGCTGTGCCCCTGTGGGAAGCCTGCACTGGAGCAGCCTGCTCCTGAAGGACTGCACTCCATGGAAAGGATCCACGCTGGAGCAGTTTGTGAAGAACTGCACCATGAGGAAAGGACTCTTGTTGTAAAAGCTTGTGGATGATTGTCTCCTGAGGGAGGGAACTTCTTACTGGAAAAGGGGGAAAAAGTATGAGGAGTGCTCCTCCTGAGGAGGAACAAGTGGCAGAGAGAACATGTGGTGAACTAACATCAGACCCCATCTCCTGTTCCCCTGCCTCACTGGGGGAGAGGAGGTAGAGAAAAGTGGGAGTAAAGTTAGGGCCTGGTGGAAGAGAAGTGTTTTTAAGATTTGGCTTTATTAGTCGTAACCCTAATCTGATTTGACTGGTCACAGAGTAAACTATTTCCCCAAGCCTGCAACAGTAATCTGAATGATCTCTCCCTGTCCTTATCTCAGTCCAGGGGCTTTTGTTATATTCTCTCTCCCATGTCTAGATGAGGGGAATTACAGCCACTACTATTAGTTTTGGAAGGTTTTGTTTTCTAACCACATGTCAATCAGAATGCCAAATTCTGTCTATCTCTACAGACTTGTAAAGGTTAAGACAAGAAAAAGTTAAAGAACTCATCTCCTGGTTTCACTTCTACTTTCAGCCTCTCTATCAAATCTCCACAACCAGGTTGTCCCAGCACTTTTCCTCTCTCATGTTGTCTCGTGTTGTCTCCTGATTCAGCAACTAAACCGGTCCTTGAATTCTATCAAGACCAGAGTAATCACTAATAAGAAATAGGTATTCAGCATTATGAAAACAAGATTCATTACAAGGTCCCAAACTATACAACAAATGCAGGGCAGTGCTGTAGTTTGAGAACATTTTAAAAGTAATGTAATGTCTCTGGCATTTACGTATTGAGGGCAGGGAGGAGGATGACAACACGGACTTTTGTACTTAATCAAGTGCATAGGAAAAGGAAATTACGATGGTACCAATGGAACTTGCTTAGACAGCATCTGGCAGGGAATGAATACAGATTTAGAGTCATTAATCTATCTGAAGAAACTGCCTCGTCAGATGAGTAGAGGTTTTGTCACTCTCTGAATATATCAAAGGTGAAACTTATATATTAAAATATGTGATAATCTGTCATTTGAATGTCAGCTGTTGGTTGACAAGGATTACTTGGCTGAGTAAACTAAGGCTGTGTTATCAAAATGAGTAATTCAGAATACTGTTCAAACTGCTGAGTACTGCGAAACACAAAATGCAAGATACAACACTGGTGCTGTACAGGGTATTGCACAGTGCAAATTTTAATTAGTTTTCCTTCTGTCTATATCCTAAAGGTATAGCTTTTCAGAAAGTTGTGTGGTAGCACACAAGCATGAATGCTGTTTTAAGGCCTGACTTCTTTGTTTCTCTGATATCCTTACAGCCAGTAAAGCTTCTTCCCCTATAATGACTATTTAATGAATGGAAAGCCTCCTCATTTTTATTTCCTAAGTCTGTACTCAGTGTGCTTTTTTTTTTTTTTTTTTTCCTTCCCTTCATTTTGGCTGACTTTTCTGAACAATATCATCAGGCTTTTAATTAGCAATATTGGGTTGCACTCTGGTAAACATCAGAACATAGTTTTGGCACTACTGGAGATGTTCCTCCTAAGCAGCTGTGTATGTAGCTAAAATAGGAAAATAGAAAGCACAGACCTCCATTAATTCAATACATTTTTGTTTTTTGTATTTTGCTACACGAGAGTTCTTACCAGGAAGATTAAGAGGACCAGTGAAAATGAGACTTATCTGAGATGCTTTGCTGGGTGACCATGCTGCTCTTCTGAGCAATTATAAATCCATCTTCAGTGACCATGCTGCTCTTCTGAGCAATTACAAATCCATCTTCAGTCTCTTTAGTTTTCAGTTTCTACCTACCACTTCATCACTCTTCTTTCTTTATAGGGGAATGAATATGAGGAAAACTGGGAGCTCTTATTATTTTGCAATGTTCAAAGCTCCTGAGACTTACAGATTGCCAGTCAGAATTCTCTCTGATTTGTAGCAGATCCACTGATTCAGAGAAAAACATACATCACTTGAAGTTATGTGAATCCTTTTTCCTTAGAGATATCAAACTAAAAATTTGTCCTGTTGAATCTACAGTTGCTTGAACTGCCAGTGTGACACTTCAGACAAAGCAGACAACTGCTGTAGGGCAAAGCAGTTATGAACTCCCTACACAGTCTGAGTGCAGACTGCAGTCATTGTTCCTTGGGGTTGAGTGCTCCCTTCCCTCAGCAGGTTTGCAGATGACACAAAACTGAGCAGTGCAGTTGACACAACAGAAGGAAGAGATGCCACCCAGAGGGACCTGGATGAGCTTGAAAAACGAATCCACGAGAATCTCATGAGGTTCAATAAGTCCAAGTGGAGGTGCTGCCCCTGGGTCAGGGCAGTCCCAGACAGGAGTACAGACTGAGAGAAGAAGCCCTGAGAGCAGCCCTGGGTAGGACTAGAGGGTGAAAAGCAGGACATGAGCCAACAATGTGTGCTTACAGCCATAAAGCCAACGGCATCCTGGGCTGCATCCAGAGCAGTGTGGGCAGCAGGGCCAGGGAGGGGATTCTCTCCCTCTGCTCTCAGACCCCACCTGCAGGGCTGCACCAGCTCTGTTGTGCCCAGCACAGGAAGGACAGTAACCTGTTGGAGCAAGTCCAGAGGAGGGCCATAAACATGGTCAGAAGGCTGGAACACCTCTCCTGTGAAGACAGACTGAGACCTGGTGTTGTAAAGCCTGGAGAAGAGAACTTTGGGGAGATCTCAATTGCTGCCTTTCAGTAGTTAAAAGAGGGAAAGCAACTTTTTCACTGACAGATGGTGGTAAGACAAAGGAGAAGGTTTTTAAAATAAACAAGGAGAGATTTGGATTAGATGTTAGGAAGAAATTCTTTACTCAGAGAATGGTGAGGCACAAAAACAGGTTGCCCAGAGAAGTAGTGGATGCCTCATCCCTGGAACTATTCAAGGGTTAGATGGGGCCCTGAGTAATCTGATATAGGGGGTGGCATCCCTGCCCATGGCAGGGGAGCTGGAACTAATCTTTACTGTCCCTTTCAACCCAAACCATGATAACCATAATTCTCTGATGATTATGTAACTCTGTCAGGGCACGGTTGCTCCTGAATGCCTGTTGAAAGCAGAAGGCCTGAGCTTCATGGGGGTTCTTAAGAGTGTGTATTATGTTATTATAGAAGGAGAAGAAAGGAGTTTAAAATGCTTTGCAAAAGCAGTAGTAATGCTTATCCTATTACTGGTATTAGCATGAAACTGTGGAGTTAAGATGTGCCTTTTCTATGGACAGTAAAGCAACTCAATTCTGAAGCTGGTAAAACATACTGTGGATATTATTATTTGTATTATTAAAAATATTTGGGTTTTTTCTTCTAGGTTCCACTCTCTTGTGACAATGAAAAAAAGATGTTTTAACTTGTACATGAGCAGTGGTAATGGGCATTCCTCTATTAAAGCAGATTTGGCTTCATAAAAATGCTTGGCTTGCCCAGCACTGGAAGATAACACACACGCTGAAAAGCTTTATCATCCTAATGCCTCATAGTAAGTCTCCTTTCTGAAAATCTAGAAAGAGGTGGTGATTCTCCTTCCTAGGAGCCTAAATCAGACACCAGCATCTAGCCTTCCAAACAGGAGGCACTTCTGAATGGCATCGAATCGAACACTGCTTGGTGAACAGAATCCCTTTAGAAACATGAGCAACACTTTTGCATCTGTAGGAAAACATCCCATAGGAATGTTTGATTCTGGCATTTTAAGTACACTTAGGTTTGATTTAAAAAGCCACCAAACATCACTGAGTATAAGAGCTTGCTTTTTTATAAAGCATAAAGAAATACCCATTGCAGGAGACTACATTCAGCTTGTAAAGAAACATAAAGAAAAGGCTTGAAACAGCTGATTAAATACCTCCACTTTACACCTAAAGATTTATTTTAAGTCAAAATAGATCCAAGACTACTTGAACTTTAGAAAATGACATAGCAACTCTTTCCTTGCATGGGCTTCAGAGACAAAGAAAGAAATATCAATGGAGATTTCATACTCTCGAGTCTGGATGTTCATAAAAAAGAACTCCAGGAAAGTGTTCCTGAAGCAGTGAATCACATAACAAATCCACAGTCTAATTCAGTTTCTTTCAAGACTCTAAATAAAGAAATAATCTGTCAGGAGAAGACTTTCCTTAAACCTACAAAATCCCTAAAGAAGCATGAAAAGGAATAATTAGCAAGCATATTGGGGAAAGCCATGGAATTTTTACTAACCTTACAAAATTAATTATCTCATAATACATATACTTAGTAAGTTGGCCAATGATACTGACTTGGGAGAAGCTGCTGACTTCTTCAAAGGTAGAGAGGCCCTGCAGAGAGACCTCAATAAACTGGAAGGGTGGACAATCACCAGCTGAATGAAGCTCTAACGAGTGCTGGATTCTGCACTGGGGATGGGGCAGCCCTGGATGTGCAGACACACTGGGCAATGAGAAAGAAAGAACTGGAAAGCAGAGTCACAGAAAGGGACACGGGGGTCCTGGGCAATGACAAGCTGAACACGAGCCAGCAGTGCCCTGGCAGCCAGGAGGGCCACCCCTGTCCTGAGGACATCAGGGACAGCATCAGCTGGGCAAGAGTGGGGATGGTCCTGCCCTGCTCTGCTCTGGGGCAGCCTCACCTCCAGGGCTGGGGGCAGCTCTGGGGCCACAACAGCCCAAGGTGAGGACACAGAGTGTCCAAAGGAGGCCACGAGGATGGGGAAGGGCCTTGAGGAGAAGCTGTTTGAGGAGCAGCTCAGGGCACTTGGTCTGTTCAGCCTGGAGGACACTGAGGGGAGAGCTCAGTGCAGTTACAGCTCCCTTGTGAGGGGAGGAGCAGGGGCAGGCACTGATCTCTGCTCTGTGGGGACAGTGACAGGACCTGAGGGAAGGGACTGAGGTTGTGTCAGGGCTGGTTTAGGTTGGGTATCAGGAAAAGGTTCCTCACCCAGAGGGTACTTGGGCACTGATAGAGGCTCTGCAGGGAAGTGGTCACAGAACTGAGCCTGACAGAGTTCAAGGAGCATTTGTAACAGTTTCAGGCACAGGGTGTGGTTTTTGGGGGTATCCTGTGCAGAGGCATGAGTTAGACTCAAAGAACTTTGTGAAGTCCCTTTCCACTCCGGATATTCCATGATTCTACTCATTCCCTTAAGATATTTAGGCAATTCAACAATTAGATTTATACACTGATTAGTATAAGTCAAGTCTTTCTGTAATTCTTTATGTATCTTAACTTCAGAGAAGAAAATGCTTTGCTGTTATTAAGTAGGCCACTATGTAGGGTATGCAGCATTTTAAACTATGAAGGCACATTAATCTGACTTGATTCCTGAATGGTAATGCAATCAGCTTCATTGCTTGATGATTATTTTTGTATATTTAATAATGATTTGTAGGGTGACTGTACGGGGGGGAAGTGGTAACGATACTTTTGTTTCAGTTTAACTATTAAAGCTCCTGAATATTTTCTAATCTGTGTCATCAAAGATGTCTTCTTTGCAAATTGACACATAATCTCACATCATGGTCTTTTTCTTGCTCAGCTTCCATTTTCTTTCAACACCAACATCCCAAGAAAGATCCTAATGAAATGGATTCATGACAGCTGCTCTCCAGATCAAGTTTAAATTTTAAAACTCCTCAAAAAACATTCACATCAAACTCACACAACCATTTTAAATTCCAGTAATATCTCATAAAAAGCTGTTTCAAATTATATGTGCAAAACTACATTAATTATTAGTGCCATGATTACCAGAACATAAATTTCCATCTGTGAAAAGCTCTGTTGAAACAAAAACTTGGAGGGGGAGGTAGGGGAGGGAACAGTGTGGGAACAGGACCAGTCTCCATGTTAATGCTCCAGATCAAAGTAAAGTACTCTGAATGACCAGATCAACACATGAACAAGACCCAAGAACTGCAGAGACCATGATTCTTCTATCTTCAGCTGGTTCATAAAAATCCAAAGTATTTTGGAAATAAGCTCAAAATACCATCCTTAAAACCTGTGACAAAAACCTGACAAAAACTTAAAAACTGACGAAAACAGTACTAAAGTAGGGTTCTTAGTTCAGCTCCTTTACCTCCAGAGTAAAAGATCATTTTAAGGACTCTGATCCTTGACTGCAACAGCCTTACACCACTGACTGTGATCCATCAACCCACTGAGACAACACTCTGTGGAGAATAAATAGTGGAGTTCCCATGTTTGGATGGGGGTGAAGAGCCACTAAAGCACCTTCACAAGATCACAACTGTGAAACTGCAACAGAATTGACAACTGCAGTTACACAAACCAGCAGAAAGTATCAGGACCATTATTTACCTCCCTCAATATTTTCCCATTGGCACAAGGACCTGCTGAGAGCCCAGCAGGCAGGAGGGGGAGATAAATGCAGAACTTTACAGAAATGATGCAAAACTAACTATGTCCCATTGAATAACAATGCACAGGACAGCATCTTTTGAAAATTTAGTGCAAACTACATCCATCTCCCATTCACAAAGTTCAGGATGCTGTTTGAAATAAAATGTGATGTAATTCTGGACTGAAACTAAGCAGAAAACACCAGGAAATTGAAGTTGTCCTACAACAGGACAAGGCAAATTAAGAAGGGTGCTATTTCTGTGTATCTTAGCATAGAGAAAGAAATACCTTACAAACATTGTTTGCAGAAGACATAAACAAAGCAAGTTTTCATACAGGCAACTCTGGAAGGCCTGAAACAAACTCAGTACTTCTGCTTGCAGTATGAATTGTCCATATTATGACATCCAGAGGTTCTGACCTGCCTCAGGCTTCACGTATCTTGGAGAACTGCCTCAAAACACCTTAAGCAGAGACTAGAATGGGTCTGAGCAAGACAGCAAAGAGGCTGAAATCAGGAAAACACATTCTCACACTTTTCTTTGAAGAAACATACTTGGACTAGGGATGCAATAATGCAAACAAGGAAAGAGGGATTGAGATGCATGACCACAGAAGGGGAGCTGCAGTTAAATGAAAAAAGCAACAACAGAAGCAGAAATGATGCTTCCATGTAGCACTGGACTGTTCCAGTCAACCACACAAAATCCAGAAAATTATCTGAGAAGCAGAAGCAACGTGCACACAACACTCCAGAAAACAAATTATTAATTTAACTAGAGGATTCTGAGCTCACCTCGGGGGACACTGGAAGAACAAAACCACAAACAAAACACTAAGGACAGGGCAGTGTCACTACATTATCTGAGAGGTTTTTTACCTTCCAGTCCAAGGAGGAACAACTACACTAACAGTGCCTACTAGTAATATTTTCAATTACAGATAAATTAGCAAAACAACCTTTTTTTTCATTCAGACTACTTTTCAGTTAGTCTGGACTCCATCTTACCTACCCAAGGAAGATCTCTAAGCACCACACTTTGTGGGAAGCACACTCTGGAGATCTGTATCTTAAACTTTAATGGCTTGGGATCTTATTTTATTTCATCAGCCTGCCTACCATCTAACTGAATGCTGTTTCCTTAAGAAGTTTTATATTGTGATATTTTTAACACTGGGGTTCATCCTGATTCCCAACTCTATCTTTAGAAATGCACAATAATTTTAAAACAATCAAAACAAACAAACAAACTTTCAACAAACAAAGCCTAAAAACTCAAACAACAAAAACCCTAAACAAAATCCCAAACAAACAAAAAACCCAACAAAAACCCCACAAACAAACAAACAAACAAACAAAAAAAAAACCAAACAAGAAAAAACCCAACAACCAAACCCAAAAAAACAAATAAGAAATTAAACCTGGGGTGTATGTATACATGCTGCAGCAGCAAAGTAGGCCATATATTTTTGCTGATGAAATGGCATCAGGGCATTCCTGCTTCCAGGAAGACCCAAGCTAAACAAGCTTTGACAGGGCCCAGAAAAATTTAAAAACAAAACCAAGAAAACCCTTATTTATACATAGGATTATCACAATAGGCCTTAAACTACTAAGTCACAAGAATTCGGGAAGAGAAGCCCGATGGAACTAAAACTAGAGGAAAAGAAGGTAACACTTTTTTCAACTGAATAGTAACAGTGCTAAAAAAAGAGCAAATTTCCTGCGCCTAAGGGTTACCTAAGTATCTTAACGGCAGGGCTCAGTGAAAGCCAGTTTTGTAAAAGGACTGCAGTTACAAAAAAAGTTTTCTTGCAAAGTTAATTGTCCACACGGGTGTAAAACTCAGGTCAAAGGTCAATTGGTGCAATTTTCACTGCAGTAGAAGGATACTATTTAACAAACATTTCAACCAACAAATGACAGAATTCCCACATTAAGAAGCAGTCACCTAAATGTATCCTTAAGCACCATTTTCTGAGCAGAAGTTTCAACAGTAGCAAACACTGAATCAAAGCTTAGTTCCATCTGCTGCCAAGCCAGGATCCTCTTCCTGCGGACTGAAAACTTAATTTTTATTGAGTAAGCTGTCAGAGATGTCACAAGCCTATTTTCATTGCCCCTTCTGCTGGAATAGTATGGACACAATAAAAACATGAACTTCTAACAGTATGAATATCTGTGCTTTGGTCTGTGGCGAGGCTGTAGTGACAGAAAACCAACAGAACCTGGTTCAGGAGAGAAAAAAGCCAGAATGCTTTCTCAGTCATACTGAAAACAGGGATCTGCTGGGATGAATCCATCCAATACTGCAGCTGCTGACCAGCAATGCCAACGGTCTCATCACCTCACCTGAGCATGAGGGAAGTGAAGGGCTGTTGGTTGGATTCAAAGTAAATCCAACCAACAGTCTTCTGATATTTTTCATTAGTCCTACCTAAGCAAGGCAACAGAATTTGAATATTTAGAATTTAGATTTCGGCAAACACTGAAAAATATGAAAAATGAAGCATATGAAAAATACCAACACCAGTCTTGGTTATAGTACCTTCAATATTTTGCAAATTACCAGAAACACAAAGTTAAAAAATAGTTGCCTTGGACAAAAGGTTATGACCCTAAAAATGTCATGATGAAGGACAAGAGCATCACCAAAGTAACAGGTGCTTTTCAACAGTCTCACAAAAGGCCTGATGTATTTGTGAGAGGTATCAGTGCAATCTGATCCAAAACACCTCTCCCTGGAAGTTAACTTGCTACTTCTTCCCAGCTTGGCCCCTCAACCTGCCAGAACCTGCTTTTTTTCCCCCTCAGATAAAACAGCTTTACACAACCATTTTGTAACAGCTGGCATCTCCTACTCTTCATCCAGTTCTACAGAGCTTGATGTGATTAAACATAAGGAAGGGAAAAAATGACTACTGAATAACCAAAATCTGTTAGGAAGAGAGATCTTGACACATCACTGAACACCAAACATCTATGACAGTCCAGAACCTCACGCTCAAATGGTGAATGAAGAAAGCGAAATTGGGAAGTTGTGTTAGTGTCAGAAAACAAATTTGTGGACAAAAAAAAAAAAAGAAGTGAAACATCCTTCTTGTCACGTCCTTTGTACAGATCCCGTATCTCTACTAGTGGAATTGCTTTGCTTTAAATTTTTGTGATGTAAAGGACATGTTATCTACACTGGCACCTTATTCAAAGTATCCTGGCTGGCTCAAGTCTTGAAAATGCTCTAAGGCTTAAGGTGCTCCCCCCCAAGACTTTACAGATTATTAGGTGACTTCCTACACATAACACGAAAGCATAGATGTATTCCAGCCTTCAAACATGAAAATGCTTTCATACTCCTCTGTTTCCCTCCTCCTGAAGTAAGCTGATACCAAAACAGTGCTTAAAATGTAGGCAAACCTTCTTGACAATTCTTTGAACATTACAGGGCCACACATAATTAAAATCTAATTCGAAGGGAAAAAGCAAGCAAGTGAAACACCAAAATGCAGAAAAAGCATAACTAGCAAACCACTAAAGGAAAAAACCCTAAAAAACTACCATAACAACCAAACATGATTACAAACAAATATAAAGAAACAGATGTGCTAAAAAGCAGATCTTGAAACAAATTTCCTTTCTGTACCAAAGACATCTCAAAACTGTAGTACACTGAAAAGACAATTTTTCACACACCCAGATCACAAAGGAAATGGCTGAATTTACCAACTGGTAGAGGCTACACACTCTACAGTCTGTACTGTAATGTCCTTAACAATAAAAGTACATGACTGACTTCTAACTGTATTTTACTGCAATAAAATCTTCAGAATGAAGATTATGACAGACATCTTTGGACAACTCTAAATACGTAGCCTTTAAAGTATTTAGCAGTCTCATTACTATGGAGATAATTAAACTTAGCAGTATGTTTTATAATGCACACAGTCATGATTCATCACAGTCATTCCACAACTTTACTGCAGTCCAACAGAGGTATGATGCTCTAACATTTCTCACAAGATTTCATGGGCCACTTAGAATGGATTCCATTCTAAGGCTGATACTGCAAGTACCATTAAGTTATCAGATTTTTTTTCCCCCAGAAAGACCACTGAGTGCACAGGTGAATTCTACATGACCATGGACACTCAACCAACCAGCAAACTGACTAGAGTCAGCTTTCTATTTCTTTGAAGCAAAATAATACTTTTTTTTTTTTTTTTTTTTTTTTTTTTTTAAGGCAAAGAAGTAAAATAAAACAGTCGCTATCTCAAGAACTTACCTTCAGACTTCAATTTTGTAAGAACAAAAATCAGGTAGTTGTTGAAATCTGGATACTGATTGAGTTGTTCTAGTTTCTGAAGAGAGAAACTGTTAAGGAAAGTTGAATCTTTACATACAACATTTAAAGCTTTCTGCATACAAAGACTGTTATATTTTTTATGTACTGCTACATCACTTCAACCAGCTGTGACTGTAAGCTCACAAAATACAGAGAACAACCTAAAAACAGTTTCTGTGATTTTCTTACTACAGCAATAGCTTTTAGTTATGGGGAAGTCTAAAAAATAATCCATGGACAGACATAAAAATTAACAGATCCTAAAAAATATCTGTAAAGCTCTATCGCCAGAACAGGCAGCTGAACATTACCAACTGTGGAGTCAAATGGATCAAAATCAGAAAAGGAGAAGAATGAACAGAAAGAGCCAGATTTAACAGAAACTTAATGAGAAAACACTTAACTGGTCTAAGAAATGAAGACTAGCTCTTAGACCACTTTTCTTAACAACTTCTCCTAGTTAACTCTTCCTTTTTTCTTCCATGAAACATAAAATAAATTAATTTGAAAAAAACCTGAAACCATACCAATTTATAACTTTACTAACCAAGGTTTTTAGCTCACCTATACTTCCCACTTCATTGTATTTGACATCTTTACACCCAAGTGTGCTAAAACGGCATCATAGAGAAACAACATTACAGAACAAACACACAGCTTTTTAATTTTTCTACAAAAATTTATAGATTAAGTACTTTAAATTTGAAACAATTAATCATAACACTCCTTGGACATGCTAATTAACAGCATCCTGGAATACAACAGACATCATAATTTTATTTTTTTTTTGTCTGTGTGGAA
The DNA here is from genome assembly GCF_965231275.1 of Zosterops lateralis. NCBI lineage: Eukaryota > Metazoa > Chordata > Aves > Passeriformes > Zosteropidae > Zosterops > Zosterops lateralis. Next base: position 4,765,548 of record NC_139800.1, on the reverse strand, counting down.
ACAGCCTCAAAGGACAAAAAAATTATGTATAATTTTGGGGTTTTTTAATTATAGGACATGGTCTGTCGAGTTGTATTAGATAATTTTCCCAAACTGATGTACAATACACTGCTAAAACTATCCCACTTCTCTCACCTTTTATGAGCCAACATATGAGGACCTACTGGAAAGCACAACACAGGTATCAACACAGCAGGGAGGTTTCACTATTACTTAAGAATTCCAAGCACCAGTTGACTTTTGTTCAGACAAGTTCTATACACCGTCAATTCAGACAGCATCTTATACTTATACTGCCCATCCTGCAAATATGATGCTATAGCTCAATAAACAAACCAGATGTAATTCAATTATTTGAAGCAAAGCTTTAAAATACAATTTTATACTAAAGCTACACTATAAACACTGTTCCTGTAAACACTTTGATATTTTAAATACTAAATACTGGTTTAAGCTTGGGGCATCAGCAGAACACTAATTCTTTAGACTCTTCTGTTAAAGATTTTTCAAAGAAAGCAATCATATCTTAAAAATTTAGAACACAGCTGAAAGAACAAGATGATCAAGAAGAAATCCACCTTCACCTTTCATACAGGAGCAGAAGCCTTCCTCAAATTTACTGCATTTGCTACAAAAATCTAGAAGTGGAGCAAATTTGGCTTAAAGCTAAACTCTTAATATAAATATATACAGACACATGCATGTTCTTACCTACTTAAATAAATTCTGTTGCTTTCTGTGGAAACCTTCAAGAAAGTGCCTTAAATAAAAAGATACCCAGCTAATAAACTCATATCCTTCATAGAATTTCAGCACTTCTACAAATTTCAAAGCACTTATGGCTAGCTCAAAGAGCAGGAGACAATAGATGAGGCCTTCATTTTTTTTAAGGCCTATCCTTCTATTAGCCTTAATTTAAAATTCTGCTTTCCCGATCCTTGCTCCTTAAAAATCCTCGCTATTCATTATTTCTACAATGAAGAGTGACCGGAGGTGGTGAGGGGGCTGGGGGGATGGGAGGAGGAGGGGCGAGGGTAAAAAAAAAAAAGAAAAAAAAAAAAAAAATCATCAATCTACAACACCAAAACGTACTGCAAAGCAGCACAAGAAGCTCTACATACAGCAGACCTCCTCCTTTAATTTTAACGAGCCGAGTTTGGGGGATCAGGCTTCCAGGAAAAATCACAACATCCTCCTGAGCACGCACCGAAATGCGCAGTGTCAGAGCCAGCCGGGCCCACGAGGGCGCGCAGGCAGCGGCTCTGCCGAGGCTTTCCCCTCGAATCCCGGGGCCGGATTACCCCGGGAGGCCCCAGCCGGCCCCTCTGTGCCACGGGGGCGGCGGGAACACCGCCGGGACACCCCCGGCCCCTCGGCAGGACCCGCCGGGCCCAGGGCCCCGTTCCCGCCCGGCCGCCCTGGGGGCTGGGCGGGGGAACCGAGACAGCGGCCAATATCGGCGGGAGCGCAAGGCTTTAAGAATAAATTAATAAATTTTAAAAAAAATTTAAAAAAAAAAAAAAAAAAAAAAAAAAAAAAAAAAAAGTCCCCCTACGGCCATCCCCAACGCGGCCCCTCGTTGTCTCTGGGCTCGCAACAGGTGCCCGGCGCCCGGCGGGGTGAAGGCGGCCCCGCGGCCCCCACGGGCCGCCCGGGCGGTTCAAACGCCGCGCCACGGGCCGCCCGCTCCGGCCTCGGCTCGGCCCCCGCGCCCTGCGGCGGCTCCGCGGCCGGGCCCGGCCGGGCAGGCCCCGCTTGCCGCAGCGCCGGCCCCGCTGCCGCGCAGGCCACGCTCCCCCCGCCCGCCCGCCCGCCCTTCCCCGGCCGCCCCCGGCCCGCTCGGGGGGCCCCGCCGAGCCCCGGCCAAGGATACTTGTTGCACGGCTCTCTGCGTGGTGGTATCCGGGGACTGGGACTCCTTGAGCAGCTGCAGGATCTGCTGGAGCCCCTGCTCGTCGGGCTTCCACTCGTACTCCATCTTGGCTGCCTGGAAAACAGCAGACAACAGGCGGTCGCGGTTGGCGGCGCGGCAGGGCCCGGGCGGGGGCGGGCGGAGATGGAGGAAGGCCGGGCCGGGCCGGGCCGGGCCGGGGAAGGGGCGCGGCGGTGCTCGCTCCGCTCCGCTCAGTCTCTGGTGGCCCCCGCGCACCCCCGGACAGACGTAGGAAACACCGACCTGCTCCCCGCTGCTTCCGCGCCGAGCAGAGACTGAGTCACGACCAATTTGTGATCCGGAGCGAACAGCCGCCTGGCGTCCTGCTGCTGGGTCCTAGCGCCGGGCACGGCTCCGCCCGCCCGGGCCGCCTCGGGGCTGCCGGCGCCGCCGACCGTCCGCCTGTCCCCGCTGCGTCCCACACCGCCGGCAGCCTGCGGGCGACACAACGCCAGAGACTCACTCCTGGGGCTTTCCCCAAGGGAAACGGGGAGCCCGAGCCGCCCTCGTAGGAAAACAGAGAGAAACTTGCGGCGAACGGGACAGGCGAGGGGCGAAGCGGCCCCCCGGGATAGACCCCGGCAGGGAACGCGGAGCCTCCCGCCTTCTGCCCGCGGAAACCAAGGGCGAGCGCCAAACCAGAGCCCGGAGTCGGCAACGTGGTACCTGCCGCACTTGTACGTCATTTGGCCGAGCGCTGAGCGCACCTCAGGAGTTCCCAGTTCCACGCGTAAAGAGGGAACGGGACGAAATATGCGGGGAAGTAAGGGGAGGCTGGGGCATGCGAACTCTAAAGAAACTGCTTTGTATCTTGAACTCAGCCCCAAAATATATCACGGGAGATGTCGGGTTAAAATTTGCAATTTAGATACATCTGTACATATATATATATATATATATATATAATATGCATTACACATCTATGTATATAGTTATTTTTATGTATTGTACTAACAGAAGAAAGAATACATTTTTGTTAAAACTGATCTAAAACGTGAAAATGAAAGCCAGTAATTCCCTGTTTTTTAAAATAATCTTACTTTTAGTTGCTGTGTTAGTAAGCACCTCACTTCACCTGAAAACTAGTTTCTGCTGCAGTACAGAACTCAGTTGAAACATTGCTCACCTCAGCCATAACAAGTGTTCAGAGGCACTGAGACAACAATACTGATTCCTAATGGTGCACCCCAGATAATTTGCTATATGGCTCTCTGTCTCACCTCCCCAGCACTGACTGTCCTGTCCAAGGTGCCATGAAGTGTCCTTAGCTAACTTTTCTTCTAGTACTATGTGATGCTGTTCTTGAAGGAAGTAAAATCAGGATTGCATCATCTCCGACAAAACAGCAAAAGGAGCCATGACAGGCAAGATGTAAGATGGGTAGTGTACTCATACTAATATGTGGATAATGAGTACAGTGAGAGAGACTTTTTGATGAACCAGGAAAGAATGCACACTGGAGTATGAAGTGTGCAGAAATAAGCAGAGAACTATGCGCATAGCACACAAAATAAAACCAATGGAGAGAACAAAACCAGCTTATTTTAAAAAATCAAACCAGAAATGAGATTTATTAGGCTCTTCTATTTTAGAAACTGCTGTACTTATCACTGGACTTTTTGGGAGACTACAAAAGCTGAGCGTCTCTTGAGAGTTTACAGCACCTAAACAAGAGGAATCCAGTAAGGTAGGTACATAAAGACATACCACTCACTACTTAGTAGGAAAAAAATAAGCACAAGATTTACCTGAGATTCTTCTGATCAGGGTGAATCTCCACTCATTTCTCTCTAGTACAGGAATATGTTCTGTAGAAAAGGATTTTGACCCAGACCATTAAAACTGATGTTAATGGCTCACACTTTATGGGCAGGAGAGATCTTTCTGAGATGCATGCATGGCTGGAACAGAGACACACAAATCAGGGAAGAGTTAGTGTGGGACTCATTTCACCTGTGTCTCAACAGTAAGGTTGTAGAAACTTTACTTTTCTATGAGACTTCTGTCCCACATCTGTTAAGTTTGTTTGAACTTGATTAGAGCTTCAAAAATAACTCAGAATATTAGATGCTTCAAGAATAACTCAGAAATTATGATGCAAGGATTATATCTGTGTAATATTATCTGGAAACCAAGTGTGCTAAAAAAGAACAACATTAAAGATAAGAAACAAGGGAAGAGATCAGAAAAGAAGACTGAGAGACTGAACAGGTAGAGAAACATGCTACAGATCCACAACTAAGAAGAATGTAGGTTTCCTTTCCAAGAATATAACTAGAACTCAATCCTGGTAAGAATTTCCACTTCTGCAGTGGAAAGGACAGAAAAAGACCTACAAATTGAAGCCTCTACAGAAGACCTCTAGTGGAGATGTCAAAGTGCTTTACCAAGACAGGTAAGAATAATTTATGAGACAGTATCAAGATGAGAAGGTGTTCTGCAAGACGAGGTGTCTCCTTCAGCTTCTATATATGAAACCTGTAAAAAACCTGAGGAGGAACCTATCTTTAGTCCTCCAAATTATGTAAGAAAGCAGAAGGAGTCAAAGTAATTTGACTGAGAGAAGAAGAAAAACTTCAGGTTGAAAGCATTACAGAAAAAAAAAAAAAAGAGAAAATTGTTTATTTCTGTATGCTTTGCATTTATACATCTGTATGCTTTGCCTTTTTTGTTTCCTACTACCTGTTTTCCCCAAGCAAGAATCTTCTTGTATAGAAAGAAAATCAGAATCAATGTTAAACAAAGTACCCAAGGCATGAATGCCACCCTCCAAAACACAGCATGGTTCATCCCACTTATCAGCAAAATGCAGCAGAACTGAATCTGACACACTTCATCTATGTATGTTAAGATTACAGAAGTTCTCTGAAGGCAGAAGCCTTGCGCAAATGCTGAGGAATATTTGATTTCTCTATTATCCAGAATTCAGATGTCATGCACTAGCCATAATCCACTGTTACCACAATGTGTAACATTGAAAACAAACAAACAAACAAACAAAACATTTACAGGCCCAAACACTAATCTATTTCTTTAAGGTATTTCTCTCTTCAAAGACCTTGCAATTTTTACTTAAGTGTCCACAAAAAGCATATATATATACTTATCTTCTGTTTTCCTGACCTCTTCCATTTCTCTTTCAGAATTTCCCATTAATTCAGGCTGGAATGACACATACCAGGCATACAAGGAAACAAAAGAAATGGCTACAATATGTACTGCTGCTAGATGATTCAAAATCCATTTTTTTTAAAGTAGTAGCTGTGAATGTATGAGAATTTGATTCTTGCTTCTTCCCAAGGTGATTAACCCAATTTTTTTTTCTGCAAAGTGTTCTTACCATCACATTAGAACGTATTTGGTGCTAGGTCTTTTAATTTCTCCTGTTGCTTTTCATTATGTTATAAACAGATACTAACAGGAACTTGGATTAGAATCTGGTTTCTGATAAGCAACATGTATTACTGGCAGTTGATACCCAAAACATATAGACAGAACAAATAAGAGATTCATAATAGAATACCCACCCCATCCTTCTGTAGACTCACTGCACTTACAAAAGAAACAAGAGACTTGTCCAAATCCTTCCCAACAATCATCTAGAAAAAAGACTGAGATCTGCACTGCTAGGAAAATGTCCCATCCCTCAAATGCCACAAACTCCAAGCTGTACATTTGGAAGCTACAACTTGTTGCTGCCAATGGTTTTGAAACTAGTTTCAAATAATTGTTCTCTAATAAAAATTAATTCTCAAAATAGTCCTAATTTCAGAACTGCTAGACAGTTTCAGCCAAAAAAATTTCCCATTCTTTAATTATATTCCATTTGTAATATTGGATTGTTTTGTTTAGTTTAGTTTTGTTTTTTTTCTTCAGATAATTCTAATAGCAACCTTCTTGTCATAGAATTCAGGCATTTTAACCTGTAATATTGGTATTTAACAATGGTAATAAACGGCTAAAACCAGTCTTCTGAATTTCCACACAAACTGCTTATAGTGTTTCTCTGCATAGGATTTTATGCACAAAGGAAACAAATTCCATAATAGTTTTCTGTGTAAACCCCTTTATGTCAAGCTAAGAGTGATGTAGATTAGGCAAAGCAGAAAAAAAGCTCTCATAACACAGAATAAATGTGTTTATGTGAAGGAGCTCATGCAGAATAGCTACTGCTATACTATTTTGCAATGCCTTGTGCCTGGAGACATGCCCTAAGCTTTCACTCAAAAAAAAAAAAAAAAAAACAAAAAACAAAACAAAAAAAAAAAAAAAAAAAAAAAAAAAAAAAAAAAAACCACAAAAAAAACCACAAAAAAACCAAAAACAACTGGTAGTCCTCACATCCAACATATCAAATGAGCATCCACTCTGAAACATTTGGTGCAGTTTGAGTTCAGCCATATGATACATTAACATTTATTATACAACTAATTTGAATAGTTTTATGAAGAAGACATTCAACCCTGTGAAGCACCAGAAAAGTTACAAAGGAGATGATATTAAGCCAGTTTGAAAGGATTTTGTGTTCCTGACTAAAACACCTATGAAGTTAATTTTCTACTTTTCCAAAGCTGATTGGTTATGATGTAAGGCTTGTTTTAAACAGACGCCCAAGCAAACTTTAGAAAAATATTTTTAAGATGGGGTCTCAACATTACTTTGTATTTGTGTTGAGTTGTATAAAAAAAAGCGCCAGAAGAGGCTGGAAGCTTTCTGTTTTCAAATGCAACACTAACTAATTCCACTATTGCAACTGTAATTCTGTTGAAGGTAGAACTTTGTGCTTAAGGCTGGCAAAAAGGGTATTAAGTTGCCAAATGGAGTGGAATCTCTTCCTGGTAACTAAGGTTGCAAAAATCCCCTCATTTTTTAAGAGTTCTTCAATGTCACATTGGATAACAAAAGGCGAAGAGGAAAACCACCTCGCAGAAGATAAACTAAATTCGACATGATCTGTCATATAAGCCTTGGACTAAAGAAAAAGTTTTGTGGAATCTACCAAACTAAGAATGTACTTCATTGGTAGGGTTAAGACTACCTCAAAAAATAACTTTTTTTTTGCTATCTATAGACAGAATTTCTTCTACTTCTGAGGAGCAAATTGACAACAACATATGGGCTCTCAGGTAATATAACTTCAGGTTTGTGTACTGTTAACTGACCTTTGTTTCCTACTGTTTCTCATTCTCTCTGGTCAGTAGGTCTAGGAGCGGAATAAGGAGCTGAAGAAATGTATTGAGAGAAATGTTAGCTTTCAACCCTCCTGAGATAATTCTAGGTAGGATTCTTTTTGCCTTGTGTATGAAACTAGAAATTGTGTAAGTGTAGAAATGTTCCCATAATACAACACCTTGTAATGAAGCTGAACTCAAATTTCCTGGAACACTGGCATTTCAATATTCAAGGCAAATAAACCTGTAATGTGATTTGCTGCCTGAGGAACACCCTCAATTTGATGAGACTTTTTCTGAGGGTATCTATAGTTACAATCACATATCTGCTCATGAAATCTGTTACACTGTTGCCTGTGTGAAAGGGAGAGCTTCTCTGACTCATTATTGTCACAGTCACCACGCATGATTTCATGGCTTCTTTTCTCAAAGGTGAGAAGCAGTATTTCTTTTCGTAGATAATGTCTGTAAAACCCTGCACTGTGGAATCCCATTGAGCAGATGAACTAATACTCAGGATAAACTGACAGCCTGTAATTCCACTCTACTGACAGAAGTACATTCCCTCTTTATTTAATGAATACCTCCGCTTCTCATGCATCAAATAAGCCCAGAGGAAAGAGCACATTAATACAGTTTCTAGACATGTGAAGGTACAAAACCATTACACCATTGCAGATAAAAGGGGTGACCAGCCTCAGCATGCACTAATATGTCTTGTTTTGCAGAACAATTAAGACTTAATTCAAATTAGAATAACAAACATCAACATAGAGCACAGGATTATGTACAGGTCAGGACTGAACCCCAAATCTCTTGCTGTTCATGGCTTAAATTAGACACATAACATTTTCAGCTGCAGGGACAAAAACCTGTCATGCTTTCACCAACTAAAACATCATCATAAGCATTTTGATTTTGAATTCTGCTTTGACAGGATGGAACACCATTCTTATAACTCAAGAAATGTCCAGCTGAACAAAGTAGTAGACAGTGCAAAACTGCAAAGATCTCTAGATTCAAAATGCCTTTGATCAACTAATCTAGACAAGGAGACACCATCTCTTCAAATTGTACCAGTATGAGAGGACAAGAGGAAATGACCTTAAGGTGAGATTCTGATATTAGAAAGAAAAAATTCACTGTTAGGGTGGTCAAGCATTGTAACAGGTTGCCCAAGGAGGTGGTGGAGTCACCATCCCTGGAGGTGTTCAACAAGCACCTGGACCTGGCACTGGGTGACAGTGGTAGTGCTGGATGGATGGTTGGACTGGACAACCTTCTGGGCCCCTTCCAATCTTGATGATTCTATGATTGTTTCATTTCCACAGCTAGAGATACCAAGTGGAAAAGCAGTGTATGGCTAATGATTTGTGCCACTGTAATCACACACGTTGGATACTAAAATGGCAGTACGGGCTTTTAATGCTGGCAGTCAGAAAACGATCTAAAACTCAATGGAGAGCTGTTTGAGAAAAAAACATCACCTCAAGAATTTGTGACAGAAAATACCAGATCAATCAGCTGAAATTTTGAATGGTAAAGGGAATGAATGTAAAAAGAATGAAAGGCATCGTTCTGGAGAGTCCAATCTTATTTAAACCTCTAATGTCAAATTTCACTTCTGAAATCCAGCATGCACTTTTTGCCTTCTTAAAATTCTTTTAAGCATGATTAATATCAAACGCATATGAACCCTATTCTACTCCCTACCTGGAGTATACAGTAAGATTTCTTTCTCTGAGCTGTAGGAAGCAAAGCAACTGGTATCTGCTGGAGGATTTTTGCTGAACTTCAGTTTTTCTAATTGGTAATTCAGGCTTCCCCAAGATGCAGATAAAAATCAAAATTATACACAACTTTTGAACCTGTTCCTCGTGATAGATCAGAATGCAGGTCTGAGGATCTCAAACACAGGAGGAAAACATCTGAGGAAAATGGCAGATACAACTTAAAAATGAAGCTAAGCTGAAAAAACCCATATACACAGATGGGTATAAACCTGTGAAAAATGAGATGCAGTCCCTGAAATTCTAGCCTTCACTTTCTTTCAGCTATACATTCATTCTTATCAACTAACAAAGACTAATAAAAATAAAGATGCTAACAGATTCCTGGTTTGACTTACTGCATGGTTGAGAAGGTGGTCCTAGCCCCTGCAAATCTTGGAAGGAAAGCCATACAAGGAGAGACTCCATGGTGCCTTTTCCTCTCACAATGGCTCAGCCAAGACAGGCAGGGCCTTTGTGTGAGCCCTGGTGGCACAGGCACGTGATAAGCATCTCTTGCTCTTCTTTTACAACAATGTTTGCAGACAAAATTATCCCTGCTGCTAAAACCCGAAAATGTAAAGGAGATTGCACCTCATCACAGGACAGTGCCAAATCTGGGGAAGGTCTTGGCCCTGAAAAGAATGCATTGTTTATTTAAAATTAAGTTATTCATCATTATTAAAAGCTTAATCTAAGCAATTATCTGTTTTTAAGCTAACGTTGAAAAATATGAACCAAAATACGTAATAGTTCTCCAACTTTGTCAATACGTAGGCACTTTTAAACCAACCAAGTTTAGTGCAAAATATATATAAAGTACTTATACATCCCCCATGAAACAGTTCACTAATTTAAATTCCTTTTTGTACAACACTATCTTAACAATCATAAACAATAATAACATCTTAGAGGGTAAAAATTAGGAATCTCACTAAATAAGAAAGAGAACTTGTAAAGGGGCCGAAGACTTTTGGCTAGTAGAAAGAAGTAAGAAATACAAGTCAAATGGCATATTTATTTGTAAGTATGTTTTGATGCATAAAAGAGGTAAAAATGATCTATTGTAGAAAAGAAAAGCTAAATTAAAACCAAACACAATTAAATCTTTTGGCCTTCCAATTTAAATTATTAAAATTAGTTATTTTACACTGTTTAAATCATACCACTGTCTTTTCATAGTATGCACCCACTATAAAGAAACCAGGTGTAAAGAAAAATATGTCTTCTCAAAAGTCTCCTCTGGAAAGCCCATCAGGCAAAATTAGGTATTCAGTACAGGGATCAAGGCAAAAATGATATTGGGAGCCTTAAGAATTGAATAATCAGGATTAGGTTTAATTTTTACTTCTTGGCAAAATACCTTGCATCCCAGGATACAGAGAATTCAGAACCACACACTCACCTACTTTCCTCCCAGCCTTTTTTGGAACACTCTATGTGTTTTAAAACCTTTACACACAGAACATGCACTAAGACATGCACCTGTCATGTTCTGTCATTGGTGACAACACTGGTGCTTTGGTGATACTTGCAATGCTGACACCAACAGTGCTGGCCAAACTATGACCACTGGTCATTGAAATAGAAGGCTGGAGTATTTTTCCCTGCACAGCTGATGAATTTCCTTACTGCAGTGAGTGGCTTATCTAAGGTTCTTAAGATGCTGCTGCCTCAAGGAAATGGCATATTTTGGTTTCTATTAGTCCCTCCAGTGAGCAGTTATCTGTCCTGCACAGGGATTAAGGGGTTGAGTCATATGTGAGCTGGCATGCACAAGTGGAAGATCTACAAACCTTCAGAAAGAAACTGGAATTCAATCTTATCCAGTGAGCTTGAGTACAGGGTGTTTTCTAATCTTGAATGTCAGAGAAATATTCCAAAATCACATCCTTATGGAAAAGAGTGAGGAAATAATTACTGATCTGGAATGAAGCTCCTCCCAAAAGAGGATGGGTTCATCAGTGAGAGCAGTCAACTGCTCCAATCATAAACATAAACAGAAGGATGATACACTACCCACCCTAATCAAAGAAGCAAAACTTTTAAAGTAGTTAAGCAAATAGGACTTACTGATCTTAATGAGGATGCTAAAGAATTCTAAAGAACATTTCTTTTCAAGCCTCAGATGAACAAGGGAGTAAAAAACAATGATGGATAAAGGCAGAAGTACTGCCACCCCCAAATTGTTCCTGCATCTATATACACAGTGGAATTTGCAGACACATCAAAACCAATGTTTTTGCCTTCTCTGAATATCAGTATTTTTAGATGGTAAGTAATTATATGAGTTGAATGTATGATTTTTTAATATAGCAAACAGTTATAATCCCAGTGCTTCAAGATTAACTTGGCAGAAATTTTGTGAGAAACTACAAAAGAACAGAGAAACTACTGTCTTATTAAAGACAGATTATTCATACAAATTAAAACAGTATTAAAAATTCCTAAAGAAATTTTCCAGTTTTCATCTGAACAAAGCAATAAAGCTGACTGGATATTGTGGCAAGGAAAACAGCATATTCTTAAGAGTGAAGACTATTTCAATTAATAGATACACAGTGAATATCTAATAGAAATGGCCAGTGGAAGAATGCTTCAACTTCTTCAGTTTAGGCATATTCAGTCATATTCGAAATGCTCTTGGACATGACATTTGAAGATGAGGTTTTAGAGGGATCTCAGATTTCCAACTAAACAAGTTGCTGTAGTTTGAAGCCAACAGACATCACAGAAGAAAACCTAAAGAGTTCCTTTACACAGATCTTCATGGCCCTTTCCAGCAATGAATGTTAAGAGATCACTGACTGATTACAGTTAGACAGTGGAGTTGTACTGTCTAGTTTAAAAAAAGGCACAAATACAGGAAGCAATTTAAAAACTAAAGTATAACAGTTTAATTCTTACTGTATTCCCTCATTTCTAGCCTTGTTTTTTTTTAAAAAAGTATTCTCACAACTGTAGGTGTGAGATCAGTTTGGAAGCAACGTTGAACCAGTGTAAAGGAAATTGCAAGTCTGAATGCAAGCAATTCCCCTTACCCAAAGGTCCTGTGCTGAAGTGGCTGTTTCTGCACAGATGGAGATTGATACTGTACAAATGAATGATCTCATAAAATTCCTTGGGCAGTTTAATGCAGCCTTAATCGACTTGCTACCAGTCCCCTTAACAATTATTTTACCTTTCTGGTTAAAATGCAGCATTTCATGAAAGAAGAAACACTAGAAACCAAAAAATAAAAGTACATTATGTATTCAGGTTAGAAAAGCGACATAGACTTAAAGAATCTGAACATTTAAAAATGTAATTAGATAGGGAATTTAATTATAATTCTTACTTAAGTTGTAAGTTTTTAATATTTTAGTCATTTAAATACTTATATGTTGGTTTGTGAAGGATATCAGAATGTATTTGAATCAGACACTAGTTGCTGTGATCAGTTCCTTAGTCTAAATGATACATATGTAAATAAATTACCATAAAATGCTACTAACAAAACAACCAATAGAAAACAAAAAAATTCAAGGTTTTTAAAGGTTTGGTTTTCTTTTTCTCTTGCCCAAAATAAAAGAAATTTATTTAGTGGAGAAACTGTAATTTAAAACAATACAATCTGCCTTAAACACACAGGTCATTTAATAAATTGAAGGCCACTTAAATACATTTTTAATAAAAAACAGTTGCAAAACACTTCACCAACTCCACTAAATAAACTTGCTGGCATTCTACATATCTTTGTCTTTAAAAAGTAATGCAATCAGTACATAAAACATAAAGCTATGAAGAGTTTAAACTACAATCACAGGCTAAACTTTCTATAGCCAAGAGAATAAACTAACATCTCACATTACCATAATGCAGACTATGGGCTTTTTTTCCTGCTAGTGATTTTACAATCTTCCTTTTGAGGATCAGTTTATTCACCTGCACCATGCTTTCTCATATGATGCACTTCAGAGCGTGTAATGCAAAAGGCATTCCAAGATACCTTCTGCCCTTTCTCATATTTTATGTGGAAATTCTCCTTAGGTGAAACATCCACAGAGGTCTTAAGTCTTTCTCATACTTTCTATTCTTGCTGTATTTGTCTACTGGAAAACATTTATATTCCGTTTTGTAGTTCAGTTGTAAAACATATGCAGAAAAGGCTGTTTTCTTACACATTTAACATGTTAGAGCCTCATATGCAGAGCTTCTGGAGACTACCATAGGTGAAAATTAAACATAAAATTATATATTAAAAACGAACAAAAAACCCAAAACAAAACCCCCCGCTATTTTCTGTGTAATATAGAAAATATGGCAGCCAAGTTTTTTTAACTTCAAATTATCTTCAATAGCAAAACTGACTGCTTGACAATGTACTGAATGTCTTACATATACAGTGTCTTATATACAAAAAAAAAAAAAAACTTTTATAAAACTTAGTCTTGCCCGACAGTTCAACACTTAGAGTGTTAAAGTTGTTCAGCATGGATAACGCCCATACTGATTTTTAATATTTTTTCAGGATTAAAAATCAAACGTAAAAGTCTAATTGAGGAAATCAGAGGCCAGTTTCAAACACATTTATAACTATATTAACAAAATCTTAAAGGATACTCATGTAACAGTTTTCTCTATTTAACACATACTAAAATGTAAACAGGACAGCTGAACTTCACTCAGGAAAAAATTTGTTTGCCTTCTTTCAGACCCACCTATAACAGGGCTGAGGTAATTAATCTACATACCACTCTTGCAATGGAGTAATGAATTTTATTATCTTACATTGATATAATCTTCTGGAGGACCCAAGGGTTAAAGTGCAATAAAAATATTAGACTATATCTAACCACTCTGAACTTGAGGTAGCTCTTTTTAAGCTCCACAGAAGATGCTAGAAGTGATGTTGCAGAGCTCAGAACTATGTTCTATAGCACCTTTTCTAGAATTCCTTCTGACATGCAATATTTTATATGAAATATCAAATTCTCAAATTAATTTTTAACGTCTCACCTTCTTCTTTATCACCTTATCACACTTAATTCTAACACTTAGGATTTCTGCTATTATCTCTGATAAAACAAGAGCAAGAAGAAAATGTGAAGAAAAACAGAAATATTATTTTCTATTATTCTTCCTATCTGTAAAATTTTAGAACCAAATATGTAGAAATATCACATTTTATTTGTGAAAATAGAAAGTCAGATTGCAAATAATTCACAGGCCAACATTTAAAATATCCACCAGAGTTTAGGTCCAGCTTGTATGTCCTCACACAACTCAGGATAGTTATTTGTTTCCATGGGTATACTCTTTCTCCTAAGCTCCAAGAAATAAGTGAGGTAGAGAAACTGTCCTTATGTTCAATTAAATTGGCATTATTACCCAAAGCAAGACCTACAAAGAGATCATCAAAAGGCAGCTTCTGCTATTTCACTTTAACAACACACACAAAAAAAGAGAATCCCACCCCAATGGAACTAAAATTATCAAAGCCTTACTATGACCCATTATCCCTGTTACCTACAGCAAAACAAAGTAAGGACAGTATCCTCACTGTCTGCTGATTCTCAATCTCATGTGCTGATACAAAAATTCATATTCTTAACTATTAAAAATATTTTAGAATATTAAAAAATGCAGCTTCATATAGTCTATTAATTTCCTCATATCTAAAAGAAATATTTAATCTTTAAAACACTGTGCAACAATTACTAAAAATAAAAATAGAAACAACAAACAAAACAATCCACCCAGCAGCTGAACTCTGTTATATGCAAGATTCACCTAGAATTCCATTATCAGCATCATCTTTTCCACCCCACATCTGTAAAGAATGCAACTGGAAGTAGCAACCAAAACAAAGCATACCTTGAAATGCTCAATGCAAATGAGGGATGCTTTGAATACTGACAACTGTGCTGTATTTGATTTTTGCTACTTTGATCCTGTATAATCACCAAGAAATTAAGAGAATCACTGGAATGGACAATGGTTAACTTAAGATAGGATTCCTTGCTAAACTGAAAAATATACTATGATCACAGATGGTGAAATATATTACAAGTACTCATTGGCTCAGAAAACTAACAGAGTTCTCTCCTTGGGTTATAGAGGATTCTCCAGAAGCAAAGAATTGTGAAGTTACAGTGTGTTAGCCTATTTTTAGTGGAGAAACAGAAGACTCTACAAAGTCTTCTACATGGAAAATTTTGGAAAGAGGTTGTCTGAAGTCATTTGTCAACATAATCAAATGATCAACCAAATAAATTCTTACTTATTAAAGGTCAAAAGATTTAAGACAGGAAGATACCTGAACATATGATGTACAAAAACACATATATTTGCACTTGGGGCATGCATGCTCTCTACGTTAGAGAGAATAATGAAACAACATCAAGTTTTTCTAACCAACCATTTCCTATCATCAGCTGACCTACTTCCATTCCTTTTCCAAAGGGCTCCAAAAACATCTCTGCTCCAGACACCACTGTGGTGTCTTGTTTTCTCACATACAAGCAAAGAATGCAATTACATGAGTCTTGTGTTCTTGTTAATGTGATTCCCATTTGTTCAAAAGCTCCCATTCAAAGCTCATCTTGCTTGGATTTAACTACTTTTCATGGGCCAGATTGAACAACTGAAGTTTCTGCCTCTTATGCAAAATTCATCTATTTGCATTACACCTGATGGACTGCAGGATTTCCAAAGACATGGCTTGGGGCCTCCCTGCATAAGAAAGAATAATTTATTTTAATTGAAGGTTGGCTTTTTTTTTTTTTTCCTGATGAACTGACTCAAGCAAAACTGAAATATCTGTTTGGATTTTCACACTGATTTAGCTTATCTGGTAGAAGAAGCAGATGTGTGCTTTTTAGTCTCTGAAAAAAATTACTCTTGCCTTTCCATGTGTGTCTGCTACAGATTTTTCTTCCTCATCTATAAAAGAGGTGCCCAAAGTGTAGTGCAAACAGCACTTGAGCTGTTTCCATGCTACATTCAAAACTCCACTGAGCCACAGCTCCTGGGTCTCACTGCTCCTATACAGCCAGCACAGCAATCCATAAATCCCTGGTATCCATAAAACCTGTGAGAAGAGTGAGGAACTACTGCAGCCACCAGCCACATTCAACATAATGAAGAGTTCTGATGTCCCCAGACTTCTGGTTCAGGATAGATAAAGAGGACCAAGACATGGTGAAGTAGGAAAAAACAGGATTAAGGAGGTACATGAATGCAGGGGAAGCCAAGGTTCCACTTTTTCCTTTCTGGAAGTGGAGTTTGATGACATGGGTATGTGGAAGAGAAATTATGGGACTGAAGTCTGAAATAAAGGATAAACTTTTATGGGTGCAAGAAGGGGTGGGAAAGCTTAAATGTGAGCATTGGACTGTAATCCTAGCTTGAATGATAGGAACATGCAGAAGGGAAGGTGGGAGAAGAGCCATAAGTGAGGCTCTGGTTTGGCATGGTAGGAAATTGACGTAGACATCAGAAGTGACTGATTATGATCATATACCTACTAAGTTTGGAAACTTCTGGTCTGTGCCATCACACCATCACTTCTGCAGGTGTGTTCTTTTTGAATTCTAAGACATAAGTTTTCTTGCATCTTACTATCACCTACTATCTATTTTCTATTCTCTGCTGAAAACATTTTGTCTGGCCTTTCTTTCTTTCATAATACAGCACTGATGTAATAAAAACTAACTTAAGTAATTTAAACTAATGCACTTAGTGGCATGGTCACCATAAGCAGCACGTTTCCAGTGTTTAAGGGTATCTCATAATGACTTGTAGAAAATGGTCTACAAAATTAAATTACTTAATAGAGTAATTTAAGAGTACTTTTCTGTTCTGTAGCCAAGGTTTAAAACCAAAACATTTTCTTAAAGCACTAATTTTATTTGATTTTTTGCCTTGAGGTTTGACTCACACAGACAAGGACATGCACACTAGGTGCAAACATATACACAAACTTAAAACTTCAAACGCATTCAGTACACAGGAAAGGAATAAACGATTGTTTTTAAATTGTTTAATTTTCACTCTGGAGCCTGGTTTGGAAAAGAAGACCTCCTAAAGGCTGAAACTGACATTTGGAGTAACATTTAATAATGTTACTAGAAAATGCCATATTCAAAGGCATCCATGTATAAATATGTACAGTGTTTTATCATGTGCATGACAGGTCACATACATAAACCAAGCAGTGGATCTACACAACTATATATCTTTCAACAAGAGATTTAAATTAATTTTAATATTAATTGTATAATATAACTATATTAGTATCTTTCTGTATATGAATATATTATGTATGTACATTACATGCAATAAAAATATTGTATAATATTTATTTGGAATCTATCAATGTATGTAGAAAACCTACCTCAACTATCCAAATCAATACTATAAAACAGTGAAGGGAAAGCAGCGAATTCAGTGATTGAAACATACTACTATTATATGTACTTAAATGCTTGTGGAATTTGGAACCAAAATAATGGGGAAAACTAATTTCTGTAATCAAAATTGATTACAACTACAACATATTAAGGCATGAAAGTATGCAAAAGGTAGTCCTACCCTTCCAAAAACAAAGTGAAGAAAAAATCCTCCCTATTTCATGTCATCAGCACAACTTGATAATAATGCATTGATCAGTGCAAACCAAGTTCACAAGCCTGTTGTAAAATGTTTCATGACACAAACCTGCTTTATTAAACTGATAACATTGGGCCCAGGAAAGATCTTTATTATTAAGACATTTCAAAAACACTGAATGTCAGTCTCTATTTCAGCCCCAATCTTAAACTGGAAAGATTTTGAACATCAGCTTTGATGGAAGAGGATTGTTGTAGGCCTTCCACCACCTTATAACAAGTAGCTCCATCCCTGAAGCTAAAAATTAAGCATGCATACCTACTTTATTAAATACCCACACACAAGGACTCCTAAACTGGATTCCAAATAAATATAACAGAAGAGTGTGTCAGATAATCCAGTAAAAGCCTACATTCATAAAGCCATTATTATGTTGTTTAAACCTCCTTGTCACAAGGCACAGCTCAGTTTAGCATCTGGGCTTGCACCTGTATTAGTCAATGAAAAGTGTCATTGCTGTACCCAACACGATCCTTAGTCAATATTCATTCCAACCAAAGCTCTGCTCCTTTAACACAGCCAATAAACTGCTTTTGTAACCCTGTTTTTGCAGCATCATAACTATTCTTTTGTCTTATCCTGCTTTGAGGATAAGCCGGCTAAATCTTGAAAAATTCTAAAGTGATTTTGATCATACAGAAACTATTCTTCCCGACTGCAGGCACCTTTCCTCCATCCTCCCACAGATCACTCAAAAATAACTACAGTTCACACAGCAGATGTAAAATGAAGATTTATGGGCTCAGCTTCCAACTCTATCAAAGGCTCCTTTTAAGAGTTCGGGCATATGACTATTTTTTTCTGTTCAGTTACTCATTTACAGAAGGAACACAAGTCAACTTTTTGTTCCACATGTGTGTTTTAAGGATTTAACCACACCTTTAATGTAACCGAATGCCACATTAAGGACAACTTAAGTGTGCAGGAGGAGAAGCAAACAGGTTAAAAAGCTGTGGCAGCCTGAGTACAAGGCAGAACAATCCCCACAGCAGGAGGATTTCTCAGCTCTTGAAGCAGAAAGTCAAGTGAGAGGAACTACAACCTTCTCAGCAAGGAGATAAATAGATAAAAATCTCGCAGAACTAATCAAGTCGTTTGTACCAACCCAAGAAATCGCTCCTGTCCTTTGTACAGTCACTCCATAGAAGGTTCACAACTTCCACTGGCAGTTTCCACCTGAATTCACAACCTTCCTATACAAACTAAAGCACCAGACGAGCAGGAGATTTATCGCCTCTCTAATATCTCGGGGGATTAAAAAAAAAAAAAAAAAAAAAAAAAAAAAAAAAAAAAAAAAAATTAAATTAAAACCCTGTCTGGGCAAGTCTGTACAGCAGGGACCTCACGCACGCCAGAAACCGCGGTAGGAAATAGGAAATAGGGGACAGTTCCTCTATCCTGAAGTGACTTTCACTTTCCGGTTCACTACAACGCTGAGGAGACGACAGCGGGAGGAGCCGGGGGACAACGGGGGGCGGGATGGGGGGATCGGGGGTCTGTCTGTCTGTCCGGATCCTCAGGGTCCAGCCGTCCGTCCATCCATCCATCCATCCATCCATCCATCCATCCATCCATCCATCCATCCATCCACGGCAGGGGGGACTGAAGAGGCCCCGTCCCACAGGGGCACGGAGGCCGCTGACAATGGGCCGGGACACGCGGCTGCGGTGACTCCCGGGGGATGGGAGGTCCCAGCCCGCCCCTCTCCCAACCCGGACACACGTACCCACACCATCCCAGAGCCCGGCGGCAGGGGAGTGGCGAGGGAGCGGCCCGACCTCTCCCTGCACACACAGCTCGGCGCTCCGGCCCCCGAAATGGCTGAACAAAGGGAACAATCTCAGCTCGGCTCGGCTCGGCCGCCGCCGCCCCTCGATCGGCCGCGGGGCGGGGCCGGGGGCGGGGGCGCCGCTGCCCCGGTCACCCCTGGCAACGGCGGGCGGGCGGGGAAATGGCCGCCTGGGCCTTGGGATGAGGCCCCCCGGCATGAACGGGCTCCTCACAGGAATAATTTATTTCACTGGGCTCCGCCAGTCTCCCCAGACCGGCTCCTCTCCCCCACAGACCCTCACACCCGCTCTACGGGAGGTGTCTGACGCCTCCCCAGGCCGGCTCCTCTCCCCTCACACCCTCAGCTCTCCGCGCTCTGCGGGAGGTGTCTGACACTTGTGCCAAAAATCGTAGAAAAATGAGGCTGAAGGCTAGACAGCAAGGCACTAAGTTTTGTCTTTAGGCAGGCAGTGCAGGTGCACACGCAGGGTGTTGAGGATGGAGTGAGTGGATGGGTTGAGAGCAGCCCTGAGAAGGACTTGGCGGTGTATGGAGAGCGGGACGTGATCTGTGCATTTGCAGCCCAGAAATAAAACTGCACACCGGGCTGCATCAAAAAACGTGAGGCCGGCAGGCTGAGGAAGGTGTTTCTTCCCCTCTGGCTTCTATATGTAGCTCTGGAGCCCTCACCATAGGAAAGGGAACAGGTCCAGAGGAGAGTACTTCCAACCCAAACCATTCTATTCTATGATGTGTGGCCCGCTGTCCTGGCAAAAAGACTCACTGCACATTCATTTGTGGCTGTGGGCGCCCCAAAAAATTACAGTAACAATCTCTAATTGTGCTGCAATCCCATCTCCTTGACTGTACGCATTAACTACTTTTTTATTAAACAATAAACAACATTTCAGCCTTTCTGAGTACAGAACCTATGTCCTATAGATTACTTCCACCTTTGCCAGCAATCTGCTGCGAAAGTCCTGTCTTGCTTTTCTCCTGAAAAGATTCTGAGTATGGTCTGCCTGGATGCCCAATCCTCTGCTGTTCTCTTCCTGACATTTTTCAACCTGTTGGTCAGCTGCAGTCAAATCTAACTAACCCGTGAGGGTCTCCAAAAGATAACAAAGTTCGAGCATTGAGATTAACAGGAGGGACTCAGGTATAGGAGAGGGGCTGTGCTAATGAGGAAATGTTGGAACTGATCAAAGGAAGGGACAGTTTCTTGCCTGTTTGATACCCTTCCAGTTCATCAGTACCAACATACTGATTGGTCCAGCCCACACAAGTAATTGAAAAAGAGAGTTGTAATACTGTTTCTGGCCCAGCTGTCTGCCCAAAGATGTGGGGGTGAGCTTGTGTTAACAGGGTTTATTGGTATTGGAAGGGGAGCTACAAATACTCAAGTTGTGGTCCGGTACCTGATATAGGTATATTAAACTAGTTCATTGTACAAGAAAGCTACAAAAGCAATATAATCAACTACTTAAAGGGAGCAGAGGAGCCAGTGTGGCCGCACTGCCATTGTACATCACAATCTCCAATTACCAAACTGCTTTTTTGGTGGCATAATTAGAATGATACAGGCCTAGTGTGTCCTTCCACTGGCTAGAGATCAAGAGATGTAAGAAAGACAGATAAGATCTATCTTTGCCCGTATTTTAGATAAATACAGATTACTAACTTCCCAAAATTTTCTGAAGATTTCTTTGTTTAAATAAAATGAAATATTAGAAAAAAGCAATGTGTTTTCAGTTAGCCAGGCTTCATTGAAATGCACTTTCAGACCTGACACACTAGTCTGCTGTATTAGCAAAAAACAAGGCAAATAAAACTATAGTCTATGTATTCATTCTATTCAAGTGATAGATTACAGCAGAGTATGTTTAAATATTTTTGCCTTCCTCACACACTTGATATCATCTGTGAAAGGCATCTTCCATGCAAAGGAAGGTCCTTCCCTGGTGGTCCATTTCAGCTACTGATTATGTTCTATCAACAAAATGTGAAGGAAACAGGTTATTGCAAAATTAGCATTGTCTCCATGTTTATATACAGGCACTGAAGGCTTTTGAGATGGTGAGGTACCTGGGAATCAGACACAGCCTAGTCATGATAGCACATAGCAAGCCAGAACTAATTTATCTGGTTTTTTGAGAACAACAATTTTGGCTGAGAAAGCTAAAGGTCTGTGCTAAACAATTCTAAATTTATCTGAAACCAGTTTAATCATGTCTTCATTGTTCTGATGATGTATTATATTATTTTTTAATTTAATTTTTTTTTAAATTTTGAGGCTGCAATTCTGTCTGCGTGGCTGCAGATTGTTTTTTAGGAGCAGAATTAGTTATTTTCGCTATCATTTGTTGGATTTTAAGCACCTGATTTTTCTTGACAGAATTGAGCATGGATATTGATCATCCAAAAGCATGGAGGTACATCATCTGAAACTGCAAGGGCAGTAATGAAGGAAACTGTGCAGTCCTATGAAAATTTGCCTTCCAGCTTACAAAGAACGACTTAATTGAATTTTTGGATTCTTTTTGGGATCAGAAACAACCTCAGGTGCTCTACAGATACTGATAATGTGTCCTGTAACTTTTAAAATTTTGTCTTCCATTTAAAACCTTGAAATTAATGTAAAGGTGTTTTGGTATTTGTGTGAGTTTGCAATTTTGAAAGCAGCAGGTGAAAGAGGAATTGCTGCCCAACACGCATCAGTGAGATACTAATTTACACAGTCATGGACCATGTTTCAATGCTAATTATCACTATTTCGTTGATCATGAAAGCCAAAAGGATGAAATTAAGAGAGCAGAATTGTGAGCCTTATTCAGGTCAGAGGAGGACAAGAACTTAGCTTTGGGCAGTATGTTTGAATTTGGTGTCACACTGAAGATCTGTAACATGCGGAAATTGACAAAGTATCCACCAAATGCTTTGGTAATTTCTCAAAATGGCTATTTGACAGCAGTTTTATCTGCAGTTTTACCTCTACTTAGATTGGAAAATAAATACAGTGTTTGTTCTGCTCTTTCTTGCTTGTCTTGCTGAATTAAGTAGGCAATGGCACTCTGATGTCCAATTAACAAACTGTAGTGCTGAAATTACTTCATATGTTTACAGGTGGAGGCTGGGCATCTAATGTCAAATGTGTGACTCTTCACAAAATATGAAGAAAAGGCATGTTTGAACATCCTTCCCTGTATAGTGATGGTTCGTACCTTGTTAGGTCTGATAATAGAACAACTTCTTCTGGATGCCTGATATTCTGTCTCAAGATTAATTTGAAAAGAGTATGAATTTATATATTTTTTCAATCAGTCTCCAGCTGCTGTACACTTTTCACTCTTTTTCCAAACTATCCAGTGGTTGTGCTCCAGCTGAAGTTCTGTGGACACTTCACAAAGGCCCTTTCTGAGAGCAAAATGAAGAAGGACTGCCTTGTGGTTCTGCACCTCTGGTTTAGGGCTGCTGGACTGTAGAGACAAAAACCTGTAGGGACATCTGTACTCCATAGCAGTGTGACTGTTGATAAATTGTGTCTGCAAGGTTTTTTTATAGTGTGAGTGTGGGAGGGTGAGAGAAGGAACAAGAGAAGGGAGGGAGGGAGGGAGGGAGGGAGGGAGGGAAGAAGGAAGGAAGGAAGGAAGGAAGGAAGGAAGGAAGGAAGGAAGGAAGGAAGGAAGGAAGGAAGGAAGGAAGGAAGGAAGGAAGGAAGGAAGGAAGGAAGGAAGGAAGGAAGGAAGGAAGGAAGGAAGGAAGGAAGGAAGGAAGGAAGGAAGGAAGGAAGGAAGGAAGGAAGGAAGGAAGGAAGGAAGGAAGGAAGGAAGGAAGGTTTAAGTAGTAAATTAAATATATACATTCATGTACAGTTAATTACTATCATAAAATAAAGCAGGAGTCGTTCAACAATATACAGTTTACATATTTTGGATGTGTTATATATAAAGACAAAGTAAGATGATAATCTTGGCCAAGACCTTGTCACTAAATGTGAGAAATACATGATTAAGCAGTGTTGCTGGTCAGACAAAAATAGTGCAAATTGCTAATTGATTTTATAGGAGTAATTAATTAAACTCCGACAAAATTTTGAATAGAAATAGATTTTCAGTATTCAAAGTTGCTTTTCAAGGTTTAGTTTTCAGTGCAGAGTTACAAACTTAAGTATTTCCTGGTTTGCAGGAGTCTGAAAATATCACTACCATTTTGCCTACTCAAAGAGTGTTTCTTTTTAGTGAAGTTGATGAACTATCTCTATTCATATGGGTACTCTCTGTTAAGAGAAATTATATATCAATTGTTTGTGTTTGTGTCATTTCTTGTTAGAAAGACAAAAATATTTTTAGCTAAAAATATTCTTTCAACTACATACTGGCAAGATGGTGTTTAGTGTTAGCTATTGAGATCTTTTTCAACTTAGTTTCTATTTTGTATCCCTATAAAGGAATAAGCTGCTTTACTAAAGGTTTTGATTCAGAATTGAAGATAAATTTAGCAGTAGCAACTAAAGCTGTTATTGCCTGAGGCAATCTACACCAACCATTTCTCTGAGATTAGTCATAGCATGCCAAGTACATTTTAAGTGGAATTTAAAATATAAATATTCTGGAATAAATGTCAAATTGTATTGATTATAACGTGTTTAAACTTTAAAACAAATTAAATATATGCTTTAAGCATATAGTTTCATTGGGCTGGATGAAGGTCAGAAGGGTTAAAAGCCTGCATGTTAAATAAATGAATGGGAAAAATTTGTGTAGCAGGCCATTAATACACAAATCAAGGTCAGTAGCAGTTGCAGACATAAAAAAATAAACCTGTTATCATCTGTCTAGGTACCATTTTTAACAGAAATTTCTTTATAAACATTTTCTGAACATTTCATGTTGTTCTTGGCTGGCCTGAAGTTTTTTCAATGAAACACTGAAACCTGTTCGATTTATGTTTCATAAAGTTAGTTTATCTGTCTGGAAGCAGCAGGAATTCTGAGAAGAAATCTTTGGAGATACTTGAAAGAGCTGGATGAGCAGCATGAAGAATGTAACCTGTTGTCACTATGACTGGATTATTTTCCAACTTCTTTGCCACAAGCATAGAGTAGTAGAACCACCAGAAAAAAAATATAAGTGTTTGCCAGTCAAAGATTTGTTTTGTGGGGATGACAAAATTTACAGAGTGGTGTGTAGACATAGGCATAATCCTCTTGCTTTTACAGGGAATGGAGGCAACAGCAGAAAGAGTCCTGAAAACACCTTTTCCTCTTTTCAGGGCAGTGCCAGTGACTACATAACCAATGGTGAAGTTCTGTATGTGGGTTACACAGTTGTGTATGTAAGATATTGTTGTGCTGGAGGAGATTGAAAGAAAGTATTATGAGAGGTTAGAGATTGGCTAACTTGAGTAAGATGAAGAAAAATATAGAAAATAACTGGAGTTAATTAGTGAAGATGTCAGGTAGTTATCTAAATTTTGTGAACTGTGAAGCTGGGAATAACAAGGACTCAGAAAAGGAAGAGAAGTGTTGCCAGGTCTCTCATTCCCTTTTACTTTACCTAGTTCTTTCTTATGATAAAGTGTTCTGTAACTTAATTTGTTACTCCTTGATTACCATTTTTATGAATTGTTAAAACCTAAGCCTAAAAGGAGCTTGATTTTAACAGCCTTCAACAACAAGACTATTCATGTTCAGTAATTTTATTTGTTTGTTTGGGTACAATCAAGTTTTAGGGTAGGATTTTCTCATGTCTTCAGTTACTTGCTCGTGATGATTCAAGTGTTACATTCAGAATTATGACACACGACAACTGCTAATTCAGAAATATTTAAATTACCAATCTTTGCAATTCCATGTCAACTTAATGGAAAACTGTATAGGAAACGGAAATCTTCCATGAGATTTTGAGAGGTTGGTTATTTTAATGCCCATTTCTATAATTATTCAAGGTAATGTCTGTAATTTCTGTAACAACAGAAACCAAAAATTATTATGCCTCACTTAAATTTAGTTGAAGATGCCCCTGCTCATTGCAGGAGGGTTGAACAAGATGACTTTTAAAGGTCCCTTCCAATCCAAACCATTCCATGATTCCGTGATTCTATGAAAACACCACTTTCCAAATGATGAAGTCTGGATTGTACTTGGTGGAGCTGTTTTGGCCTGGAGAAGCAGCCTGGGTGTTGTTGCACTGTGCTCCTTGAACAGGTATGTTGGGGTGTGGTTCAGACACGGAGAGGTCACTAATTGTGTTCACTTCACACAGAGGGGCCACGAATTGTGATGTGGGTGCAGACCTACACAGAGGAAAGCAGGCAGCAGCAGGTCAGACATGGAAAGATTTTTTTTTTTTTTTTTACTCTATTAACTTATATACACTTTTTACAGAAGGCAAAGGATTGGTCAAGAAGGTTATGACCTCATGGACCTCACTGGTCACTCTGACCCTCAATCATGTTCTCCTCTCAGAGAAGAAATATGCAAACACATAGATCATTTTTAAAAATACATATAGTTTACATTAAGCTCCGTGAGAATCATGCTGCTAAGATTCAAACACTTGAAAGCAAGAAAAATCAGGGCAACACTGGGGAGCCAGGGCAGACCTGTCTGCAATGCTGGTGCAGGATCCTGCCTCCCTCCCTGCCTGGCCAGCCTGGCTGGGTGAGAGTTCTTCTACCACCAGCAGTACAGCTGGCAGGAAAAAGGAGAGGTAGTGGCAGGAATGGGATGCTAAATGAGCACTCTGGAATACTAATTTTTTTGAAGAGAGTCTTTGGCTAAAAAGCTTTTAGGAAAGAGTAGCTTAAAAATTGCAGAGGTTATTGGTTTATGTGACAACTGGAAGTCCCAGACATAGTGCACTGTCTTTGGTGTCTAGAGCGAATACCAAATACTTTTAAAAAGTTATCAGGGGTATTTTCAAGGTTCTGGATACCAGAGATACCCAATGACACACCTGTATGTGCTCCTAAATGTTCTGATAAAAATACATACTTGCAGTATTTTTCTCAAGTAACATAATAATTTTATTTCTTTCTCAGAGCTCTGCTTAATAAATCTTTATTTCATGAATATGAAAAAAAAAAACAAACCCCCAAAAATGAATGAAACAAACCCAAATCATAGAATTTCATCTGTAGGCAGCTCAGCTAGATTTGTGCCAGATTTTGTGCTAGATTTACACAGCTGTCATTTGTATGTCCTCTTATACATTATGCTGCATTAAGAAGAAATGCAGTTACTGAAGCATTAGGATACATGATCCCAAGTACTCAGCCATGATGACATAAAAATAGAAAAATCAGTTGTTTGCATTCCAGCATGTCATCTTTGTAAATAACTTAGTACTGAAAGCCAAAATGATGACATGGCAAATGTAACTTCCAGGAAGTATAAGAACAATATTATCAAATATCTCAGTATTACAAACAAACAAAGGTTGCTTTTTTCTTCTGTTTAAATTGTTGAGGTTTTTTTGTTATGCTTACAAATATAGAGATTATATGTGTTTCATAATTACAATTTGAAAAGTATTACAGCATGGAAGCCATGGTTGAGTGTAGATAGTCAGGAAAGTTGTATAGTAAATATAAAATTATGACATAGTCCCTAAATTATTCTGACTTCATCAAAGGCATTGGCAGCATTCCCACATTTTATGTGGTGCCAGGATTTCACTCAGTCCCCAGTGTAGACCCAAAGGTGAAAGAATTTAATTTCTCAAGGGCATCAGATTTTTAAACATGGGAATATCCACCTAGATATAATCATGAGGTCAAATATTAAATAAAATGCTTATGTTTAATTAAGAAAAATAATTCCAAAAGAACTCTGTGTTATCACAGTACTGTTGTGGCAACCACCTTTGATAAGTCTAATAGCATCTCTTTAGCAAGATACAGTCACTGTAATTTAAAAAGCACCAATCTCTTCCATGACTACTGAAATAACTGCTAAAACAGGGAATTCACAGCCAATTAAGAAAAAAGGAAGACAGAACTATGAACGTATTATGCAGGAGAGAAAAGAATCTCTCCCTCTCCCTAAGTACCCAAAAGAAAGAATGAGTAATTTGACTTAAGTTTACTTGAATATTGGAAATTTGTCAAAGGACAAGCATCATTGGAAAGCATGCCAGTAAAAGCTGTCAACATTCTTGCTAAGGAAATATGTTTGGAAATAGATTTACTGACCTTTCTATTGCAAAATATCCTTATATAAAATATCAGAGATGAGCCTGAAAAAAAAATCATGGTTCTTAGCAGATGTTAACTGAGCTAAGTTAATTTGCAATATGTGAGGCATTCAGTTTGGTTGAATGGCAGCAGAACTCTTGATTTGACATGTATTTCATCATGATCTCCAGAGGCATTCTGACTGCTGTCCAGAACCATTCCAGAGATTACTGAGGGCATTGATTGCACAATCTCCCTTGAACTCACTGCTGAAGTTTGAAAGCAATGGTGATTTCAGTGTTTGTGAGCAAATTGTGCCTGATCGTAATGTAGATATAAAAGAAGGAGGGGAGGTCAGTCACATGATAGCCTTTTATTCTCTTTGCATACCTTCAGACATGTAATATGGCTGGTTTTCACCTCCATCTCAAAGGTAAAGAAGTGAGGAGGACACAGCAGCTGTGGTCCTATCCCACATGCCTTTCCAATGCCTCTGAGAGCCTGGACTTTGGAAAGGATCCTTCCAGGAAGACACACAACCACCCTCAGGTATTTAATTCTGCACCAGGCACACTTCCCTTGGAGATATGGGAGCTGAGGAAAGGAATGTGCCCCATCAGGGATGAACGTCAGCTGTCTGTATCTTTCAGTCTTCATAGCACTGTTAATAGATAATGTTTTCATTTACAAAAGAGAAAAATCTATATGCTTAACCTCTCTTGTGCAATGTCTGTGGCTCTCTTTCACTGGCCTAAAATAAAAGGCTCTCATGATCTTCATCCAGTGCTATTTTCTAATTTTGGTTGTTGAAAAGAAGAGCAGCCACAGTGGGCGAAATTTTAGAATAGTGGAATTTTTGTTTCTGTTAAAAATCAATATAAGCATAAAAAATTTAGCCACTAACATTTTAGTTTGAAATATTTCTAGGCTGTGAAAACCTATTTTTCTTCTCCAAGTTACTAACAAGGTAGTTTTAGGTCCCAAGCAGTTCTCTGTTCTTTAAGAAAATTCTTTAGGTGTCTTAAGAAATTCTTTAAGTCTCTCATCCCTTGTCATATTCAGATTGTGAATTTAATTTATTTGTAGATCCTTTAGTCATAAGAGGAGCTTGTAATAATTTTGCAGACCTTAGAGTCTATCTATTTCCTGGCATTACTGCAAACTCTTTCCTGCACTCTTTAACTGACTTCTGTCACCTCTCTAATTTTCATGTGGCCTTTTTTCCCCCCTTTTCCACAGTTTAAACATTACATTTTTTTAATGTCACATCTTTGTTTTTGCTGGCTTACACTGTTCCATACGAAATACAGCATACCTATTTGTTGTACAGGGAGGTGAGCATCCTTTCTACCTGTCATCTTTCAACAGAATTTAAAGTCATCAAGTATAAATATATTCACATCTCTAGCAATTAAAAATGAAATTGTTACTGAAGTTTCTTTTCACAAGATTTGCATTACTGCCCAGTTGGAGAAGGGTTTATTTTTCCTTCTTTAAAACCTACACTAATTATTTTCTTCATAGATATAATTCTTCGAGACTGATTTCCCATGTTTGTAACTTTGTGCTTCATCCTTTCTGAAAAATAATAAAAAACTCCCTCAACATATCAATTAGAAAAATAATGTTACGAACCAGAAAATGTGTTTAGGTACAATAAGTCAATTTAATATGTTCCATTTGTTCCTTTGGTGTGCTTAATTTTAGAATTTATGAAGTACATAATTTGCTGTCAAGAGAAAAAACATATGGCTGTGACAGTTCTAGGTGAGAAAAATCTTATTTCTGAACACATAACACAGCATGTGATTCCATGTAAACTTCAGAATTTTTTTTTTTTTTTTTTTTTTTTTTTTTTTTCAAACAAATCCCGATGTATTTCATACATAGAATAGTTGATGTTAGAAGGCAGTTCTGGAAGTCATCTGATACAACCTCTGTGCTCAAGAGGGTCATGTAGAGCTGGTTCCCTGGGACCATGTCCAGCTGGCTTTTGACAATCTCCAAGGATGGAGATTCTGCTGTTTCTCTGGGCAACCCATGCCACTGCTCAGTCATTCTCACAGTAAAAAGAGTTGTTCCTTACATTCAAAAGGAATTTTCTCTGGTTCTACCTCTGGTCCTGTCACTGGGCACCACTGGAAAGAGTGTGGACACCTTCCCTGTGTATCTTTCCTTCATGTTTTTATATACATTGATGATATTTCCCTTGAGCATTCTCTTCTGCCCATATAATTTTCACATCCCTTCTCTGGCAATACTTCTAGTACAGCCCAGAGTATCATTAGCCTTTCTTGTAGCAAGGTCTTTACATAAGAAATCACATTCTTGTATTGTTTTGTGGTTTTTTGGGTTTTTTAAGAGACCTCCCTGTAGAAAATTAGCTTCCTCTTTTCTCCCAGTGTTTAAGACATTATTTTTGTTATTCCCATGCTTTTCTTAGAGACAAATGTAATGATAGTAGTTTTTCTAAAAACAATCACAAACAGGATTTACTTCACCCTTTACCTGTAGTACCTAATTAGAGATAGTTTCCAAGTAATACCCCACCTCTAGTGCATCAGTTTTGTAGTTCAGCACAGCTAATAATTTCCCAGAACAAAATCCATAAATGAATTATTATTGACATGCAGAATTTAGTGTTGAAGTTCATACAGTGCCTTGGAAACTTGTGCCATGGTAAAACTGACTTTATTCTATCAGAGCTGAGACTTGCAGTTTATGACTACAAACCTGAGAATGCTTCATTCATATCTGTCACCAGGTTTCAGCCACTGTCTTTTCTTGTTCCAGTGTTTTCCATTATTTAACAATTACAATATAACACCTGCCAGATGCTATTTGTGTTTATATTTTTGTTCTTTGCCTCTACCACTGAGAGCAGTAAGAGTCTTAGTGCTTGTATGCCATTTGTCCTTCAACGAAAGCAGCTGATGTACATTCTTCCCCCACTTAGATAAAGAGCACTTTAATGAGATTTACGTGCTGTTTCTGGTAAGAGGCCAGTGGCTGATTAGTGAACTAGCAGTATACTGACCTCTTCCTTTAACCTGCTTTATATTCACTGCATGTTGACCTACCAGTGTAAAGCTTAGAGCCAAATATTTAATGATGTGTCAATTATTCCATGCCCAAATTTTCACTCACAAGTACTTTTATGCATGCAGCAGGATTACTGAATGTTATTTGATATCCTCAGTTCATCATTGAAACAGAATATGCAAACAAAAATGCTAGTTGCATAGGGATTCTGTGCCTCACATTCTAGATTTTATATATTTTGAAGTACCTTTAAAAACATTCTGATAATTAAGACTTCTTAAACCATTTTTCTTTAAGTACTTAAGCATGACTTGAAAAAAAATATAGTGCATTTGGATGATTCTTCACATGATGAATCATACCTGTGCAATTTTTTCATATTTGCCAGATAGAATTTCAGAGGAACACCAGAATCTTTTAAAAGCCACTAAACTGATTTTTGACTTGGCTTGCATTAAGTAGTGGGTAGAAAAGGGTTACAATGGAATACATCTAAAAAAATTCTGCTCTAAATCAAACTATGGTGGAATGTAACAGTTGCTGCCTTCGTGTCAATGCTATTTGCTGATGCAGCTCAGTGCAGTTGAATCACCACAGGGGAGACATTTCAAGAGCTTGGTATTCAAACATCTCTTGGATGAAATCCATAAAAGAGCAGACATGAGCTGAGTAATAAATCCTGTAGACATGTATGCTGGTGCCATGAAATGGTATCAGTAATCCTATCCAGAGTAGCAATTAAAATATCACAGTGGGAGTCTACCAATACTTTTCCTTTTAACAAAAATTCTAATCATGAAAACAACAAAGTAAGAGGTGATAGAAATTTTTATGCAACAATGATATTCTATTTCCAGTTAATAATATAACACGATGGTGAAATATATGACTGCCTTTCTCCCTGTGATAGCTGAAATATAAATATATGGCAGTGAAGTCCAGCTCATTAAGCTTTTTATGCACAGAGGCAAGCAGGAAAGATTCTGCATATATCCAGTGATGTGCTCAAATTCCATAGTAGTGTCTAACAGCTGGTAATATACATTGCAGATTGAAGGCTCTTAACTTATTAAAGTCCACATAAGATTTTCAAGCTTAAATGGCTAGAAAATTGCAGCCTGATTTTTGAAAGACTATAAGCCAAAAAACTTTGGCTTTCAGGCCTGGTAAGAATGGACAAATAATTTAGAATTTCATGACCACTGTTAACAGGCTGTTACAGGAGCAAATCCTGAATCACCTGTGACCCCCTTGGTCTCTCCCAGAACTTCTGAGGTTGCTCTGACAGCTGTTGTCTTTTACAAAGTCCTTCCTAAAGATAACATCTGAGGATGTCAAAATTATTTTCCCAAAAACATAGGTAACATGCAAATTAAAACAAATAGTAGAGAAAATCTTCTGTGGTAGATATGCGAATTGTAATTAAATTGCATTAAGAATAGTGAAATAATGAATAAATGACAAATAGCAAGTAGTTTTTAAGCATGTCCAGAAAAGCTTTCAAGTTGACTCCATCCTGATCCATTTATGTGTTGCTCTATTAACCTTACTAACCCACAGACGTTGGGCTCAATTATTTGGGCAGGAGAAATACAATTCTCTTCACATGGAGTATTTAATGATTAAGAACAGAAAGATATAATTTTCATATATTTTCATGTCGTTCAACTGTCTCTTCTAAATGATTCCATTGATTTCACATTTGTTTCATTGTAAATTTGACCAAACTAAATTTGACCTTCATATCTAAGTCAGTATTTTCATGTAGTTCCTTTAGCTGACTGAGGTCTCATACTAAACAGTAAGAACAGCATTAACTGTCTCTGTGCTTACATTTTCCAATACGTATCCTATTTAAATAAGTGATTTTAACAATACCATTGTAACACGAACTGTTTTCCAAGTGAAGGGTGCAAGGAAATTTTATACTTAATTTTGAAGGTGTATTTTGATTTATTTTCCAGTCCCTCATTTAAAAAGGTAACTTCTGTTACATGATAGGTGTAGAACGGATTTCAATGACTGTGTGCGTAAATATTAAGATATATACAAAGTGAAGAACTTTGTCTTCACCACAACTTCATCAAGTTATTTCCTCCCAAGAAAAGGGATTTTGCACTCAGCTGCTGCTGAATTGAGTGTTTTTATGGGCCAGACTTCTTGGACAATCCCTTGAAATGGACCTGCTTTGTCTGGAGATCTTTGTCTGGAGAGCATGAGATCTTATGGAAAGGGCATTTTGGTTCACAAGAGCTCCAAAGGGGTTCTTTCCCTTCACAACATTTTTGATCCATTACACTGAATTTCACATATCTGGGGAAATGCCTGAGCCTTTTTCTGCTCTATATTCCAAGGAGAATCAAATCTCCAACTTGCCAAGAAAAAAATGAAGTTGGCTTTGTTAAAAGTGTTGGAAGAATGTTGTAGGAGGGAAAAATGGTCAAGATAAAGACATATTTGAAATTCACTTGGGAATGGAAAGGGTTTTGTGACAACAAAACTCCTATACCAAGACTACTCAGTATAGTTAGTGCAAGACCTTATAAAAAATAGAGCTTTCTTTGTGTGCTTCATTGTATTATTGATTAAATCCACCCTAAAATACATCATGACTTAAATACATGTAGGCCAACAGTTGTTATCTTGACTTAATAATAGTTTTCGTAAAAATCTGATTAATTTTTAATTTGTAACACACCTACATTTCACAGGGGTAATCACGTAATCCTGATAATCTGGAGATAATCTGTTGATGACCCTAACCCAGACTGCACTGTGTTATACTCTGTGCTCCTGTCCATTCATGAAGCTATTTTTAACAACGTAATTAAGAGAACAGCCTTTACTATATATAAAAAGGCACAGCTCCACAAATCACAATTTAAAAAAAAAAAAATTGTACTGATAATAATTTAATGAAACAAATGCTGAAATTGGTCTATCAGGAAAGCCAGATGAAGGCAACATAACATCATTGATGCTTTTTATTTATGACAGAGCACCTTGTTCCATTTTATCATTTAAAAAAATGCCTGTTTCTAAAGATTAACTTGTTTTAGCATATACAAACACATTGACCTAATTGTTAGGATATATTTTAGCCCCTAATAACACAATGAATGACATGGACATTCGAAAAGTAACTTTTTAGATTGTATTTAGAGATATTGTAATGGAAGAGCCACCATTTTTTTTAATATAAGAAATTTGTATTATTTTATGACTAAAGAAATTGCATTGAATAACTAATTTGTCTTTCTAAGTACTCTGCTGTTTCTCTGCAAGTAAATATCTGAGCTGTCTCATCAAATTGGACAAATTTACTCCGTGGTTTGTTTCTTTGGTCAATAGTTCAACTATTTTTTCAACAAACCTGAGACATTAAAAATGATGTTTGGATTTGCAAATTCCTAAATATATTTTGGAAGTCAATATAAAAAAAAATCCATAAAAATATAGGACACAGTCTACCTGAATATTGGCATAAATTTGTGACATAAAATAGCATGTAATTCCAGTTATTGATTTGAGACTATAAAGTTGCAGTGCTGATAACATCATGAAGTGTTTGCTGAAATGGTAAATGCTTTTAAGAGCAATTTTTTCCCAATTTATAGCTACCTGGTAATTAATGTGGCAACCAAAGCAAGCTTGTATAATAAATGACCCAGTAATTATTAAAATTATAATGTAGAATCTTGCCAGGGGTTTCTCTGGAGTATAAAAAGGAAAAGGCACTCTTAAACAAATTGGCAAATTGATTTTCTTTTTTTTCCAGTTACTTTGCTTAAAAAGTTTACATTGGCTCTGTGCTAAAGGATTATTTGAGGCTTTGGAGCAACCGAGAATGAGCTGATGAGGTTTTGAATGAAACCAGAGTCGAATTTTTAAAGTTATGGACCATTCAACTGTGGGAAGTTCCATCTGAAAAGAAATGGTTGGGAATAATATTAGACAGACTGTGACTCAGGCACATAATTACAGTGACTCAATAGAACAAAAAGATACATATTTGCATTACTGGGAGAATGAGACACCAGGGACTGACTAAGGCTACAGGTATAGTTAGTTTCCTAGGAAATTATTTCAGCTTCTTTTCCTTTTCCTCATACATACCTATGCCATTTCTACCTCCTCCATATATCCTCTATTTTCTGTCTGTCCTTTTGAACTTCAAGAGGTCAATTCTGAGGCAGTTTGTATGCAGCATAATGCTGGGGAGCCCGTCCTCCAAAAGGGTTCCCCAAATATCCAGAAAAAAAAAATCACAAATATGAGTGCTGAAGAACACAGAAAGTCTGGTTTGTGAAAGAAAATTACGTGCTGCTTCAAATTATGGGTATTTAGGAGGCTGGCTTCCAATGGTAAAGATCTCTATTTACACTAACCAGAATAGCAAATACAATTTTTATTTTCTTACAGCTGACACACCCAAGCTGGCAAAAATAATTCTCTGGGAATGTCAACAATGACACATCAATGGTGTATGAGATTGCCAGTAGTGTGAATTTTTACTTCCTGTTTGTGTACAGGGTTGCATTACATAACATGCCCAGAAGAGGAAGACTTTCACTTTTCTGCCTTCACTCTATTCTCAGCACTAAATTGACTTTGTTAGATCATTGGACTTCTTTGGGCTTATTGGTCTTCTGTTTGATGGAGCAACTTGAGCATTTACAAGACACATAACTTTTATCTATTCAAATAAAGGAAGAAAGAATCAGCCTAACCCTGGCTATAGCTGTTTAAGTTATTAGTCAGGCAAGTCTGCCTCATGCTGGGTAAATGTGATTCTGATCCCAGAAATTGTTCTCAATGTACTCAGTGAAGACAATATTCGTAAGGCTCTGGTCTCTTGTACCCACTGTAACAAAATGCTGCAAGAATTACATTCACTGTATTTCACTGTATTTACTGCTTTAGGGAATCATGGCTTAATGGACAAGGATCTGTACAATTAAGTGAGGGAGAACAGAGAGTGGGTAAAATGAAAGGATCTATCATTTCACATGCAAGTTGTCTTCAAAAAGTTCTTGGAGGCTAATTTTTTCTAGAGACCCTGCAAAAACTGTCATAGACAAGTGAAAGGCTGCTTGCTCACTTGGTGCCAGAATTATCAACCTTCTTTTCTCTCTCTGTTAGTCTCTTTCCCACAAAAATGTGTGAAAGGGTTGGAAAGACAGTGAAGGGTAGTAGCTGCTGAAGCAACAAGGGGTCTGTTTCTACTGCCCTTTTAGGATTTTGATCTTTGATGGTGATGAAAGGCATCTCAACTTCCACTCTGTCTTGATGAGTATGGAGGTGTATTATAAAACCTGTTTGTTCAGACAATTCCATGGCCTGTCAAAAATCAGATTTAATTTCACATTGTGTCTGATGCCCCAGCAGCTGACTCCTTTGGCTACACTGAGCTGGAAGTTTATGTAAGAAAAAGGAACAGATGAAAGTATTCACTACAGACAGCATTTTCAACACAAGAAATACAACACTATTACCTGCTTACTGTTGCGGGGAAATACTTACTTTGATATGGGCAGACATGGCTAGTGACAAGTGACATGCTCAGTAGGATAAGAGATCTCCAGAAGCCAGTAGGTAAAGAAATGCAGAAATTTGCACCTTTCCAAGAATTTGTGCAGGAGCTGTGGTCAGAGGTAAGGCTGAAGGTCAGGCAGCTACAAATCTGATGTGCAAAACAGGCTCCATGATGAAAGAAAAGACATCAGTGAAGTCAGGAACACATAAGGAGATATAAGGCTAATGAAATAGAAGGAGCCAGCTCTGGGTTTTCAGGTCCTATTCATCACATACAGTGGGGGTAGCCACCCTGTCAGTTGCCCAGGCAGATGTATTAATATGCAGTTAAATTAAACCTAACATGGAGAACTGGTACCCAAGATTGCTACAGACAACTGAAGCTCAGTCTAAAACATGAAAAGTATGTGTGAATTTTTGGAATTGGGACACTGAAATCTTCCCTCCCACAAAACCCCAAACCAAACCACAAATACAGAGAAACAAATGAAAAAATCAAACCCTAAACCACAGGAGAAAAAAAAAGAGGTTAGAAAGTTTATTTTATAGTGGCTTGTGTGTGGTGTTTAGAGAGGCTTCTCTAAGTAAACATGCACTCTTGTCCTCTGAAATTATCAGATGTAAGGTGGGAAACTCCATGATGCAACAGAATGATGCAACACCTTATACAGGTGTTTCTTCTACTGAGTTGGAAAAGCTCACCTGTACTTTAGAATGAGTTCTCATATACCCATGTTTGTCTTATCTGTTTTTTTTTCCTAAGAAGGAATGGGCTATGTGTACCTTAGAATTAGACCTGCCACTACATTCCTCATTGACTATGTGTGTTGGAATGTATAGACTGTAAGATGTTTGTACTGTACTCTTTTATGTTGTTTTCTTAAAACAAGTTACTTTTTAGTAACTTATCTTCAGTTGATGCATAAAAACTATGTGTGCTTTGGGAATAATGAACACCCACTAATTTAAGCATCTCATTAAAAAGTATTAAATTTCAAATACCAGCCTGAAGGAAGGGTCAATATTTAGTTTTTAGGTTAAGTGTGTAATTCCTCAATGCAGTTCAGTTTTGTTTGTTTAAGCCATTGCTTAAGTTGGCCATGTGCTTTGCTCTGTCTCTTAATAGATTTCCCAGATTTCCCAAAGAAATAAAGTATGGTCATCTGTAATCCTCACAGTCTGTGAGTTCAGCACTTTCTGAAGTACAAATACATAATATCACATGAATATTCACAGCTACAGTCAAACCCATGGTACATCACTGTGGCATTAGTACCAAGCAGAAGGGACTTCCCACTTGAAAGCTGGTGCAAGTAGGCTTAGGCAGACTGTTAATCTACCCATTCATTTACTATCATGTGTGACATGCAAAACTGACACAACAACTTGTTAAAGCATAATATCACTGCAACATGTCACTACAACCATAACTGCAGAAGGACATATGTACACCAGACTGTAGGAAATACAGCAGATAAAAACATATTAGGAACAAAATTCTTGGCCAACATAGTTTATCTTAAAACTAGCATGTTTAAATATCAAATAATATTTATAAAGTATCAAATAATAATTCTGTTTACTTCATCTAGCTCTCTTATGTCTTTAAATATCAAATGTTAGCACAAACATTTCTTTCAATACTATTGAAGGGAAACTGACAGTGAGATAGATTTAGGTTGCACTCTTCAAAGTAGCACAAAACAATGTCATCATAGGCTGTGTAAAAGTGAGAGGACAAAAGCCTTTCCAGTCTCTCTGAACTCCCATCAAAGCCACAGCTAAATAATATTGGAGAAGAGATTCGTTTTGTATTTTCAAATATTTCTTCCCACACTTTCAAGCTCTAACTATGAATTAATTAAGAAAAACAGAGTAGTGAAATGCTGTTAAGATAGCATGACAAAAAGAAAAGCATTTAATTTCTATGGAGTCTCACAAGGGGAGTGATACCAAATTTATGCTTCTGTAAAATGTGGGAAAAAAAGATACTTCACAAGTTAAACCCATCAGTGCCAAATGCCACAGTTCTATGAGATATTGTCCTGGTTTTGGCTGGGCCAGAGTTAATTTTTCCACATTAGCCGTGAGAGGGTGTAGCCTGCAGCTCTGTGGGCATGTCTGGGTGGTTATTCTATACCATGAACACATCGATGGGGGTGGAACTGAGGGACTCACACTTCCAAGAACGAGGGGTGTGTTGATTGCAGTTGGGAAGAAAAGCAAGGGCAGGGAGGGTTGGTTCATCATTTTGCTCATTGTCTCGAGGTTGTGCTTACAGTGTGTTGGGGTGAGCATATTTTGCATGTAAATCACCCTCTCTTTGTAGACATTTTTTGTTGCTCTTGTTAATGTTGTTGCTGTTCCAGTTAGTTTTCTTATCTCGTTGTTGAGTTCAGTAAATTGTTCTTACCTCAACCCTTAATTTCTGCCTTTTGTCTGTCTCGATGGGGCAAGGAGAGGAGAGGAGGTAGGAAGGGCAACTGTAGTGCAGTTTCTAGACTGTGACAGAAGTATTGAGCTTCTGGATATCTGGCTGCTGCTGCAGTCCAACATGAAGGGATGTGACACTGAGCACTTGAGAGCCTGTTCTGCAGCTCCTTGCCTGGCTCTGATCATCTCTGATAGCCACAAGTCAATGGACTCGATGGGATGTACCAGGAGCCTGGGGAAACTGGATGATAATTTTGCCAAGCTACTCTCCATTGTACTTGAAAAGTTGTGGTGGTCATATAAAGTGCCCAATGACTGGAAAAAGGGAAACAGCTTTTCCCTAAAAAAGAGAGGAAAGGAAGATCCAGGGAACTACAGCCTCTCTCCTCTGTGCCTGGGAAGATCATGCAGCAGTTCCTCCTAGAAGATATATTAAGGCACATAGAAGGAGGGAGTAATCTGAGGCAGCCAGAATGATTTCACTTGTCCAATCTGGTCATCATCTGGGAATGGCTGCAACATTTGACAAGGGAAGACTGACCAATGTCATTTACCTACACATACTCTGAAGGCCTTTGATGCAGTCCCAGCCCACTGGACATCTGTATCTCCAAACAGGAGAGACATGGATTTGATGGATGTGCTATTCAGTGAATAAGGAATTTGCTGGATGGACACAGCCAGAGTGTTGTGGCCAGTGGCTCTGTGCCCAGGGGGAGGCTGGTGAGGAGTGTTTCTCAGGGCTGACAGAGGTCTGGGCACTGGTGCTCTTCAGTGTCCTCATCAATGACATCCCCAGTGACATTGAGTGCTCCCTCAGCAGGTTTATAGAGGACATGAAGTTGAGACATTGAAAAGACAGGATCCTATCCAGAGGGACAAGCTGAGGCACTGGGCCCATGGGAATCTCATGAAGATCAACAAGTCCAAGTGTGCAGTGCTGCCCCTGGGCCAGGGCAGCCCCAGGTGTGAGTACAGACTGGGAGAACTCACTGAGAGCTGCCCTGTG
The DNA here is from genome assembly GCF_965231275.1 of Zosterops lateralis. Lineage (NCBI taxonomy): Eukaryota > Metazoa > Chordata > Aves > Passeriformes > Zosteropidae > Zosterops > Zosterops lateralis. The sequence goes on along the minus strand of NC_139800.1, from coordinate 4,726,059 downwards.
GAGAACGGCCTGGGGGTTCTCCTGGATGAAAAGCTGGACATGACCCAGCAGTGTGTGCTCACAGCCCAGAATCCTGTCATGTCCTGACTGGGATAGCCAGCAGGGCCAGGGAGGGGATTCTCCCCCTCTACTCCGTACTTACCGTGTCCCGGTGTGGGGTCCTTAGCAGAAGAATGACATGCACCTTTTGGAATAGGTCCAGAAGATGGTGAGAAAGATGGTCCAAAGGATGTAACATATCTCCTATGAAGATAGGCTGAGAATCTCTGGGTTGTTCACCTGGCGAAGGCTTTGGGGAGGCCTCAGTTGTAGCCTTTCAGTGTCTTAAAGGGGGCTTATAAAAACAAGGGAGAGGGACTTTTTATATGAGCAGATAGTGACAAGACAAGGGGTAATGGTTTGAAACTGAAATATGGCATGTTTATATTAGATGTTTGGAAGAAATTCTTTACTCAGAGGATGATGAAAGAGTGGAAGAGGTTCACAGGGGCCGTGGATGCCCCTTCCCAGAATTGTTCAAGGACAGGTTGGATGGAACTTGGCCAATCTGATCTTATGAATGGCATCCCTGCCCATGGCAGGGGCTTGGAACTAGACAACCTTTAATGTCCCTTCCAACTCAAACCATTCTGTGCTGTTATTCTGGTTGATCCTGGCCTTCTCCTGCCTGCTTTTTTATGCCCTGTTGTTTTTACAAAGTAGTTTCAAAAGTAGAATTTCAGTACTCTAAACTGTCAGCACTCTCTTTGTTTTTTTTTTCCCTCCTTCCCTTTCTGCAGGTAAAAATGTGTTGTAACAAACTTGCCTTTCTGTAGAATTTACTGTATTCTTTTTTACCAAAATTAATTTTTGATTAAACTCATGGCTCTGGCTTTTAAACAAATAAAATGCATTGTTCTGTGTTTAGATGACTAAAATAATGTTTCAGTTATTTATTAATGATAGACACATCAAGTCATCCCATCTTTTAACAAGAAAAGCTTTCTCTTTCTGAATGAATAATGCATATTGGAGAAACAACACCACTCCTGCATTTTCTGTGTAGGCTGATAATGTCCTGTCTTTCAGCAGATGCATTAGGCAAACGAGAACACTTTGGGGAAACAGCCATCTCCCAGAATAGAACATTGTGTTCTTGCTCTGCCAGGAAGGGAGTTACAGTGCCAGCAACTCCATGGTTCAAAACTCTTGGTGGCTTGTCTTTGCAGTCATAACTGGTGTTGTGCAGCAGGAGGAGTTACATATTAATGGTCCTCTTTACTGTCAGAAGAAGAAACTGGCTCCAAAGGGATCATTCCATCCCCAGCTGGTGAGAAAGCAGGGGGATTGATACTGATGAAAACAATGAAATAAAGTTGCAGGGAGGTGCAGAATGTGTCACAAATATACTCTCATGCCAGTGTTTGGTTTATTTTACTGAGAATAATGTTCCCAGCAGGTCCTTAGAAACTGTGATAACATTCTCTGGGAAAAGACAAGTTGTGCCCCCATCCACTGAAGAGATTTTCTATGATTTGCAGGCCTTGAATGCACAAAGGTCCTCAGACTCTTCAAGGGCTTAGATGAAGGAGTCCTCATTGCCTCAATCAGCTCAGCATATCCTATTTCCCAGAAAAACCTTCTTAGACTGGCATTAAACCAATGGATTTTATGTGTATTGATAAAGAAATAACAGAAAAATATGCATCCATAGGCCTCACAATATAAACTCTCTAAGGCAGGGACTTTCACGACAATAATTCCTTTATATATTCACAGGATATAAACATATATATTTTATGCAGCATATATAAATGCAACATGCATTCTGCATAGACCCTACAAATTTTTAGACTGTATTTTTCTGAAATACATAGTAATTCTATTATTATTATTATTATGTTTTTAAAATTACTTCTGTATTAAAAAAACTGACAACACAAAACCAAACAACAAACTACAAACCTAACCCAAGTGTGTCTCTGTCTGAGCTATTTAGGAAATAAGTGCAGACAAGTTAGAATGTTCTGACACTCCCTTAGAAAATGTCACCATTTCTCTTTTCACTTTCTTCGTCTTAAATATGTGGGTGGTGAAGACAGCTGATTACTGTGTCTGTGAGATCATAAATAAACTGGGACTCTGAAAAAAGATCTAAATAGAAAGAAGGCAAGAAGGCAGCATGAACAGAGACAAAATCAGAAAACTGGAGAGGAAACAAGCTGAAGCTACACTGCCATATTTGACAGCCCTGTATTGAGTGTGGGGAAGACCAAATGCAACACAAGATGGGGCTGAAGAAGGCTAAATGTTCAAATGTAGTTTGGAAAATGCCTCAATGCATTATAAAGTTAATCCAATGCCATGTTTTATCTGTGGGTTGGTATGTTACGTATGTGGTTTAAATCAAACAGAAATATTTTGGTCATTTAGAACAATTTCCCCACAGGAATATAGTGAAAGGTGTACCTATGCAGAAAACACCAGGTGTTATTAGTGCCCACTAGAAACCTGCATTGTGGGTTGTGGTTCAGTCATGTAAATTTTGCTTACACACTTGCAGAGGCACAGTGTCCCTTCCTCCTCTGGGACAGAGACTCCTGTCTGCAATCATTGCAATCAGTGCCTGTATCACCACAGTCTAGTGATCTGCTGGAGTTGTTTTGGGGTCTTGAACTGTACTGCAGCATTGCCTAGTGGTGTTTTCTTGGCTCACTGCCTAGACTGATGATTTATTTAATATTTTATGAGTATTTAAAGGAGACTCTTTAAAAGAAAAATACTTCAGATGCTCTGACTATGATATATGGCTTTTGATACTTGAGAGTCAGAATGAGGAAGAGATTGAGGATATACCAAGGATGATTCTTCCTTCTTATTTGTCACTTCATCTGGCAGGAAAGTAAAACTGACCCTCTGTTGCCACAATTTGATTATTTTTCTCTGTGTTGCTGAGGAACATGATTTTCATTCTGCCTCTAGATGCAGTCAGGCATCTGACCAGCACATAAAAGCTTCCTGAATATCATGTTTATTCCTGAAACACAGATGGAAAAGATAGTGCAGATGCTAGTCTTGTTGATTTGTATTGCTGCAATGCTTAGAGTCTCAACCAAAGCAATTCTGCATATGCACAGTTAGCCAGCTACAAACTGGAGATGAAAACCTCTGTGCACTCATCTTTTTGCCCCAGTCTCATAGTTTTAGTGAATTTCTTCAGCTGAATTCACTTTGTTATGATTTATTTCATGGTGGTGCCCATGAGGATTAAAACAGAAATATAAAATGATCCATGTATAAGCTATTAATGTATACAAGAAGATACAAATATAAATATATAAAATACTGCAGGGCCCCTTTATTTTGAATAGATTAGGGTTTTTTTTTGTATTGTACATGTCTTCAGCAAAAAGAAGAATTATACAAGAAGATAAGTGTATACCTTCATATCAATTCTCATCAGAAATTTTATATTTTTATACCTCAAGCTTCCCTGCAAAAACTAGGAACTAATTTGAGTCTGTCAGTGTGTGTGTGCTGAAGTTTTCTAATGACTATTTTCCTTATTAACTGTTTTGTTAATGTCACTTAAAAAATCTGATTTCCTGCAGTTAGGTCCAACAGCAGGTCAGTTTATAGCATATTAATGTGGAATTATTTAATCTAAAAATACATAACAAAGGTTTATTTTACACAAATAAATAAAATCTGGTGCAATAAATCCTCTGCTAAAGGGCTTTTTGGAAGGGCTAAGAAAAAGTTCTGTCACTCCACTTAAAGTTGAGCAACAAAACAACTGCCCTCCCTGTCACAGCTCATATACTTTCCTTTTGTGATTGCTCTTACAAACCATGAAATTTACAGTGGTAGTGCTTCATGAGGAGGTGCAGGGGACAGTTTAGGAGACAATTTTTGAGAGCAGAGAAGTGTATGAAACACCTTCTAATAGTAGAATATGTGTTCAATTTCTGTTGAAGCAGACCAACAATATAATTACAAATTGAAACCTTGATTTGAAACCTTCCATATGATAGATGGTAGATACACATGAAAGTTATGTGTAGTACTATAACAACAACCATTAAGAGCAAAATCTTTAAGGATTGAGAGGAAGCCTGTCTGAGAACTGGGACCTCTTTTGCATTCTGGGCTGAAGGACAAATTTCACTGTATGTCTGTCAAAACTGGTACAAGAAGCAGTTGGCTAGAGTAACTCACAAAACATACATGGTAACACTCTATAGATGAGATTTTCTATCACCCTTGGGCAATATTCTTGTAGAAAAATCTTCTCTTGTGATGGATGAGCAGAATTCTTAGATAGTCAGTGTATTAATGGAGAACTTTCTTTATCACTGCATTAATTTTGAGTGTTTAAATACTCACACAATCATGTTGAAACTGGCTACAAAATGTCCATTATGATTTTAATAGGAGAAATCCCTAAAGCTGCAAAATACCACTGAGAGCAAAGCCCCAAACCGTACTGCCATTAGTCATCCTCAGTAGTGGTTACTCCTTGAGTAGACCCTTGAAAACATCAGAAACATATTAGGAAAAACCTGCTACTTAGCTGAGTAATAAATGAGTAAAAGGAATGAACAGTTTGTCTAGTTGATCCCAAACCTTTTAACAAGTGCACAGCAGTGCAACAGTTGTAGAGACATGGCTTTTTTGGCAACACTTCAACAGCTCCAGCACTGTAATCAGCTTGCAGTCTTGGCATTTGCAGGGGCCTGTGCTGCACTGATCACCAAGCCTTGCCAACAGCAGCAAATCACTAAAACATGCAACCTAGTAGAGCTTTGAGGCTGGAAATGTCCCACATTTCATTCAGAGGTGAAAGGCACAGCTGTGACCAATTCTTCATTTTAATCTTTGCCTCAACAGGCAGTTTGTGCCCTGAAAGGCTCCTGTATCAGACAAAAGTGCTGTAGAGGGGCAGCCTTCTCTTAGTTGCACACTGAAAATATGATGGGAGGTTATCTGTAATTGGCACTAACTTGAAGCAGATTGTGCTCATCATATTTCAGCTGGAGCCTCCTAGGGTGGTATGCTGATCCAGGAGTCAGAGACTGCAGCTGGCTTTCTGCCCACTTGAAAGAATGGCTTGAAAAGCCAGTTGCTCATACCATAAGTGATGAGTCATTTAGTGTAATGCACTGGCAGTGAGGAACCATTACAACTGGCAGTAAATTACTTAAAACAGCAATTTGTCTCAGTTAATTCTGTCAATATGATAGACAACAGCCATGCTCACTTTTTGTAAGTGCAGGGAACTTTGGGCTGTGTAAATTTGCCTTAATATCTTGCTCACCCCACCCACATTTAATTCCCTGTGCCAGGTGTTTCCCTCTTTCCCTATCTGTACATTTAGGGTCTCTGAACTTCTGAGGCTCTCTGAATATTCTGAATAGAATATAATTTGCACAGCTCAGACCTGGAAATTTATGTAATAATTATATTAACTTTTGAACTGAGCTTGTGGGGCAGTGGGTGACATCTGCTCTGGGCACTTGCAACTCACGAAGTGCAATGTATCATCTAGGTGAGCTTTTCAAAGAAAACTTATGGTGCTGTAGACCAGAAGTATAGAAATAGAAATCTTTTTTAATGCTTGAACACATGAGCACACCCTTTGAACACACATGGGTGTGCTCAAAGCCACCCATGTAAGGCATGCCCTGCAGTATAATTTTCATGCAGGATAACCCCTGCAGAACGAAACCAACTGCAGGTTGGTGGCAAGCAATGCTCTATAGCTTTTTGCAGAAATGTAGAAATATAAAAAAAAGTCCAGAATCCTGACTAGATATCAGTTTGCACAACTTCCCAGGGGCTCTACAGACAGAAGCACCTCTCAGCCTTGCCATGGTTGTTGGGGAAGATGAATCAGGGAAACCCTATAAAAATGATTGCTTAGCAAAAGATTCTGAAAATATGAAACCTAGAATCAAAATAGAAATGGAAGCTTACTTTGAGTTGTAGGATACTGAGCCTTAGTTACTATATAACCTGAAGACAATAGCCTGGCCAGTTGAAGGAGAATCCCTGTTGATTGAACAATACCCTTCTGCTGGCTAAGGGATTCAAAGGTCAATGTAGCAAAACAGAAAAGTCTAAAGAGTAGTTTTTAGAGTTTAAAATATAACACATGGTAACGTAGTAGTTCTTATAGGCTGTAAGTAGATTCTATAGGATTTTGTGTCTTGTATTGGTTGGTCACTGTAAATTAGAATATTCATCACAAAAGGAGATATAATGTATTGTAACCAGGACCTCGCGCTCCTTGTCCCTGCTCTCTTTTCCCTGCTCTCATTTCCCTGCTCTTTCCCTGCTCTTTTCCCTGCTCTTCCCCCTGCACTCTGACCCCTGCCACCTCGCTCTCTCTCTTCCCTCTTCTTAGCCCATACCCTCTTGCTCTCTCTCCCTCTCTCTTTGGGACTTCCCTTCAGCTGAGGTTGGTGGCTGAAGGGAAGGCCCTTTCTACTCACGACCCTTGCAATAAAACCACATATTCTAGAATATCTCAAGTTTGCAGAGTATCTTGTCCCTGTAAGTCACGGATGCTCCTACAATGGTCTTAACAAGTGGACAGACTTGTGCTCTGCATTACTTGAAACTATGCATGGAACAGATGTACCTTGTTAGGTAGCAAAGAGATGGTATGAGCAATGGATCAAGTGTCTGCACCCAGGTAAGGTATTACTGGCAAAAAAAGGAGGAATATTTATCAAGCTGTTAGGTGCAGTGATGATAACTTTTGGTTTTGCCTAGTAATAGTAGAGAGGGATGTGAGAAAGGTCTCATGTTAGAGACAACATGTGGGACAATTTCCTCCATTATTCCATCTTCTTCTTCCTGAAAATGTAGTCATCATGTAGTCACTCAAAATGCATTTCTTTTTGAGGAAGTATGGCATTCTTAGCTTTCCAAGCACTCACCCAAATCACAAAACCATAAACTGAAGCTGTCATCAATATTTTGCTTTTTGTCAGAGAGAAATCCCATGCAAAGAGATAATTGACTCCTGATTTGCAGATAACATGTTAAACCTGATTAATGAAATGACTGCACAGATGTAGATACCTTCACTTCAGCTTATTTTTCAAACTATCATGGCTGCCAACTCCTGTGAAAGGTTATGGTACTTTTTCAGTGCATCTGAAAAACAAGACAAATAGTTTGTCGAGTCACCAAATCACATTTCTGGGTTTTCTTTTTACACAGACTGCTATTTAAAGTGTTGAATATCTCTTTTATGGTACTTTTCACCACCTTGAAGATGTTACCTGAGGATGATGGAGAGTTTACTGGCATTATCTAAAGTTAGACTCGGAGACCCAGGAAGATCAGGAAGATCCAGGCACAGAAGAATTCTTACTGTCTTATTTTTTTTCTTCATTTCATCAGTTAAATTTATTTGGTTCCTTTTTATTTAGTCTGCTACTTAATCCCATTGCCTTGTTTAGCCTTCCAAATATCCTGTTAAGGGGCAACAAGCACTTTCAAACACAATTCCTCTTCATTATTAATTCAGGAAATGAAATTCACAAGGCCAGAAATCTGTTCAGATTTTCAATTTTACCTTTATCACTACATTTACTAAGACAAACAGGAGAAATCACATTTATAAAGAAGTTGCATTTCATTAAAATTTTAGCCTGGTATGATGACCTCTGTTCTGTTTCCCATTGCTGCTCTAAGTGATACATTACTCTGTGAAACCCTCTAGTTGCTCCTACTGAACATTCCGTAAAACAAAATAGGTAAAGTTACATCCACATTCATTGGATGAAATAACTTGTTCTACAGTCCCACTGAAATCTGTCACCTGAGGAATGAGCTTGGCCAACTGGATAAATCTTTGCTGTCACTTTCCATATACAGGTCCAAATTTCATTTGCTAAATCATGGCACCATAAATCAGCCTGTTTTGGAAGAGACTTTAGATGTTCATTTGGTTGAACTTTTCAAGTGCCTGAGCAGTCTTGCAAGGATCCAGAATTGGACATAAGGTTAAATTCAGCTGGTATACTGCAGCTCATCTGCAAAATATCCAAGAGAGTGTGACAGTCAGCTACTGAAAATGTACTTGTATTTATGAAAATAGTAAAATGGGTTTATCTCTTATTGGTATTACATCAAAGCCAAGAGTTTTCAACTAGTTTTCCAAAGGGCAAAGCATTCTGCAGCTATACAGCCAGCTCTGTCAAGAGCTTGGGGCTTATGTTAGTATCTAAATAGAAATAAAGAGGAAGAGGAAAACAAAACTACTTTCAAAACAGTTTGCAATAGCTATGTGAATGTGTTCTATAACTACATCTCCCACATGATCTCATCAATATAAGCAGATGAAGCTAACACCTTGTCACATGAAACTTCTATGTGCACTTTATATGTGTGTATATGTGTGTGTGTGGAGGTATGCAGACACATACCTACATGTTTCCCTACAAAACTTTTTAAAGCTTTTTTTGTTTAGAGGAGTTTTCCCCACAAGCTTTGACTTTTTGAGTAACACAAATTTATTGACTATCTCCTTTCAGGATAAATCGTGAGTTTTTTAATCCTGTCTATTTCTTGTTTATTTACTGTTTCAGTAACTTCACTTGTCTTTTTGTTGTCTGTAAAATGATAAAGAAAAAAGCAATCCAAACAACAGCACTTCAAGGGCAAGATTGGTGCCACCACATGTCTTACTGTGAAGTCTGTTTTTTAACTATGTTACACAGGCTCAAAACACCATACTACAATTATTTACACAAACACAAGTTCCATCACTGCCCTTGCAAAAGATACACAGGCATGTGAATACTTAAGCTGCTATATTAATACTTTTGAAAATGATAAGGTAATCAGGCATCTATTTGCATGTTTGGACAATATACACCTTAAAACTCCAATGATGAGATACCAATACATAATTTCTGTAATACATAAAACACAATTTAAAATTTGACAATTCATATATGCAGTTACTTACATTAAGGGAACAGTGCCTTGTGTTCTAAAAACTGTAACTGGGACAGTCAGTATAGAAACTTCACATCTGTCCTGATGCAAGTACTTATGTAATCCTCAGTTCTGCATGTTCAAGCTATCACTGGAGATCTGTTTGGTGTGTGATGACAGGAAAACTATTTTCATCCTTTTATAAAGATAATAACATTCTTGGTCCCCTTCCATCTTCTCTCTCTCATCTCAGCTTCTCACCCTGCCACTCATCCTTCACCTGAGCAAATGTGAACTTGTATTTAGCAGTTTTGAAGGGCCCACATAGATACTAATGAGCTTAAAGTGCATAAACTCCTTCAGCTACAGAGTATATTTGTTCAACCATTCAATATTTCTCTATTAACTAAGCATTTACCTAATTTCCAATTACTGTATCATCAAACACTCTTTAAAATTGTTTTTATTAACACATCCCCAAGGTGAGACCAAGGGCCTGCATTTTTAGAGGTCTTACACTTCTCCAAATAACTTTGACAACTTCTTTCCTTTTCCAGAGAGATGTTTAAAAGCAAGATTGGTCCACCACAACGATCTCACCAAACCGCAACTGCTGATGCAGTGCCATCAGCAGGGATGCACGTTTGTGTGGCTCCCTACCACTGATGGCAACCAACAATCTACTGGGCTGTGAGAAAGCTGGCTCAGGTCTGCCAAAATGTCTTAGTTTGGAAAGACAGGTGTCTGCCAGAGAAAAGCCAGAGCTTCCCTTGGAATGGAGGATGTAAACTCCCTCCCTCTGAATTATTATAATTTCGAAATTAAGGGGCTTTGAGGCAAAGATATGAGAATAGGAATAACAGTTCTATACTAGGAAAACTAAAAATAAAAATGTAATAGTACAAAAGACCAAACAAAACGAATAATACTGACAGAGTCAGAGCACAACCTGACACCCTGTTGGTCAGAGTGTTGGGAGCAGTCCAGTTAAGCCTTCCTGGAATGACAGATGTGGTTCTGTTGGAGCAGAGATGATCCTGTAGAAGGGTCCAGTGATGGTGAGATGGGTCCAGTCTTCCTCTGGGAATCCAGTGCAAACAGGCTGTGCTGGTGATCTGAATCTCAGTTTTTATCCAGGTGGGAATGCTGGGCTCCTCCCCCTGGGTGGAGCATCTCTCCATGGGATGATGGAATTGTATCAGCCCTGCAGTGAGCCTGGATGGCCCATGAACAGCAGAGATCCCCTGGAGGGAGGATGGGTGGTGGAAGAGATAAAGAAACACTGCCTCAGCTGGTTTAACAGCTGCCCATTAACAGAAGGCACCAGCCCCCTCCCCCTGGAGTTATGAGGAATGGGTTATACAAGAGATAAAGAAAAACACCTCCTAAGTTGTTTTCAACTGATGGGAATAGAATACATCTTGCATTGCAACCCAAGACACAAAACCTTTGGGAGGGGATGCCAAGCTCAGCAGACTCATGCTCAGGGAGCCCTGATTCCTTGTACACACTCAGATATGCATTTGAAAGATTTTTCTCATGGATTCTTCCTGTTGCTGTGGGTCTCCAGCAAATGAAGCTCACTGACCTTACAATACCAGTGTTCAGATGGAAGTGTCAGCAGTAAAGTAGCCAACTAGAACTGCTTGAAGAATTTTCCATGTAACTGGCAAATTGAAGCCATGTACAAAGCAAGCTTCTATTTTCTTTCAACCTGACTTTAAATTTTGAGAAATTTTTATGTAATAAATTATCATAAAGTACAGCTTCTTAGCACAAAACATAGCAATTATGAAACTCTGCAGTACCCTGTGCTGCTGAACAACACTGTTTTGCATCTCTTTGCCATCTATTTGAAGACAAGAACCCCTACAGCAGGTTTTCTTTCATTTTGGTGACAGAAATTGCATAGTGATTAAGTTCAGTATCTCTTCTGATGGCAAACTACTGTCATGCAGGAGCTGTGAAAAGAATTAAGTTTGACACCTCACCATATTCTGAAGCTGACAAGAAATGAAAGACCTGTGAGGCTTTTTGAAGCAATAGGAAATGATTAAATGATTAAAATGAACACAAGCACTGAAACTCCAGGTGTAAAAGCTGAGGTTGAATATCACACCTACACAAATACATGCTCCAAAGGCCATGCCCCAGCCCCTCAAGGTGTGGAAATTTGGACTGAAATAGTATTGTACTGAAGCTCCTGCTATTTAGATTTAGTGAGTGTGATATAACACCACATGATTTATGACTTATGTGACCTATAGGTGATGCCTCCTGCTTTTGAGATACTGCTGCTTTCTGTGTCTGAGAGGTCTCTTCTGCAGGGACAAGTAGACCTTCTACAAGGAGCTGTTAAAATATGCAGCAGAAGATAGACAGAGTGTTGATCTTATTTCTAATACAGTTGAAAATGATTCATGTGGAAGTTGCTTATTGTAGAGAAATGTTTGTACTCTGAGCAATGATCCAGATACAGGTGTATATGAATTCAGGTATATATCTTCAGGTAAAGGGGATTTAGATACCAGTACTATATTTTGTCTTAAAAGGAAAGTTGCTGTTTCTTGTGCTGTCATTCTCTTTTCAGATTTAGAAAAAAATATTAAGAAACGTTAATTAGCTTAGCCACCTGAGGATTTTTCATCAATATTATGTCTTTCATAAAATGCCAGCAATCTTTCACACTCTTTTTTAATGATTTTTTTTTTCCTGAGTCACATTAAAATTCCATTTTACTACAAAGGTTTTATTTTCTGGTCATCCATAGCAGGCAATGTTTTATTTTGTTTAAATTCTATTTTAAAAACAGCTGTTATCAAAAGTAACCGGGAATAACTCTAGAAATGGACATTAAAACCTCAAATGAAAAACCAGAAAGGCAATTATAATGACACTTAAAAATTACTAGCTTTAAAAACAAAGTATATTTTTAATATATATTAAAATATATGTATATTTAATGTATTTAAATATTTATTTTATATATTTATATATATACTATATATATTAAAATATATATAATAAATATTTAAATATTCTCTACATATATAGAGAAAAACTAATATTTACTACTAAGCTGCTGTTATCAGGAGCTACAGTGATGGCTTACAGAACTTTCTTTCCTAAGTCTGAGAAACATATGTCAAGTTCTGTTGCTATTGTTGCAAAGCACTATCAAATTCCAGGGTGACAACAACAGAACAAATTGGATTTGGAAAACTTTTACAGACAGAGAGTTTAAAAATGCAACCACTTCTATGGTCCAGAAGATCCCTTTTACAGCTATAAAAGCTGAGCATTTAGAAAGAAATTGAGTATTTAGACATCCTATTACATACTTTTTAGTAGGAAACTATTTACATTTTTGCCTTATACATCCCTAATCAAGGACCAGCTGGACTGAGGATGAAACAGCTCTGAAAGTATATAGCAATTAAATACAGTGATTAAATGGCTAAAGCCAGTGCCGTAGGTCAACTGTAACGCAACTATCAGTCAAATTAGATCATAGTAATAATATATTTTCCTTTATATATTAAGCTTCTTCCCACACAACCCCTTTAAAATCTTTCTAATATTAAGCACTTAACATTGCCAATTGGTTCCTGTGTTTTGTTAGTAATATATCTGCCTGAGACTATGCTGTCTGTCTAGTTGACTGTTCACTACCTCAAAAAATGACTTGCTGTCATCATATTTTCCCATCTCAGGTCTGTGGGACTAGAAGTGAATACACTGATGACTTCAGTGAAACTTCGACTCTGAATAAGGGTTGCAGGGGATACACAAGCCAGTGGACAGATTGCTCAGGAAGGTTATGGGTTCTCTGGATAAACACAAACTCAAACTCTGCATGGGCCGAGAAGGCTCCTCTTGGTGACCCTGTTTGAGCAGGAGGCCCCTTCCAACCTCTACCATTTTCTGACAGCAGAGATGCCTTGGCTTTCACAGCTCTGAAGGAAATTGAGTGACTGGAAATAAATACCAGCATCTTGGTTGTCTCTCACTGAGCTGGATAAATCAGAAAAGCACCAACAGGCTGAAAGAGCAGATGATGTGTAATGGGACATAGTATTCAAAGTATCTGAGTGTATGATTGTGGCAACAGATCAAGAGGCTGTTTGATATTTTGTCAAATCCCTTCCATGTCAATGGCTTGTCTTAACTTTCATGGTCTGAGATTTCTTATCAGGAACTTAAGAAGGCACTGTTGTGACTATGATTAAATATAAATATAAATATAAACATAAATACGTAACGGTAAATCACATTGCCCATATTTGGTGTAATGTAATGTAATGGGCCTTAGCAGGTGACTCCTATGGTGCTACAACACACAGTTCTTTTTAAATGAGGATTTTAAGCAGCAGTAAAGTATAGTGTATAGTAAAAAAGAACACTAGGATGCTTGGGTTATATTTGTGGTGACTGCTTATTTAAATGGTTTAATCTGAGTCGTCATTTAAACACACTGGTTCCCAAGTATATGGCGCCATAGCACAGTTTTCTCCTCTGGTCTTAACAAATAAAATGATATAATAAAGTCTTTCCATCAACTGTTACATTACAATGGTTTGACTAACCATTTTACTTTTTAAAACAGCTAATGCACAGATATGATTTGAAATGAATAGTGCTTTGAAGCACATTAGCAATAGCACATTGAATCAGAGACTGCGTTGCATGGTCAAGAAAACACAAAAATAATAAAAAAAGTCTTTTTTAGTAAAGAAATGTGAACATTTAAGTCGTTAACAACTACTGTGAGTCCTCCTGCAGAACAGCTATTTCATATCATAGTCTAAGAGTTCTTTGTAACTGCAAGACATAGAGATTTCACAAGACACATACTGTGCTTCTAGTTTAAGGACATTGTCAGGAAATCAGTGAATTATAAGTATAGTTTTGGTGTAAAATGAAATTCTGGTTAAGGTTGACTTCATACCAGCAGCAATTTTCTAAAATTTATGAAAACAGTGGAATAAGAGCAGAAAAATCCGTCTTACTCCTAACATAACAAACAACTCAATAAATACTTAAAAAAAAATAGGCTGTCTTGAAACTATAGTAGTCAGATCTCAACAACCCAAAGAAAAGCACAGATGGTGTTGAAAGATTTCCTGCAAAAGGAGCCTTATCTGCTGCCTACTCCAGGCTGTAATGACTCAAAGTCTGAAAGTGAATACATTTCCAGCTCTTCCAAGATTTTGCAGCAAATTAAAATGGAATAACTGAATATATTTGTCAGTATCAGAACACTCAAGCACTTGGATGATCTCTATGTTGTGTGAATTTTCTAACTGGTATGTAGAATTTGGCTGCTGTTACATGGAGCAGTTTAAGAGTTTGTTTTCTGGATTTAGTCCAGTTACAGGCAAGGCTGCTGCTGCTTTAAATCTTGGAGTGTTATGAAAGAGTATCTGCTAGGCTGACTACACCAGCAGGGAAGAATGAAGAGCTTTAATCACGAAAGCTCTTCTCCAGATAAAGAGAAAAAGCAATGACACAAACAGCTGTAGAAGCCCTGACAAAGCTGCTACTGAGTTGTCTCCATATTCCCATTAACCCCATGCCCTCCTTCATTCTCCTGTCATGCTAATGCTCATAAAGATCACAATACTCCCATGTTTCCAGCATTTAGACAATATAAATGGTTGAAATCTGAAGGCCAGTAGGAGTTTCGTCATTGCTATCCACCAGCAATGGTGATGATGTTTAATTCAGCTTGGGATGGATTTGGCACAGAAGCAGGTGCACAGCCTAGTGCCTGTGGCTTTATTATCTTCTTTTCTGTTAGAGCTGGGATTAAATGCTCAAGAGATGCAGTTCATGTTTGGACTCAGATGTTTATTAAATCTGATCTATGTTACAGTCTCACAAGTTGTGAGTTCTAGTTAACAAAGTGAAAAATGGCTCTGTCTCTATCTCTTTCCAAGGTCTTTTAAGTACTAATTGTCCAATTATGAAATGACACCTAGATTATTTTTACTTTTAACCAAATAACCAACCACCCATGGCCCGCAATGCAGGTTTTTCTACTCAGTTACAAAAAAACCACCCAGACCCATGAAGAAGAAGGTGAAAAAAAGGAGCTCAACCTACATCCTAAAACCTCCATCTTGCTTTATATATATATTACTATGTTCTAAAACCTTAAACTTTAAGTTTTCCACCATGTGATATTACACACTTCTCTTCAAACTACACACCCATAATCCCAGTGCTGTCAGTCAACTCTGGAAGCCTTTTCCACAGCCTCAAGTCAAATGTAGTGTTTTCTTGAGGGTCAGTGCCTGTCAGCACAGAAAATCCAAAATTCTCAGCTTCCAGGGTTCCAACAAGTGCCCAGCCTGTCTCAGAGCCTTACCAGCATGACAGATTACACAGCACACCCTAGGATGAACGGCAGAATGCCATGGCCCTGTGCACAGCAGAAATAGGCAGAATGGGAATGTAACTATGCCACCTGCTTCAAAGCCAGAGCTTTTTCAAAGCTGCACACACTCTTTGGGGTTCATCCACTGTGGAGGCTGGCAGGCCAGTCAGTAATGTGGACACCCTCCCTTGGAAAGAGAACAACCTTTAGGTTTTAAGTGCGTGTTGATTCCCCTAATGGAGAAACCTTGGGACATGCTCTCGCCCTCAGGGCAAGCAGATGTGTTTCCCCCATGAGGCTTTGTGGTCGATATGTTAATCAGTTTTACCTCATTGGTTCTTTCCCTACTGCCTCCTTTTTACCCTACCTGATTGGTCAGTCTTCAATCCTCTCCCTGATTGGTTGGTTTCTCCTTTTTACCCTACCTGATTGGTCCATTTTCAATCCTTCTCTTGATTGGTTCATTTCTCTGTCCTTAACCCCATTGGCCAAGCTCTGTAACCCCGCCCCCTGGTTTACATATATAAGTCCCTGCTCTCTCTGGTTCTTTACCCCTGGACCCCTTTGAGGAAGCAGCAGAATAAAGGCTCTGAGGAACCTCCAGACCATGACCCCATCTCTGCTTTCACATCACCCTGAAGGCTCAGCTCACAGCTGAGCTGGAATCACTCGGCTGAGCTAAAGTCACTCACTGGGTTGAGCAGGAATCACTAGGCTGAGCTGGAATCACTAGGCTGAGCTGAAATCACTCACTAGGCTGAGCAGGAATCACCAGGCAGTTGCAGACGTGCCTGTGAGACCAGTTGTGTCCTTTTCAGGAGGCTTTTCTGGGGACATCGTGGCACTACCCCCACTGCCTGCTGTGACAATCTGCTGGTAAAGCTTTCAGCTCAACAGAACACCACTGTGCAGAACCCTGCTTACCTCCTCTTGGTCATCCTCACCATGGGAAGGTGCAGCACTCCTCCTGTGTTGGGTTGCACAACTGTAAGGCTCAGTCTGGTGCCTTGCTAAGGAGAACAGTCCAGTGTCATTGTAGCTGAGCAGCTTCTGTGCTCCAGCTTCTCTTGTGGCCACGTTTATACTTCACCAAGATGCTTCACCTTTTATGTGGGTTAAACTCATTCTTCCGGAGGGGGCTGGAAGCCACAGTGTCTTCTCAAGACTAGCAAGTTCTCTGGGCAAGCTGAACCACACAAGGTGGATCTAACTAACCTCATCAGATACAAGCTGTACCATGAGTAACCAGAGGAAATATTTTCTCTGCAGATAAGTATTTAGCTGATTAGCCAGACTTGGGACATTTTGCTAAGGTAGTTCATAGTCTAAAACAAAATTCACAGATAAAATGATTCATTGGAAATTTAGGGTTGGAGGTACCTTGCAGCATTCTTATGGCAACACAAATCAATTATCTATAAGCTGAAACTCTGAAAAAAATTTCAAAAAAGCACTTTCTAGGGCTCAAAGCTGTCCTAGATTTTGCTGTGTGATAGACTATTGAGAATCATTCTCTTAGACTGTTTTTCTGGAATATCACAACTTGCTGACAGTGGCTTTCCTCTTGTAAACCTCTTCTGAACTCAAATAGTGAAAATGTATTTTAAAGAAATGAATCACTACTTTCTAGAAAATTTCTTTATTATTTTTGCGCCCATTACTTTTCATTAAATGATCAGATTACCTCAAAATATTGCAGTTTTTCACTGAAAAATGAATTTTCCCTCCTCTAGGTGAGATACTTTTTGGTTTTCCATCTTTTTTCCCAATAATTTCCCAAGAATATGTAGAATAATAAATGTATCACTTTTTAAATATTTGATTTTAATAAAGTGCCTCTCTAATGGGATCTAGTGGATGTAATGTAATATCAGAAATATTCCTCTGTGTGTGATAGTCAGATGAAATAGTCGTTGATCTGACACATGTTTGTATGAATTCAGTATTTCGTAAAAGATCTATATAATTAAACACCCTCCCATCAGATCAGATTAGATTATGAGGACTCATTCCTTGGAGGTACTCATGTTTTGTAAAATGCAGAGTACAAAACCAATGAGAGTCTCCAGGCACGGGGATGAATAGAGAAGCTGATGCTGTTCCTTTGTCATTCATTTATCATGTAGCCAGTAATATGCATAATGTGATATTACTTTAAATGCTGACAAAATTTTCTTTCATATAATACTTAATAATTGTTTTTAAAAAATTAATAAAACCAGGTTGGGCAAATTATACAAACACAATTAGAGATTCACAGTAACTGTAATAAAAATATGCTAGAATTATCAGAATAACAGAAATTCTATTTCAAAGAAATACACCAGGAACAAGTAGTTATCATGTATTATAATATTATTTATACATACAATTATATATTATAAAATAGGTTATATACTCATAAAAATTAGGCTTTTGAGAAGGGGAATATAACTTAATGTTTCTCTATGTCAAATTGTGAGTGGTATGGATTTCTCTTTCAAGATAAATATATATATATATATATATATATATATATATATAATAGAGTATAGCAACAAGACATTTGAAAAATAGTATCAATGGAGTTGTATCACCAGTGCATAAGCTTTACACAGATCCTTCTGTGCATGGCAGAATGCTCTTTTTCCATATAAAAAATGATGACTCTAAAAGCATCACATTTTCTAGCAACTGGTTCTATCCCCTAACACTGGGAAAATCCCCTGTGTGTTTTGAAGAAGTGCATAAGATGTAATAATGCTCTATTCTTAGAAATGTGATGATGTGCTTCAAGAAGCTTTAAAAAAAATCTAGCAGTGATGCACTGTCAACAGGAATGTAGAAGGGCTTTTGTGTTCCTAGGGAATTTAAAGCCATTCTTTCCTCACTATTAAGAAAAAATAAAAGTGGAAAGTTAAACAAAAATTGAACTAACCCCCTAAACTTTCTAGTCACTCAAACACAGTCACGCTCATGCTCAGCAAACACGAACACAGCTGTTACAGCTCTGCTGTGCAAGAGGAAAAAAAACCCCAAAAATCATCTGTACATTTGTTTACACAGCTTCTGACATTTGGCCAGGCCACGCAACCCCCAGCTGAAGTGAAACACAAAAACCATATGCTGCTGGCAGGCTCAGCACAAGAGACTGAGACACCCTGAGCTGCATCCTGGGGGCTGGCAGGGGACCTGACAGGATCCACAGGGTGGGAACTGAATCCCACAGCCTGCCAGCAGGGATGCTGCTCACACAGAGTCCCTGGGGACCTGGGTGTGTTTTACCACTGCACAAACCTGATCAGTGCTGCCCCTTAAAGAAAGGGGCCTCCAGCAATCCAAACTTTGAATGATTTCACTATTTCTTTCTGATGCCTCATCTGAGGTAGCCTAATTTTGAAGTAGCATAAAATGGAGACTTATGGTTTCACTGGGCACAGTTTCAGGATCCCTCAACATTTTCCAGAGAATGTTGGGAATATATAAACCTATTGGCTGTAGAGATGACATCCTTAACTCCATTTTTGGGAACTGTAGAAATAGTCCACAGGTCCCCAGAGTCCTGAAGCATGGATTATGGGTGTTGATAGAACACAATAACAAATATATTTCTGCAAATTATTGCATCTTCTCATTAATTTTAGTTTGCATCTATATGTTAGAAAAAGTGTGAAAGCAAACTTGAGTATGTATAGGTCTAAGAAGTTTCACCTACTTGCTATAACCTCATAGTTCAGTTATTTAATTCCTGGATGCTGTCCAGAGAGAGGTAAAATCAACATTCACTTCATAGAATTTGTTTGCTTTTCTGTTCATCCCTCCACTGTTTTTCCAGTCCATCTAGATTTCTACAGGAAAACAGTATTTGTTTTCTTTTGGAAGTTGACAGAAAGTACAACATGTTACCCATAAAATAAGTGGAGACCTGATGTATTGCTGTATTTCGGAGCTTCATGACAATTAGCTGTGAGTAGGTTGAACCTATACACTGTTTACCCATGCATACCACCTCTCTCTCCCACTTCAAATAAACTAAATGTAGAAATAATAATGAAAAATAACTTAACAAAAATGATCCACATTTTTTTTTCTTTCCCTTCAGATTTGTTTCTGATCCCGTAGTCTTTGATCTAACTTGCAGGAAAAGGGATGTATAGATCAAAGCACAATCTGCAATGACATTCTAATAACAATATTTCTACAGGTCACATTAGGCATACAAGCGAGAGGATTGAATTTGAGTATGATTTTAAAACTTGTTGACATGAATATGTAAAAATATAGTTACATAAATGTATTTTTGCTCAATTCCAAGCGACTTTGAGCTAATTTAGAATTACTCTGGAGACTCTGTGGCACAGTAGATCACATTCTAGTTTAAATGACATCATAGTGACCAAGTGGTGGCAGTGATTCATATCTAAATTAACACAGACAAAAACTGGAGCTGAGATGCCAAGTGTGTTAAACCCTTGAAAAGAAACAATCTAAAATTTGTCTGGAACGTGGTTATTCTGCCAACCCCTGTGTCAGAGCCTGCAAACAGTTACAGATGTAGAAATCTGTTCAAATGTTCAATGTAACAAAGCACTCATCTGACCACAGACAAATTCAGACTTGGCATGAGGAAGTGCAGAACTAATTTAGCCAAATTGAGGTGCACTAAGGATGCAGAAATGTCCTGGTGAGTACACTCCAGATAGCAAAACTGTGTTCACTCAGAGAAAAGTTCTGCTGATCTCACCCTTGCTTTTTAGGATCCTTGCATCTCACTGGATTTGATGGATAAAGTAGAAGTGTCACACTGAGATCAATCCTATGAACTGAGGAGTTTTCCAGTGGTTGGGTCTGGGAGAAGGCACATCCCAAAGCACAGCCTGGGAGAGAGGCACAGGAATGATGCAGCCTGTTTAAGCCTCTGATAAAAAACATATGACGGAAAATAAATATGCAGGTAGATCTCAGAGCAATAAACTTATCTTTGTAGCTGAAATAAATTCACAAATAACCTTGTTAATGGTGGTTTTCATTTTATTTAGTGTATTTTGCAGCATTACATAATAAACATCCTACTTCAGTGCTCAATAAGGAAATTAATAAGAATTTTGGGTGTGAAAATGATAGAAGAATCTGAAACAGTTTGGTGATTGTGCTTCTCATTCTTGACTTAGTGTAAGTCTGTTGAGGAAAAGATGTGATATCAGTATTCTGAGATTATTGAAAATCTGAGAAATGGCTGAGAATATACCCAGTATATGCAAGCATTAAATTTCTCATTCTATTTCAGAACTCAGAGATAAAAGCCTCCACCACCTGGACACAAATTACCAGGGCAGGAGCTCTGTGGCTTTGATTCTACTGTTATTCTACCAGAGTTCTAAGTGCGCTAAGAATGAAAAAGGGGAGATTTATATAATCCTGGTTTCTTTTCTTCAGAGAAAGATGGAAGTGACTCACTCTGACACTGTATCCTGCCATATCCTCAGTGGGGTCTCCTGCAGGGTGAGCTGTGTGTTAGTGCCTTCCTACTCTCTGTGGAGAAATAAAAAGCAAAACGTGGGGAAACTGTGAAATATCATCTGTGGTGACTTCCAGGAACTCCTCAACTGCATCATGTTGAGGCAGGGCTGGACAGAGATGAACCCTGTTCTTTCTGTCTGGGCCCTGATTGTGTCCCCACACAAAATTCACTCCACCAAAATGAGACAGATATTTACCATCCTCCTTTAACACTTTATAGTTTCAGCATCTGGCTTAGATCTCCTTTTGAGCAATGATGTCCCATCAAGATCTGGTAAAGAAAAACAAATAAACAAATAAATTTTATTACAGAAAAAGACAATAATCATTAGCAAACCAAGGACCTTAACTGTCCAAAACTGTCAAACAGTGAAAATTTGATCTGGAAAATATATAGTGTACATTCTACTATTTCCCTTATGGAGACAGCAATCCTGAGAGTTACAGTTTTGTATCTTCACTGCAAATGTGAAGTATCTAAAATCTGTTATTTGCCTGTGGTATGCATACTGAGAAGACATTAATTCCCACAACTCTCAACACATTTAAAAGTTTAGTGCTTATACTTGCAGTATTAAGAGTGTAATAATAATTGATGGAATATAAGGAATGTAAAGCCTTTTTGCTTCTTTGAGTTTAATGGCAGAAGGATGGGTTGAAAGATCAAGATGGTTGAAGTTTTTCAAGAGAAATGAAAGTTTCAGCTCATCACAAAGAGTGATCTGGCTCACATATCCACTTGGAAGCATAAAGTACTACTTTAGCTTAATTTTCATACCTATTTTAAATCTGTAGTTATTGCTTTTCTACTTACAGAAAAACAATGTAAATACTTTGCTTTTTAAGTATGCCCCTGATGAAGCAAGTATAAAATTGTTTAGCTTTTAAAATTTTTATTTCAGATCTTAGTTATGGAACTTCATTGAAATAAATGAGGATACTTCAACAGATAAGCAGACTTTTCCTCCTTCTGTAAAATAATTTAATCAAATTCACTACATCAAAAGTATTCAGTAGCAACACCTGGTTTTAGGAACTCAAGATTAAGCTTTTGCTCCTGGAGTGTGCAAGTGCAACTCAGCTAAATGAAGAGGTGCTGTGTAGTCTTTGTCAGCAATGGGTTTGAATCCAAGGCTTCATTATTTAGATTGTGAACTCCTGATGTGAGGAACTATCTTTCTGTTTGTTTGGGAGATCCTTGAGCTTCTTTATAAGTAATAAAATCACAACTCAAAGCCTCAGGAAAGAGGAATACTGACTGTGAGAGAGAGGGCTTTGTACAAATAAAGGAAACCCTCACTTCAGCTGCCTTACAGGGACCTAGAAATTAAAAAATAGTTGAAGCACTTATTATGTACATTGGTCTTTTATTTAAAGCTTTGAACAATGTGTATTTAGATCTCTGGATATACTTCAGCATGGGTGCCCCTTACAACTCACAGATGGATGGTCCTGCAGATCTGGATGTTTTCATCATGTTTTGGGTAAATACAACACACGAAATAAAGTATGGGAAGAGCCTTTATGGTCCCTTTTCCAGAAGTGCTTGGGAGAGGATTTACTGTGAAGGGTCTGGGAAGACAGGAGTCTCACTGTTACCTTCTGGCAATGTGACTCACCATGATATGATGTCCATTAAACCATCACCTCCTGGAGCACCATGACCATCCTGGTGCCTTCTCACCTGAGGCAGCTGACCCACATGCAAGCCCACCTTGCAAAGACAAATCAAACAGCCAAAAATTTGCTTTGGCTCATCAATACCAAACAGCTAAGAAGTGCAGTTCTGAAGAATTAAGTACCATCGGTCACATTTGCAAGTAATTGGTGGAATTTTTACTGTAAACTTGTCTTGGTTTGGGAAGAGGTATCTGCCAGGGAAAACTGGAGTTTTCCTTGGAATGGAGAATGTAAACCTCCTCTCTCTAAATTGCTACAAATTTCAATTAAGGATTTTCAGGCAAAGATTTGGGAATAGGAATAACAGTTTTTTACTAGGAATATTAAGAATACAAATGTAGTAGTACAAAAAACCCCAAGCAAACAGACAAACAAAATTCCTAGAAACCCTGACAGAGTCAGAGATACAACCTGACACCCTGTTGGTCAGGATGTTGGCAGCAGTCCAAAGTAAACCCTCCTGCAGTGACAGATGTGGTTCTGTTGGAGTAGAGACGTTCTTGTAAAAAGGGTCCAGTGATGGTGAGATGGGTCCAGTCTTCCACTGGGAATCCAGTGCAAACAGCCTGTGCTGCTGTTCCTGGGTCTCAATTTTTATCTAGGTAGGGACAGTTGTTTCCTCCCCCTGGGTGGAGCATCTCCCCATGGGATGATGGAATTGTATCAGCCCTGCAGTGAGCCTGGATGGCCCATGAACAGCAGAGATCCCCTGGAGGGAGGATGGGTGGTGGAAGAGATAAAGAAACACTGCCCCACCTGGTTTTAACAGCTGCCCATTAACAGAAGATACCCTCCCCCTCCCTCTGGAGTTATGAGGAATGGGTTATACAAGAGATAAAGAAAAACACCTCCCCAGCTGGTTTCAACAGATGGAAAATAGAAAAAACATTTTTTTGGTTACATAACCCAAGAAAAAACTTAAGTAAAATAGAATGAGGAAAACAATAGTCTTTATCAGGAAAGGAAGGTTTAAATTCTTGAGCCAGAACACAGGCATTTGGTGAATAATCTAGCCAAAAAAGTCTTTGTCTGTGCCATTTGTAGTACCAATTTTAAGGCATTAGCCATATAAGCAAGCATCACTGTCTTGGAGCAACCTGAGAATATTGCTAAACATGAGCTCCAGTAGACTGAATACAAGGAGATCACAAACCAATTTACTTTACAGGACTGAACTAGTCTGAATACTCATTAAATAAATGTATGAATGTCGTTATACAGTCAAATTATTGGTGTAAACTTGCAAGAGTCCTCCTGCTGCAGAAATTATCAGAAGATGATAATCACAGCATCTCTTTTTCAACGCAGACCAACACAATGCTAGGAATTATATACAGAGGAAATCCCTCAGGGCCAGATGTAATTCTAATTTATTCCCACAGAAAATGTTAAGAAGAGATGTGTTTCCTATAAGGACCACTGGAGTTGTGTATAGAGTTAATTGCTTTGAGACAGATAGAAAAGCAGATGCATTTGCAACTAAGACAAGGACTACTGGGGGATTTCAGGTCCTTCCATGAGTTTTTATAATCTTTGAAATTACATGTTAATTTAGGAAATATGTTAATTATCTTATTTCAATTTACCTAATCTCAGAAAAGCTCTGAAATCCACCAAGATTATTTTGTCAACATGCTTCTGCTGCCAGCAGTGTTACTTTGGGCTCTCTGTTCATTAATGTATTGTAGAGCTGTGTTAAGAGAGACATAGGACCTCCTTTCAGGTTATCTAATCTGATACTTTTTTTTTGCATGAGTGCTTTATAATTTCACCTTCAAAGGCCAGGAGGAAAAAGAGTTCTGTGTTTTGGGAATATGAATGTCATGAAGCACTGGATGAATCAGAAAAATAAGTGTTTACTTAGGTGTGCAATGATGAATTAAATATAGTTTTCATTACTGTTGGAAAGAAATTGTCAATGAATCACCAGTACTGATGGTGATGGTGATTTTACTACAGAACTGACTCAATTGTATATTTTCAGGCAGGTGAAAACTTAAACAGCTGCTTTTCTAATAATGCAAAAACAGTTACTATATGTCCAAGTGAAGAAAAAACTGCTGGCAAATGTCCCCCAACTTGCTCATAACATGTACTTCATTACTCATCATGTGATCAAATCATCTGTCTTCCAAGTGCTTGTAATATTTGTTGAGAAAAAGTAGTCTTTTCCAGCACCCTGCAGGACAGACAACACTTTTAAAAAACTTCCTTGTGTTAAAAAAAAGATGCTTCAATAGAGCAAACAGTTTTTCTTTGTATAGATCATTTCAGAGAAGAATGGAATGCGCATTACTGTAAGTGGAATAAGAATTGTGTTATTCCCAAAAAATTAAAGACCCTCCAGAATACATTATTAATAAAAAATCAACAAGACCAAGCAATTTAATCAGAGTATTTAGTTCCTTTTGCTGAAATGTCAAAAATATTTAGCCAATTTCAGTTTGTGCTGTTTAATTTAAGGATTACACATAGTTAAGTTAAATTTTATCCATTTTACTCAGTTGTTATAAAACAGTGAAATTATAGCACTAACATTGTTTCTGTTCCCAGATGTGACAGCACTTCTGATAGCAATTATAAAATCCAGTTTTTTGTTGGGCATGCAAAAAGGCAATCTTACTTATGAACTCTAATGGGAATAGTTCATATTAAGAGAATTCCATGTAAAATCAAAATCATGTAGGCTTTGGTTTTGAGTTGAAATTAACATATAACATTTTTTTTTTTATTATTTCAGATAGAAGGGAGCACGTGTGTGAATTGTTCCATTTTTTTTACTTAGAGGGGTGGAAGCAAATTAATTCAGTAGTAGTCACAACAGCATTTTGGAATGCAACTTGGCCAAAAAAAGAACTTATGTTATTTGATTGACAAATATGTACTTCCAGAAGCTTTCATATTTTAAATAATTATCTACAGAAATTAGCTCTATATTTAAGTATTTTAAGCTGAATTAGGAGCTTTTACTCTCCCATGTTATTTGTTGAAAATTCTTCCGACTTCCATTTTGTCAAAGAATACAAAAAACCCCCAAACCCAAAGAAACTCCCAAGCCACCAACATGAACCTTTCACGTATCCAAGACTGCATTATTCCTGCAAAAAAAGCAGAGTGAAACAACACAGTTTATTCAATTCCCCAGTTTGCAGTGCTTGTAGCTGATTTTTTTTACTTGTATTGCCAGGCAATATGGAGTTCACTGAGTGTCTCCTAACTTATAAATGTCACTGCACTCCAGACTCTAAGGAAGTTATTTATGACCAAAATATATAGGCACTGAAGTCTTTGTGTGCATGACACACAGAAGGAGAAATCTAGGAATGAGAAGCTGACACAGAACATTTGTTACAGCAATAACAAGAGATCATACTGTGGCTTTGTGGTCTGGTGCAGACAAAATGTTTTCTATGAATGTCACAACTTCCCTCCTTCACTTTGCCCATGTTTGAAATGGGAGCAATGTCTCACTGCTTTAAGCAGAATGGAAGGGCTAGCAGGGTGTTTGTAAAGCAATGTAGAAGAAACACTGACAGCCAATAGAAAGCCAAGTTAAATAGCTGTACTGAAAATTAGAAATCTCTAGGAAGAAGTCCAAGAACAAAAACATCTGGCAAAGGATGCATGGGAGGCCTGACAGAAGGAACAGAAAATCAGGATTGTTGGTTTGGTTTTCCCTTTGTAGATCAAACCAACACGTCAGATGCAATACAATCTGTTGTTTGTGCAGGAAAAAATGGGGGAAGAAAGACTGGGAACATCCAAACTAAGGAGTGTCAAAAAAGCTAGCTGTGCTGTGCCAAGAAGTAGATGGAGAGTGTGGATGGAAGCCCAAGAGTACAAGGGAGGATCTGGCATTGAGCTCCACCAGTCTCCTAGGACAGGGCTACTGTGAGAGAGGATCCAGGCTGGGCTGATGAGCTCATGGCAGATGGAAAGAGCTTCTTGAGTCTCTACAGGGAAGTTAAAAAAACACGGCAAAATGTCTAACACCCATCAGCTCAACTTGATAATATAGTGGTGCATCAGTGAAATGAGCTTCCAGAGATTGTAGAGATTTTGATTTTCTTTTTATATTGTCTTTCTTCTAGGTTCCCTGTTGTTCTTACTTCAATTCAGCTTCACTATTTCTTTTTTTTGTCTCATATTTCTTGATTTTTCCTGTAGTCTCATAGTATTCTTCTGTTCTATTCCTATTTTCTCCATTCAGTTGTTTACTTCTTCTTTGCATTCCACAGCATAACTATGCACTGATTTTCCCAAAGCCTTGCTGTGTGTTATTTCTTCAGTAAATAGTAGCAGTGATAGCTGTTCAGCTGTGGTGCTCTTCTCCAGTTCTCCTGCCTAGAGGTAATGTTCTTGTTTGGAGAAATGAAACCAAACTGATGTCCCAAAACTTGCAGCTACATACAGAGGCTTCACTAACAAAAAAAAATTGACAATTAATGTAAGACAAAATAAACAAATTAATGTTGTCAGACAGTGAATTACAAGGCAGAAGATCCTGCCCGATGAGCCAAAGACTTAGTAACTTAGCTCTAAGAAAGATATAGTTTTTTGTAGGTGCCAAGAGGACAAATGATGAGACTAATCTGAGGCAGAGCAGGAGAAACCCTAGGAGACGTGAAGAGCAACAAAACATAAAGCAGTGTCCAAGTCCTATAGCACAGAGTTAATTTTCAACATGGTAGTTAGCATGGGGCCATTTTTTGGACTTGTGATGAAACAGTGTTGATAACACAGGAATTTTCTCCCCACAGTGATGAGCAGCATTTTTGTAATCCTCCCACATCACCTGACCCTGTTTCCACTGGGCATATACCTCCCATTTTTTCTGTATTTCCAAGAGAGGATCCTTGTTCAGCCAACCTATCCTGCCTTGCCTACTTACTTCCAACATTTAGGAATTGCCTGCTTCTTTGCCCTTAGGAGGTGACAT
Organism: Zosterops lateralis; assembly: GCF_965231275.1. Lineage (NCBI taxonomy): Eukaryota > Metazoa > Chordata > Aves > Passeriformes > Zosteropidae > Zosterops > Zosterops lateralis. Next base: position 4,698,628 of record NC_139800.1, on the reverse strand, counting down.
TTAAAAAGTGACCAGCACTGATGGGACCTGCAGAAGCATTTTCCCAGGATACCTTACTCACTGATTCCCTGAGCAGCCTGAATTCTGCTCTTCTCACATCCAGAGATGAGGTTTTGCTGATGCTTTTCCTCCTATCAATAGACCTTTTAAACTCCATCCCTTTATGGTCACTGTGGCAAAGACAGCCACCAATCTCCACCTGGGTGATGAGACCCTTTCTCTTGGCAAGCAGTAGATCAAGAAGGACGTCACATCTCTTTGAGCCTGCTCTCTAAGGACCTGTTCATAGAGTTGTCATTTTAGGAACCTTCTGGCCCAGGTTGTACCAGCTGTGTGACATTTCCACTAAATTTCTGACGAGTTCAAGTCCCCCATAAGGACAAGGGCAGTTGACTTGGAAGCATCCCTTAGTTCCTCAAAGAATAAATGAGCAGCACCATTGTCCTGGCTGGGGGGTCTATAGCAGACTCCCATGATGATATCTGCATTGTTTGTTTGCCTCTTGGTTCTTACCCAGAGGCTCTCAACTGTGCCATTGCCAACTGTGAAGTCCAAACATTCTAACCCTTGTGGGTTTGTTATCATCTTTTTATTTCTGTTACAGCTGGGATTAAATGTTTGGGAGATGTGGTTCATTTTTGGACTCAGATGTTTATTAATTCTTATCTATAGTACAGTCTGAAAAGCTGTGAGTTCTAGCTAACAAGTGAAAAATGGCTCTAACTCTTTCCAAGGTCTTTTAAGAACAAGTTGTCCAATTAAGAGATGACACCTCGATTATTTTTACTTTTAACCCAATAACCAACAATCTGTGGTCCTCAATGTGGATTTCTCTACTCAATTACAATACACCACCCAGACCCCTGAAGAAGAAGGTGAAAAAGGACTAGCCTATGTCCTAAATCCTCCATCTTGCTTTATATATATTACTATATACTAAAACCTTAAACCCTAAGTTTTCCACCCTGTGATGTCACACACTTCTATTCAAGCTACACACCCATAATCTCAGGGTTATCACTCAATTTTGGAAGCCTCTTCCACAGCCTCATGTCAAACGTAGTGTTTTCTTGAGGACCAGTGCCTATCAGCACAGAAAGCCTAAACCTCTCAGCTTCCAGGGTTCCAACAAACCCTTCTATATACTTTAGAAGGGTTAGAATGTATGGAGCTCACCCTTTTGCCCCTCAACCTCTCCTGCCTGCCCATCCCACCTGGAGAGCCTGTAACCATTCATCAGGGCACTTCAGTCACAGGACTCATCCCTCCAGCTTTCATTTATTCCAATGATTTAAAATCCCTGTGACTGGGCCAAAGCTTTAAGCTTTGAGCTCATCTTGTTTGTTCCTGATTCTCTGTGCATTAGTGTAGAAACATTTCAAGTGTGGTACATTGTACCCAACGCCTGGTGAAGCATATTAAGGCATCTCATTAGTGCTCATTTCCTCTTGTTTTGGTCCACCACCCCATTGTTCATCACTGGTTTTAACCCTTCTCCTCTTATAATCTAGTTTAAACCTTTGTCAACAAGCCCCACTAGCTCCTGTGCTACAGCTGTTTTCCCCATCTGAAATAGGTGTGTCCCATCTGGGACCAGGTGTTGAATAGAACCTCCCATGGTCAACAAACACAAACTTTTTCCCCTGACACCAACCTTGGAGCCATGCATTACTTTACGTATCTGCCTAGTTCTAGCAACAATATTTGTTGTTACTGGAAAAATTGAGGAAGTCACTACTTGTGCTTCTAATCCCTCTATCAATCATGCCAGGGCCCTGAACTATCTTTTTTTTTTTTTTTTTTCCCTCTCAGAATTCTCTTTTAATTTTGTAACTTCCACTTTGAAGAATCAATAGCAGATTTTAATCAGAGGGCCTTATTAGGCTGGAGAGTTCTCCAGTGATGTCCCTCACCTGAGCTCCTGGGAGATAGCAGACTTCCCTGAGAGTTGAAGGTCTGCATGTTGGTCTCTCTATTCCCCTTAGAAGGGAGTCTCTTATTAAAACTACCTTTCTTTTCCTTTTAACAGAGGAGATCATGATGTGGGCTGCAGCTGGTGTTATTTTAGGAGGCTCCACAGTTCCAGATGGACCTTCACTCACATCATCAGTTGTATTCTAGTTCCAGAGCCTCATACCTGTTGTGGAATGTACAAGTCCTTTTTGTCAAATCCTGGGAAGGAGGAGGAACCTTCATCTTGGTATATACAGTGACCAGCTTTCATCTTTAACAGACTCTTTGCAGTCCTTTGACTAATTCAGTCCTAATTAGTCCTTTGACCAATAAAGACCCTTTAACAGTCCTTTGACTAAATCCCCTGCAGAGTTCTGAGTCCACCTGCTTCTCCACTAAAATAGAGATTCCAGACTCCTGGGAGTCTTAAGACTACAGCATCTCTGAAAACAGCTGGTCTACTTTAATATTATGTATTTAATACTATTCACTTTAATACTGTATAGCCTGTTCACTTCTTCCTGTATCTCCTTAACCTGGTGACACAGTTCCTCAATCACAGCAGATTGGGGAGCCATGGGATTGGGGAGCCCCAGCTTCATGGGGAGGCATCAGGCACCCCTGGCAGCTGGTGACCTGGAGAGCTGTGTCTGCCATCAGTGGGTCTGTCTGTCTGTCTGTCTGTCTGGAGGCCTCTGGCATGACTGGTTCAGTGACCCTCACAGTTACATGGGACTGAGCTCCAGGGCATGTTGATACTATATTGGAGGAAGCTTAATTTAGTGTACTGAAAAGGCTGTGGTTGAAAGGGTCTCTTTGTTCTTCCTTACCAGCTGCTGGGTCTGTTTCCTGACTCGACTGGCTACTCTCAGATGGTCAGAAGGGAACTCTTCCTGCCCACCCTGCCTGCAGGAACTGCTGTGCAGACTGTCCTGCCATGCCCTCACTGTCCTGCCATGCCCCTGTTCCTTGCCCAAGGGCTTTGGAGTTGTGATGAGGACTGGGGGCTGCTGGGTGGGTTCCTGAATTTGGGAACTCCTCTGTACATCTCAATCTCACTCTCTGGTCTTTCCTTCAGTCATTGCCACTTCAAAATGAAGATGTAATTGTAAAAGTTTCAGTATAGACATGCAGTTGGATACAATTTTTCTCTAAGTACAAAGAGGGCAAAGAAGACATTCTATATCTCCACCTTCATCTGAAGCTAACAATATAGATAATACAAATGGAAAATAGTTTTAGACAATACCTTTAGAAAAGGTCCTCACCTTAAGATAATATATCTGTTCTTTTTCCAAGAACATGGCAAGCCCTTTTCTAGTGTTGTCAGGGACAAAGGGTCTAAAGTATCAGATTCCAAATGCCATCTCAGTGCAAAGTCCCTGCTCAGAACCCAGTTGAAATCTACTCACCTATTCCATTCAACTCAAGGTCACGTCGGCATCACTTCAATCAACCAATCATTACTTTTTTCCATAATTGATATCACTAAACTAATAGATTAAAAGGCATCAGGTCAGCCTGAGTACACATACAGTAAGCTCCAGAATTCCCGTCATCTCATCTTCTAAAGTATAATAGCTTTAGTGAAATTGTTATTCTATTTCTGTCAAATTTGGATAACTTATCTAAGCAGTGATATTATTTAATCTAAATGGGATATTTTCCTTTCTCAATATTTCCATCATATAATTTAATGCCAAACATGCAGGAGTTCAGCAGCACCTCTTCATCAAGCATGCTAAACAAGAATGGTTGGCAATCAGTGAAATACATGAAAATCAGTTAAGATGTTATATAAAGAGCCTACTTAGACTAAAGATGTGGTGTACTGCTTTTCAGGTGGAAATCATACTGATAAACTCAAAACTAGCTACCTGTAGTAACTTTGTGGTTTGGTGTGACATCTTAAGTCTCATTAACATTGATTCTATACATGTTTCAAAGAGATATACACCAGTGTATTTAAATAAATGTAATGAATACAAACCTCTATGCAGGCAGGTGAAAATATTGAGGATCTTATTCAGCAGCTACTTTCTTATCTAGTTAACTGCTCCTTCACAGTGCATTTACCTGTGTGCAGGAGGATTGACTGAGTCACACCCTAACTTTTGCAGGTCAAATCTGGTTTTTGTGTTAAAGGAAAATAGATAACCTTGAAATTACAGGTTTAGAAATACACTTTTTGGCTATTCTTAGCAACACAATTTAATTCTAACATTTGGCTTTCATTCCATTCTCAGTTACGATGAATAACAAGTAAGGAGAATATCAGTAACATGTTGCATTTACTTAATGCCCTTCATTTGCTGATTTTAAGGTCTTCATGGTCATGAATAAATTAAGCATTAAGACAACAGTCTGGAAATAAGTAATTTTCTGGTGTAAGGAAGAAAATGAATCATGAGGAATGACATGAATCACCCAAGTTGAGTCAGTGCCTGACTGGGACACAGAACCTGGACACTGGGGCTCTTGCTTTTCTTCTAACCATGAACCACATTTTCTGAACTTGGTCACTTGGAGTGCTTTGCATGAGAAAAATCAAACCAAAAAACCCCAACCAAACAACAACAACAAAAACTTGCAGAAAGAAAATCATGGATCATGAATCAGAGAACTTTCAGATTGTGAGAGCTTGAGGAGATTGTCTTCTGGAGGTCTTTCTGGATACCTTTCCCAGGCAATCACAGAGAAAAACAGATGCAGCTATTCTCAAGAAAATATTGCAAGATTTCCCCTGTGGTTTTGCACCTTGTTGTTCCAAAGCAAATCTCATGTAATAGTCAGATGTGGGTGTCTGTAAGGGAAGGGGTGGATGGGAATCTCTGTATTCACCCACCCTCCATGCCCCCTGAAGGTTCCCCCAGCTCTACATCTCACTCAAGAGGAATGAAAAATAATCCACCAGGTCTTTTTTTAAACAACCTTTTAAATTTACCTTAAAATTGAATTTTAAACACTGACTGCTAAAGGATTGACTTCAGACTTGGCTCAGTGCAGCACATACTGCAATCAATTCAGTCCTTCCTCTTAGCTGCAAAGCAAAGATTATGGTAATTTTGTTAATCAAGGAAAAAAAAAATGAAATACTTCCTTTAGGTATTTCTTAACATTCTTTTTAAAAAGAAAAGAATGAAAAGGAGAAAAAAATTATAATGAAATAACAAAATGACAATGTATCTCTAGAGTAGAAAGATGCTGTTGATATTCAATTATTTACCTCTATGGCTTGAGCTTGAGATACAATTAGAAGTAATGAAACAGGTTCAATAATCAACAATAAAATGATCAGCTTCAAATCTGGTAATTCTCTGTAGGTCTAAAATGTACATATGCACACCCAAGTACATATTTCCTCATGTGGCTAATTTTATAACATTCCCACGTGGGTTTTTTGATGGATGGTTTCAGGCCTGTCAAATTTTGTGATTACAGGAGACCTGATCTGAAAGATGAAGATTCTCTTCTCAGCAAACCCTCATTCTGTCACACTAGGAGTGTGATCTCAGTTTTTGTGCCTGGAGAATTCTGTCTTGATATGGCCCTGAAGAAGCTAAAGGGACTCAAGCAAGGTCAAGCAAAAAAGAAGAGAACAGCAGAGTTATAAAGAAAAGAAGAGAAAAACACAGAAGCAAAAGGACATGGAAAATTTCTCCTCTTTTTTTTACGAAGCAGTAAATCCATGAAAAGTGATGACTTACATGGACTTATGCTAAATATGCTCCAGTAAGCAGAAGGATGTGGGATCTGAGCTGCTTTCAGCAAAATAACTTTTTTGTCCTTTTGATCACCAATATTTTCATCTGAAAAGGAAAGCATTCATTCTCCTCTACACTCATCTTAACATTTTTTTGTAATTCTATGCAGAGATTCTTTGACCAAAGTGTTCTGTAACATCCAGGTGAGAAAGGGGAACTTTATGGTGGTCTGCCTGAAAACAATTATGGTTAGTAGGACCACTGCTGGGACCTGGGACAGGAACAGCAATAGCCTCTGATTCCTCAGAGGTTGTTTTTCTTCTACCACTGCTTATCTCATGTTGTGACCTGATGAGAAACGTGGCTGCCTTGGAGTGCCTGAGCTCCTTATCCTCTTTTTTCATTTTTTGGCTGTCTCTATGTAGTTACATCTCCATCAGTTTTGTATCCAGGTAGCTGCTGGGCTCAGAGCCAGATTTGACATTATCTCAGAAAGCATTGACACAAAGCCCTCAGGCCCCTAAGATGTGCATTTGTCCTGTTTCCAGGCTGTACACTATACATAGACACAGGTAATGCATGACAATGAAGTTCTACATTGTTTGTGAAATGTACAGGCTCAGGACTGTAAACATCTTGTTTAATGAAAAACATTACACTGGACTTGACCTTCTGACTGAATGCAAGGCTGCTCTAATAACTGTCTTTCTCATTTGTATTGCTCAAGGAAATCCTGTTCTCTGTGACATTAGGTTTTATCTGTGCCATCAATCTCTAGCAGAAATACATACATGAGCTCTGCTTAGGATGCAAGTTCTTTTTTTATTATTATTATTAATGCTGAACATAACTGCTTCATCTTTGTAGTTCATTATTTTCAGAATTCGTCTGTTCATTTTTCTGGAACTTGAGAAAAATATATTTTTTATGTCTTATTTAACGAACTGTGGTTAGCACCATAATGGAATAGCAAATGACTGTCAGATCACAGATAATATGCCATCTGTGATGTTATACTAAGTTGTTGGGCCAAATATTCTGGTATAAGTCAGCACAGTTTAATTTATATGAGCAGAGCCTTTCAATCAAACTTAAAATAAAAAAAAATCCATCCACTCAAATTATCTTTTCCTTCTTCTAATTGCAGGGCCAAAGTGCAGATTTCAGAAGTTGTATTAAAACCCTTGAGAGTGTAAAGGCACTACAGGAAAGCAAGCAAACAAACAATTAAAAACAAACTTCTAAAAAGAAATTCACATATAGCTTAAATATCTTTTTGCTGCTATATTTTTTTATGTTTTGTCTGACTCTAAACATTAAGCCATTCGGTCTGTAGCAGAATTTTTTATCTTCAGTCCTCAAAATTTTAATGCATGAACTGAGTGTTTTCATTTTTTCAGTGTGCTAGAGATTCTCAGGACCAAACAGGGAGATTGCTGTGGACAGCAGATTATTGAGACAATCCACAGTCCTCACAACCCCTCCAATAATGGAGATATAACATGGCCAGGTTCTCACCAGACATGTGATGACAGAAACAAGATTTTGGTAAGTGTTAGAGGCACTTCCAGTCATTGGACACGACAGAACGTGGCTTTGCAGTGCCAGCATGGGATGTTCTATGACTTACACCATTTTTCACCCTGCCTTGAAATGATGTAGTGTCACATATTGCCATTAGGAGGGTGAGCATAACATGAATGCTGTGACTGAACTGCCTGTGACCTGGTGAGGCAAGAACCTCAGAGCAGCTCAGCACATGGGCAAGGGCACAGACAAATAAGAGAGCAGCACAGGTGTGGCCAAAACTTTCCCAAATTGTACACTTTATAGCAAATTGAAAAAATATTTAAAAAACCTGAGTAATTCTATGGGCTTGTTGGGTGGATGCTAACCTAGGACCTTTTGGAAAGACCCAGCAATAATTGCAATAGTTCCAGGTGCACCCACAGTCTGATTAACACTGGTCAGCAATAGAAGCTCTGGACTGAGAAGGTGAGAACTGAAACTCTGCCATTTTTATCCTGAAAATAAAAAATATCTTTGACCTTGCAGTGCATCAGCACAAACAGGTCTGCTCACATCCAAGCCCTCAGAAACGTACTGCCAGCACTCAATCACTCTTTGGAAAACAGGCAGCTTTGGGAAAAAAAGGATGGGAATTTTTTTCCACAATGTTTGGGAATGTTTGGCATGCAGAAACCCCCTGCTGGCTTCCCACTGCCTGGGAGGCAGAGAACAGAACTGCAGATTCTGCTGATAGCATCCTAATATGTTGATTTTGCTGCTGCTTTGAGTGTTTTTCATCATCCTTGGTCAAAGCAAGAGAAAGACAGGAGGGACTGCTCCCTTTGAAGACCACAGCAGGTTTTCCTTCAATGGCAAAATGTCAGAACGTGTGCTTGACCAAACAATTTTGCATTTCTACAGCAGATTACATCTACCTGAAGGTTCTTCTCTGAACCATAGGTCCCAGCCATAATCCCACGGCTCCATGAGAGTTGGCCTTGGAGCTGGCACCCTGTGCAGATGATGCCCCTTCACTTAATGTTACCCATCACAGTGAGCTCTGGATGTCCTATTGATGGCAATGCCCCCACATTGTCTGTGGCTCTGTGCCTCTCTAAAGTTGTATCTTGGCCTTTCCTGGTTTTCACTTTCACACTTGCACTCACACAGTGAGGACTATCTGTACCAGAACTGTGTCAGGTCAGGGCAGGAGAGATCATCAGTGTGGGTTGTTTATCTTCTTTGCTGACCCTTTGTTCTAGTCCAGTTTCCTTGCAAGGGAAAGTCATAAATTATGTCCTTGGTGACAATTCCCTGCTCTGACTCTGGTGACACAAGCTGTCTGAGGGATTTGACCCTTGAGATCAAGATTCTCACACTGTGTGCACCCAGAATTAGATTTGTCTTCAGATAGAAAAGACACTGGTTAACTGGAAAAATAAACTCCAGCCTTGAACACCATGCTCACCCTGGCTGTAAGCACAAATTAGTTCACATCTATATGCAAGGTATGTAAATGCCCCTGTGGTCCCCCTAATTTGTGGCAGGAGGGATCAAGGAAAAAGCTGTAAAGGAGAGAGCCTTTACCACATCCACCACCAATTTTTCAAAGCAACAGTTTGGACATGTTTCCTGTCTCACTGACATAGGCAAATAAGATGGGAGTGCTGGGAAATGGTAGCACTCAATTTTTAAGCTCAAAAGCATTAAGAGGAGTATGGCACTGAAATTAAAAATAGTATATGATTTTTGCCCCCAGGAAATTCATGCTTTCCTACCAGGGAGATCAAATTTAAACAGGCACAAATAAACATTTACATAACAACAATGTGTGCTGCTTCTTACAAGACTGTAAGAAACAGCACACTGTAAAAGGGATCTGTAGGCTAGAGCTGAAGTGACATTGATTTTTCTGGTGATAACAATACTCAAACAAATAAACCACAGGGCTTTGAGAGCACATCCAAGATATGCATTACTGCCTAAGGCACTTAGATGAGATGGGAAATGAGCCTGCTGGAGCTATTCCATATCTGAACAAGATGCAAAGCAGTAGAGCTTGCAAGACACGCTTGTGTGCACAGAGAACAAACACAATCACAGAGCAGGAGGCTCTGTTACATGTTTTCACAACACATGTCATACATATCCCTCCCTGTCATGTGATAGAGAGGAATCCACGGACTCCCACCCTGTGAAACAATCAGCAAGGGACTGCACTGCAAAGCAGGTTGTTGCTTCTGGTTCTCTAAGCTTTCAGTGACCTCTGTTTGCGACCATATTGTTGCTGTTTGTCCTTCTAAAAAACATGTGGCAATATTGCAAGTAACAGAGCAGGAAGAAAGAAACTAAAGCAGTTTAACTGTGTCAATCCTTGCTCAAAGCAGAGCAGGTGTCAGACATCTGCAGCCTGGACATTGAAGCACTGCACCTTTCCCTTTCCTCCCTTAGCATCATGCAGCTCACAGTGTTAACTGGTGGGTTTGCACTCCTCTGCAGCCTGTGGGCCCATGCTGTGTCTTGGATTGTTTAAAGTAAATAGATAATAGTAAATATGTAGAGTTTCTCTCAGAGTTTTCCTATAAGTAAAAAAATACCAGGTCACAAATCAATTTTATTTTACTTTTTATCCAAATTTCAGGCAACTTTACAGACAATTGTTAAGCCTCACAAACCTCAACAAGAAAATGTGTCTGTGCATTTTGTCAAGATGAAAACACAAGGGCACAGAGGTTAAATGACCAAATGAAAAACATACTGGAAAATCAGTGGCAGCATCAAGAATGAAACAAAAAAATAAAGAAGCCCTTTCTCAGCAGCCATCTTGTATCAGCCATTGCACTATAGTCTTCATTACTGTCCTTAAATGCAATGCACAGACATGTACAATTGTTTCCACTGATGCTCTACCATTAGCAATATTTTTCCATGCAAATGGGAATATAATTTTTCAATGTAGATTATTCCCAGTCTGTAACAACTGTTTCTAAAATTCTCAAGTGAGTCTCTGGCATTTGTGCTTTGAAATCAATATCTTCAACGAATTTTACTTTATGATCATGGATAATTTAGTAATTTTTTTTTCAGGTGGAGATATTGGGATAACCAGAAAGGATGACCCTCTTCTTAAGGAAAGTCTAATAAGAACAACAATTTTCTTAAATAATTGTCATGCAAGTTGAACACTAGGGGTCATATTTAGATAACCACTGACATTCTGCAGAGCACATCCAGGAGAAAAACAACCACTCACCCATCAATGACCCATGAATTTTAAACAATTTCCAAAGAGCAGTGATTTTCATAGTATACAGTGCAATAGCTGGTTTGCTGTGAAGTGCTAGGTTGACTCCTGTGTTCCTCTGGTTTTGACAGGAGCTGGGAAACAAAATGGGAAGGCTTGCAACATGTTCACAGCATCAGACGAGTTCTATCCTTCTCCCTAACTGGGACTGCCCCTGTGCAGGTATTTCAGTCTTGTCTTTTTGTATTTTCAGTACCACAATAGTTCTAGCTCAGGAAGAGAGGGGGCACAAAATTTTCTGTTGTTGAGACAAAGTGCTCTGGGGGAAAGCTCATTTAAGGAGTCAGAATCAGAGGCAGCAGCTCCAGTATTTTCATCAGTTTTACTAATCTTTTGTATACTTTCACATTTCCTATAGTTAACTTTCATCACCAGAGAACTGGCTCCAGGCAAAGTGCCTTGATGCTGGTTCTCCACCATTTTTCACAGCAGTGGGAAGAGACAGCAAAGGGATACTTCCCTTTATGGAACTGAAGCTCTACCCGTGTTGAGACACAGATGTGTTCCCAGACATCAGACAAGGAAGGCAAGAAGTGGCCTGGTGTGTGATTTTATTTGCATTCCCACTGTACCCAGCTGTGCCGTGTTTCCCCAGTGGCTGCAGAAGGTTTGTGTGCTTGTGCTGTTATGGGTTGTCATAATTCTGGAGTGACCTCAACTTGCAGCATTCAGGTCTAACGCCTTTCTACCCTCATGTCTTGCTTGTTTCCCATGTTACAATTTCCACTACAAAGTTGTCCAGTCACCTTAAACAGTCCTAAGTACTGGAGCTTTCCAACTTTTCCTTTTGAAGGCCATTTCCCAATTTGAAATGTCTTGTTGTCGCAGAGGTCTTCCTGACATCCATCCTAAAATTTCCTTCTCCTAATTTCATCTCACTATTTCTAATTAAACACCCATGTAAAAATTTCCTTCCGACAACTAGAGCCAGAGTGCGGGTGATCTTTCATGCACATGCAAGCTGAAGAAGAAGCAGAGAACCTGAATTTCCCCTTCCCTCTAAGATAAATGCAAAACTGGCACCAAAAAGGTCTCTAAACAATATTCTTTTAAATCTGAAGTGATAAGTGTTGATATATACAGTTATCTTGAACTCAGATGCTGTAGAAAACCTGAAACAGGACTGAAAATAAATATGCAGTTCAAGACAAATAGAAGATCTAAGGTTTTTAAAAAGCCTTTACTGCTCTTTCATACTAATATTTTGTGTCACATACATGTCTTTCAATCTCTCTTTGAAAATTTATTACTATTCTTAAATATCCCCACTGTTTTGTGGAGATTCTTGTGATACTCCCTGACCAGTACAACAACTTTCTGAAGTGGTTAACAAGTTATCCCAAAGCCTTATTGCTGATAAATTAATAGTAACAGATTATTTGTTGAAGCAAGGATTTGCACTCAGGTAAGGTGTTAAAAAAATTCTGGATTCAGAGCTTTGACTAAAAATCATCAACACTTTGCACAATAAAAAGAGATTACCCAATGTTGTCCTGGTTAAATTCTGGTTTATGTCTATTGTGTTAACTTTCAATTTTCCTGTAGTTTCAAATTGAAAGGGCTGTTTTTTAATACCTCTTCTCAAAAATGATTGCACTGTGTTTCTAGTACACAGTGGCTGGTTTGGTTACACACATCACACACACTGAGCCTCAACACTGATTTGAATCATGGATGAGATACTTCAACCTTAAAATACTCAGCAGGAAATCAAAAAGTTTTATTCATACAGAAATTTAGCAGTATAGACACTTTTTGTTAAAATATGTAGTTTTTCACAAAGTTTGCTCTTCATAAACACCTTACATTTATCATGTTTTGTCTCAGATTCAATTGCAGAAAAGCCAGAATAGTATTAACTGGCACTCAAAAGGAGTAAACTAACAATAGTCAAAATCCTACAGAAGTAAAAACAACCTTTTTGTTGTTTTGGAGCAAAAATGCTCCAATTCAAATGAAATTACAAACGTTTAAAATAGCCTTGTTTTCTTTAAGGTCAGTGGGGAGAGATCAGTCTTAAAAAAATGATTGATTTTTAAAAAGCACACCAAACACCAACTATGGAATCTTAAGTCTATTAACTGGAATACCAAAAAATTGTGTTATTTTTTATTCTTTTTTGCTGCTTGGGGAGAGAAACTCCACACAATTAAGTGCTGAAACATGGTTTTTCCTACATTATGCATGGCTGGATTTGTGGATTTATTTCCAACCCTAAGTCATGCCAAAGAGTGTTGGGTAACTATCCCTCTCCCAGTTCATCTCAGCAGGGTGGATTTTATCTGGGGGCAGTCAGTAACATGATGCTGACTCTAATTTCAGGGTGGATGAGGAGAGCACCTGTCTGGATCATGGCCACTAGGGATGGGCACCGTTCAGGTTTTCAGGTGGAAAGCCTTCTCTCTGCTCTGCCAGTTGGAAAGGGCCTTGTCAGGAGGAAAGCCAACCAGGCAGTGAAATTAAAAAAAAATAATAAAAAAATCTCTTTTCTTACAGCTCTACAGACACTTTTTGTGCAAAACAGGTGTCGTAATATCATAATTCTATATTAACATAATTTTTTTTCCTTGGGTGTGATGCGACAAGGTAAGCATGTAAGGCTGAGGCTGGCAGCTGAAAGAGTCTTCTTGTGAGTTTTCACAATGATTAACTGGTAGTATTTTCATGCTGGTAGGTTTTAAACAATTTGTTGCAGTCTATCATTGTGATTCATTTCAAATCCCAAGGAGCACCCTATTAATTCTGGAAAATGTCATCTCAAAAGAGGGGAAGTTTTGCAGACTGTTGGAAGCTCTGTGTTTTGCTACATCTCAGCCTCAAAACTTTTAACAGTAGGCTCTCCACCTCATACTACATAGAAAATTATTTATTGAGCATTTATGTTTATTTTAGCATAATCCATACCTATAATCACATAAAAACTGTAAGACGAGGATAAATATTAAACTAAGAGTTTCTGTCTGATAGCAATACAGCACTATTTTTATCAAATGTATGACTTTGGGACAAAATAAATACCTGATCTACTGAAGTAAGGCAGATGGGGCAACTCATCAAAGGCAGGACAGAGGCTGGAGAAATTAGCACAGGACTCTCATGCTAGACTCTTAGACTCATCTCTACTTGATACATTTTTGAATTCCAATAGGAAATCACATAAATAAAACCTGTGCACTTAAAATCTGAATTTAAAATTCCAAATCACAAGTCAGGCACCTTTTAAAAGCTGGTGAGAGAATTTAGCTTGGGAACAGATTATGCAAAACACTGAAACACAGACATTTGCTGTGAAAATGAAGAGAGTGACTCATCTTTGGAGTACTAGCTTCACTATTTGACTCTTCAAATCACAGTTTCCCTGTTTGGGAATGGAAGAGGCCCCTACAAAGCGTGGGGCTGAACATCCTCACTTCTTCTTTTTAATGAGGATCGGTGAATTCAGCACCTTGCAAGAACTGGGTTATGTTTGAGGAACTACAGTGCTGTTCTTTCTTGTGTTTTTGAGAAAATCTTCCCTCAGTTAATTGTGGTTGGAGAATTATTTGCACACTGAAAGTAAAATTCTGATACTGCAGGCCTATATGCTGCAATCTACTTATCTAGAGTCTTATCCAAAACACATAAATAAAATCTACTGATTATTTGGGGAATGTCCCACAAGCACATCTAGACCAAATATTACTGTTCTGCTGTAGCAAAAAAGGATATAAAAGTAGGAAGTCTGTTTCTATGGGCTGTCCCAAGACACATAGCAGCAAACCAGCAAGACAGCTGAAGAAAGGAAGAAATAAAGACCTCTTTGCTCTAGCCTTGCCTAAGGGAAAGAAAAGGTGGGAGTCCCTGACTATCCCAGGAGCTCTCTTTGCTGCAGGTGTGGAGCTCTTGATCCAAAAACTCTGCAGGACTGCCAGGTGGCCTTAGGAAGGAGGGCTAAAACATCACCTCTCCCCTTTCTTCCTCATGCACCTTTCAGAACATGGTTGATTCATGCATCTGTGGCTTCATGACATCATATTTTGGTGGCAGAACCTGCTCAAGATGTTGCAGCCCCTATTTCCCCACCCTACATGCCTCCTGTGTGGCTGTGCTGCAGCTTCTAAGTGACCTGGCAAACAGAAACTATTCCTTTAGTTTGGGATGGATGAATCATTGTTCCAGATGTGACTTTTAAGCACCTCATCACCTCCTGCCCAAAGCACTGCAGGTCTGTCCTAAATTCATTTCCTCTGTCACCAGTAGCTCATCCCTGCCCCATTGCAGCCCAGCTGGGAGAATGACTGCTGGCACTGGGGACCCTGCCAGGGAGGTCACAGACATACAGCAGGTTCTCTCACGCTCTTCCTCATATTCCAACAGGTCCCAGGCCACAGAGACATTTTAGAGCAAGATGGAGAGGGAAGTGAGACAGCCATGAAAAAAGTGAGGGTTCTTGTGGATTCAATTTCTCCTTCTAGCTGTGATCAGCTCCTAGGATGCTTCATAAGACAATAACAGTTTATCTAAGGCAACATAAGCTCCCTAGAGATGTGTGCACACTGCCTAATTTTAGATATTGAATATATGTGCTCAGACAAGTCTTCTGAACAGTCCTGTC
>NC_139800.1:4496064-4678564 GCF_965231275.1 Zosterops lateralis | reverse complement strand
ACAAAAATGCTACATAATGACAGCATACAGGGTCTCATTAGCCTGTTGTGCCTGGAAAATAAATAAAATAAACTATCTGGAACAGCCCGGAAGCTGCTACTATCTTCAAGATCATGAAAAACAAATTTGAAACAAAATCACAGGTTTTGTGCTATTAGGCTGACCCTGCAGGAGAATGCATTAGTTTGATGGCCTTACATGCCTGTTTAATTTCCTTCTGCTCAGTATGCAGAGGAGATCTCTTTGATTAGGGCCTCCATTCCCAAGGGAGAATATAATTGCAGATATAATCTAAGTGCATTGCATACTTTTGCTTTTAAAATTCACCCTCAAGTTATGGTTTTGCCCATTTCAGAAAACCCTGGTGGTCTTGTAAGGCCAGAGATCACTCATAGCACCTGCATTGCTCTGTCAAATGCTGATGTCCATTATCAAAGATTTAATTTTCTTAATATTAAGATAAAATCCTCCCCAACCAAATAATGGCTAGATATCTTCAGGAAACAGCACCAGGAATCATGAAGGAACACAGGTGCTAAAGGACTACTTCCTACGCTGGTTTAAAGCCTATCAGTTCTTGTTATTGTACAATAAATGAAATAGTAATCTCTATGGGATAACATACCAACTTGTCCTTCCATTAAAACTGGATTTACAGCAGTAATCTAAATTATTTCAGCAGCATTGATCTAGATACTGCTTCCAGAGCAAAGTCTGGATGCAGAGTATGTAGAAGAGGGCCTTTTGAAAAAGCTTTTTTTTTTTAGGTCTTTCACAGAAATCAACCTGAATTGTTTGTTGAGAGGCAGCTCCATATTCACTACTGCATTACCAGATAAACCACACATAGCTCAGTGACACTGTGGAGGTGTTTACTGGCAAGCATGTTAGAATGAAAAAAAAAATAATGGGAAAAAAAGGGAGCATCTAATCACTGTAAGTGACCTTCAGATGATAGATAAAGTTAGGGGGAAAGATACAAGCAGAAAAAAAACACAGTGGAGCACAATGGGCTAAACTTATCCCAAGTATAACTCTGGCCAGCTGGCCACTATCTGGTTGTCAAAATATGTTTAATGGCAAAAGAAAGAAAGAAAGAAAGAAATTAAGTATAAAATCTATTCTAAAACACTGCACATACTGATAAATCAGTATAGCTTCTATAATGCCATTCTTTGAGATCAATTACTCATTGCTGCACCAGCAGTATCAATCTATGATCCTTGCCATTTTTCTGACCCCTTTCATCACCCTCCTTTTTCCCCCACAGTGTTCTATAAATAGCCAATGTGCTATTTTCTTGTGATCACTAAACAGGGATTTTAGGCATTTTTTACCTATATCACCATGGAAACAAGATCTGTGTATACATCTATGACTAGTCTTTCTCTAGAGTAAAAACCTGCATTATCTATGCAAACTTACGGCTAATTGTTCTGCAAAAGATATGGGTGTCTCATTCCTACCTACTACTTCGGAAATTCATTTCATGTAGTTGCACATAACAAGCTGTAAAGAAGGTTTTTATGAAGCCAATAATGCAGATATAATACTTGAGGAATTCCTTTTGGATTGGATATATTTATTTTTCCAAACATTTTGTTTGAGAGAAAATGAGATTGCTATCTGCTGTTTCCTTATTTTTTTGCAGGAAAGCAAAGGGTTGTTGACTTCCTCTCCCCTCCCTTCCTTCCTTCTTTCTGAAGGTACTGTACTCATCTGAAAAAAAAAAAGAGAACGAAATGATTGTTCCTGTTCTCCTTCTTAAGTCATTTGAAACATTGTCCCTGCTAGTTTTCTAAGTTTACTGCAATCTCTGCACAGGGGGGAGGGAGACAGCGGGAGAGAGAGACAGATATTTCAAACATGAGAGCAGGTAGTGTTTAGGGCAAGACTCCTTCCAGC
The DNA here is from genome assembly GCF_965231275.1 of Zosterops lateralis. Classification (NCBI taxonomy): domain Eukaryota; kingdom Metazoa; phylum Chordata; class Aves; order Passeriformes; family Zosteropidae; genus Zosterops; species Zosterops lateralis. The sequence continues at coordinate 4,676,659 of NC_139800.1, read as the reverse complement.
TTCAACAACTGGTAAGTTAAGTAAAATGCTTTTATGGTTAACTCTTTAGAAGTACAATATATATATATAAATATATATCTGCTTTTGTATTAAGAAAAGGCGTTAATCAGATACACATTTAACTGATAAAATAATAATAACCATATGCATTTACAAGCGGTCTATTTATGCTAGAGATACCTATAGTCTGGTTTTTAGATACTGCTGCTATCACCATATGGTTTAACCTATGCAGATAGGAAAGTATTTTCCAAGGAGGCTGATAATATTCATAATATAATCTGCTGTGAATTTTGCGTATGTAAGTCCTGCTACCACAATCTTGTTACAGGCTTCACTAACTTCATGCCAACTGTTTCAGCAAGATTCAATGGGCCATTGCTAAAATATAGAGAGGAGCTGTGTCATATGGGAATCAATGTATCTAATTTGTCATCTGCCAGTACTGAGGTCTGCTCCAACACACCAACCTGTGCTATACTGGGAGGAGAATTACTGGGGCTGTTTTTATTTGTTCCCTTCAAACTGCATTGTGTTTAGGATTACACACATTTATCTCTACTCATCTGTGTATATGATTAGTCTAGGAACAATGACATTTAAGAGGTGGTAGGATGGTTCCTGGATCTCACTTGGAAAAAAACAAAACAAAAGAAAATGTTCATGTTGCGCAGTGCATAACAACACTGAGGCTGATCACCCTCATCAGCAATAGGATGGACTCGATTGTGTATCTCCTGTTTGCATTTTTTTGGCCATCAATAATGTTTTTCATGTTGATCATAAATGCACCAGAATGATCAGAATTTCCATGTGAAATGAGGGATTGAATGCAAGAGTGTGTTTCAAATATTTAATGACAAAAATCTGTGCACACTTTTATAGAAGCAGAATGCAGAGGTGGGGCAAGAAGGACAGGTGTCCATTTCTTTGCAGAAGGAGAATTTGCTCATCCTATGATTAAGTATTTCTTCAAGCTGCTGCTCTCTGAAGTGCAGGGTCCTCTTCAGAATGCCCAGAGCCCAGACTGAAAAACCTCAGATGTTGGGCAGGTATTGCAGAGGGCTGGCAGGCATCTCCAGCTGCCCCGCTCCAAATCCTGCCCCCTCCAGGGTACCTGGGCTGCCCTTCCACCCTGGGACAGCCTCCTGCTCCCAGCCCTCACTGAAACAACTAGTGGGAAAGACTTTCTGCTTCCCTCTATCTGGTGTCTTTCTGCAGGTTTTTCCATAGGAAGGAATGATCTAGCACAAATTCAGTTTCTGGGTAAGTTGTAGATTCCTTTTGCTTTGGGAGCAGACAAAGGGGGTTCTGCCAAAGGAGATGGAAATAATTTTTCTCTTGAACTCCTTAGCTTAATGTTGCCTCTCCTTTGGCACAAGTTAATAATTTGTTCGGTTATACTTAACTCAAAACCAACTTGTTATCTTCTAATAATAAGTGTGTGCCAGGTCTTGCCGTGAAAACCATTTGCCACATCTTCCCCTTGGGATATCTGGGTTTATTTTTGTGTGGCTATGTACTGATGCAAATTAAAGACACAATTTGGATGGCTATTTTGACAGTTACCTGTGAGACAGCTGGAATACCAGTTTTTACGTCAAGTGAGAAATACAGGAGTCTTCCAAACCCACACAGAAAATTACATAAGCTTTGTGTTTGTGGTGGTGTTTTGTTCAAACTGCAGGATATTAGTCTGTATTGCAATCAGTTGTAAGTTTTTGGTCTGGTTAGTTCAGAAGTTCAGTTTGCCATGTAGGTAAAAGCAAGCTGCAACTTTTAGGTAAAGATTTTATTTCTGAGGATGATAAACATTTGTGTATTCTTGATTTAGCTCATGTATTCAATAAATCCTTTCTCTGAGACATTGTGTGAAATACATACATATGAACAAAATTGTTTAAATCGTAGTAGGTGAACAAAAGCAGTACATACTGTTTCAAAACCCAGCGGCCTGTAACAAGCACAGAGAAAGATTTTTAAATTTTAAAATTTTACAGTATTTTTTTCATTTTATTTAAGAGCTTAGTAATTGGACAGTAAAAAAACAGACCTTGAATTTTGAATTTCATTCTTATCTTTTACCTATTAGGTTTACTTTCCTTTAAAAAATATATTTTTGCAATCTTTTGGAGTTTATTTATTTTCACTTTGTATAATTTCTAGCCAGAACCACAGTAACATGATTTAGTACAACAGAAGTTTGTAGCAGAACTAACATCCTTCTTGAGGTATCAGGAAGATGATTTTTTGGCTAACATGCTATTCATACATCACTGAGATATTTACAGCAAAGAAAGGTATAATCTGAGTCTGTATTGGGTACAGATTCTCCACTTTACAGCAGAAATTATTTGTGCAATGCATTTTCAGTTATTCACCCCAATGTTTGTGACAGAACGGACTGTTAATGGTTAATGATTCAACTCTTAAAATTATAAAAATATTCACACAAGAAGCCAAGAATAAGAAGAGACAGTTTGAGTTTATTTTGTTTAAACTCTTATTATTTCTACTGCTAATAGCCATATTTATGTATATAACATAAAGTAGTAAATAGTCGGTCAGTGTATGTACTTGCTCAGAGAATTATTTAAAGCCATTATTTCCATTTGATGTGTCCTCAATCATAATTAAATAAAATATAGAAGAATGTTGCTTTTGCTTGGAAGTAGAAAAACTAAGCTATACCAGAGAAGTTACAGAAATTACAGAGTATTGGCAGAGAGGTTACAGAAACTATTTGTAGCCCACGGAAATCCCAAGTTAACAGGGCTGGTTCAAAAAGATAGAAGTTAAGTGAAGTCTTTCTGCAAATGTCAATTGCCTTTTTGTATTTAAGACCATCTTCTTTAATGGTGTAAACTATTGAGACTTTTTGGATACAGAACAGTAGCACTGAGTTACATTACTAATAACATTTTGGCATGTCTAATGTACATTTTGGACCAGGAATTAATTTGAAGCTTTGAATCTCAAGGACTTGAGGTTTTTTAAATTGTTTTTCTTTCTCAAAAACAGGTGCATCAACAAGAACCTTGTTTTAATATCATCTGGGTGCAGAGCAGATAGTGGTGGTTTGAAAGGCATGATGTGCATCTCACAGATAAATGTAGTGTCGTGTCTTTAAGGCGCTGTTCCAAGTAGTGCCAGGGAGATATACAGGATTTAGGACAACATAAGCATGAGGGGATGAGTCATGGAAGCAGCTCAAGACAAGCCCCACACATCAAGACAGAAGAGTGTGGATCTCTTAGGTTGTTTCCAGTCTTCGAAATTGCAATGGTGCAGAAATATTTCTGCGTGGACTGCTCCACTCTTCTGGACATGTCAGCAGAATGGCACCATGAGAAACAAAAGCAGTAAAGGCTGCATAAGATCATGGGGGTTTTCTGTGGCTGTGGTTAAAGGACAAAAAGTCAGTGGTGTGAAAGGCAGCATCTTACTTACTATTTGATAAAAAATGGTCCACAGTTTCTGAGCACCAATGCATGTTCTTCAGTACCAACTGATCCAATCAAACTGTTCCTTCAAACAGACCTTATAAGTGCTGTGAGACTGCTACACATTGTGGTCAAATTATTTGTTTGAAGAACTAATTTTATAACAAAATTTTAAAAATAAACCACCTATTAAAACCAAATAGTTGCTTTCTTCTTAAGAGCAGTAGTTTTCCATGATCTATCTTACAATCCCAGAAGATCACTAAAAAAGAGAGGAATGTCATCTTGGAGAAGAAAAAATTATAGAAACACAAATAATGCAAAGCCTTTGAAAAGAAAGAAACAAGTTAGGGGTGAAAAAAAAAAGAAACGAAAATTTACTTGGGATTATTCTTTTTTTTTTCTAGAATTTTGCTATTCTGAAATTGAGATTGCACCTTTCAATTGCTGTAAAAATGCAGTGGCATTTTACAAATTCTATTCAGATTTTTATCCAATGAAGATCCCTAAGTTAATCCTCAGCAGTTATTTAAAACATGCATTGAGTTGCATGTTGGTTGTGGGGGTATTTTTATGTCTACCTGAGAGGGACTAGTGCTTCTTGCTTGACTTCTAAAACACTAATTATCCAGTGAAAAATATTACCTAATGTTTAGTTTAGTTCCTTTCAAATGTAATTTTTTTTTACTTGCTTCTGTAAAACAAATGGTTTTATGCTCATTACTCTGCTTTTGATAAGTGAAACCGCATTTTGTTTCTCAACCAACAACTCTTAATCTACCGTAAAAAATTGTAATGTCACTGGTAGTAATTAAGCTAAGTAATCATGAGGTAAAAGAAAATATTTTTGCACTCTGGAGGTTATGGGAAGAAATTATGTGAATAATTGCCTTTTTTTACTTTCATTTCTAATTTCCTGCTTTTTATGTGAGAAACCCCCCCATTATTAATTATTTAAATGTAGGATGAAAATACCATCCCATTTTTTATTTCTCTTCCCTTCATCCTTCTTTTACTATGAAAACTAAAACACTAACACATTCTCCTTTGCAGGAATTAATTTAATTTAAAGAAAAAACTTTGGGTAAAAAGCGTGTTTCCTGAAAACCTGTATTTCCCTTGTCAATCTTCAAAAAACTAAACCTGAAAACTCCCAAGTTTTCACCTCCATATGCCCATTAGAAGCACTAGAATTCAGAGAAAACTGAAAAATACGAAGTTGAAGATTAGTTTAATTACTAAAATGACAACATAGAGTCTCCTACACTGATAACACCACTTTTCACCAAGAGCTTGAGACAGGTACAATTGATTTGAAATTGAAAGCAAGGCTGTGAGAAGGAGCATACATTTTTAACTTTTTCCCTGATGATGCTCTAGTAAAAGGGATGTTAATGCACAGTGAGTAGGCATCACCCACACAGTTTGTGTCTGGAAGCATGATGAGGAACAGACATCAGCTAATTTCCCTGCATGGGAGATTCTTCCCACAACAGAGGACCAGTTGTGGTGGCTCTGGGACAGAACCATGTAGGTTTGACCCTTCCTGTTCTGACACCAGCCCCTCTGATAAGCCACAAGCGTGTTGGCTGGGAAGGACAAGATGATTTCTCGTCTTTCTTTTAATCCGTTTGTTGCTGTTCCTGGCTGTGAAAGAGCCACTTATGCTTCAGTCTTCCCATTTTAGGGTTGCAGTGTAACTCTTAGACCCTTTTTGCAGTGATGAAAGGCTTCCTGTTTTGTGGTGGGCTCTGTGCTGGATCTGCCACTGAAGACTTTGTAAATTGGAAAGAGTATGTGCTCTTGCCAACATGCAATATACTAGATTTAAACCAAATTGAAAGGTATCCAGGATGGATGTCTTGGAATGCAGTGACTGTTTCAGGTTTAGTTGTTTCTCTGAGCTGCTTTCTAAGGCTTGTAGTGTTTCAGCTTGGTGTTTCAGGTCCAGATAAAGATTAATTGAGAGCATTATTTGAAAAGGGGGCATCTGTCATAGAACACTTCCAGTTAGCACAGTATTTTTCTATTAGTCTGCTTTTTCTTAAAAGTATTTAGAGTACATGTGCAATGAAAACAATATCAGGAGGTGGAAAGGGAAGGAATCACCTGTTTTTAGAGCATATGTCAGCTTCTAAGGAACAGCAGAATTTCTTTGAAGCATCTGGTAGGCACCAGCCCATGCTGGGTCAGTTCCTCAGTGCAGATTTCTGAAGCTGTGATGATCATCCTGTATTTGTCCAAAACCATTGTCCTGTGCTAGGAATTCCAGAAAACTGCAGAGGACCTCCTGGAAGAGCAACCTGACAACAATTTGTTCGTAGGTTCAGCAGAAATTAAGTCCATCCATTTATAAATGAGCAGGAAAATATTTTTTCTATAGAACCATAGAGCAAGGAATCACACTGGTGTGAATGCCGTATCAAAGAGTTCTCCTAAATGATGCTGTACTCACAATATTAAGACACCAAGATTTCTGGATGAATTTTGTGTCTGTAGGCAGCATTTTGTCAGGATGTCACAGAAGGAGTCACATATATCAGAGAAATGATGCTCATCAACTCCTCTTTCCTCTGCCAGAAAAATGGAAATACTGATCTTTGGTTCCAAACACATTAACTGATTTTTTCACATCACATCACCTAAACTTCAGCCAGAGGTAAAGAATGCAGTTGAATGGTTATCACTGGATTCTGCAGGACAATGATCAGGACTCAGGGTTCACCCTAATATATTGCTACAAGAATTTTGAGTAGTTTGTTTCCTGCTAAAAAACAATGAACAGTCTCTCACTGGAAGGTAGTGAATCTGGTTAGGACAGCAAATCATGACAGAATTCACTAGGTAATGTTCCCATTCTCAGACCAGAGCCTTACCTGCTTTTCCTCGTAAAAGACAGCAATAATTCCTATTAGTTTTTCCAGGTTTTTGTATGTGATACTTGTTTTTTCTAGGGGAAAGGTCCTGGTTAGAATGATTGAGACTGGCATTGTGGAGGCATGGACAGGATTGGTAGAGAAGTTGTATTAATATATAAGGTGATTTCTCACAAAACTTCATTTTATAATGTTAATTGGCCATTCTTAGTAGTGCTGTAGAGTCACAGGGGTTTGATGGGGTTTTTTGGTTTCCTTTTCCCTGTGATAAAAATCTGAATTGAGTTAATATCCAGAACAAGACTCTGTCATCACTCATGGTGAAGGAATAGTACTAGAGTGGTTTGGGAAATGTGCAAAATTTCAGGTTTCAAACTATATTTATTTTCCTCTCTCTCTCTCTCTCTCTTCTTTTTTTTTTTTTTTTTTTTTTTTTTTTTTTTTTTTAGCAAAAACTAATTGCTTATTTATTTGTGATTCTAGTCTCTGTTCCAGTATCTGCTGGTGATACTTAGCATTTTAAATATATTTCAGTCTAAAATAATTACCTCGAGAATTTTTTCCCCATATTGACCAGAGGAATTTGTTTTCTAATTGATGAAAATTGCAGAAGCAAGATAAAATTTGTTTTGAATTTCAGATTTCCTGTAGTTTTGGCAACAAACAAGTGCTAATTTTTAAAACTTTCTACAAGTTGACAAAATCATTAAGAGCAATAAGCAGGATGTGCTTTGGGGATCAGAAAGGGAAAGTATTTTTTTTGTTCAGTCAAGGACAAGATTCAAGTTTAGCATCACAAGTGAAGGGCAAAGGCAGAGAGGAAGGTTTCTTAAATTACTCCTTGCAGGTACTTCATATGATCAGTCAAAAATGCCATTCTGTGCTGAAACTGAAGAAGTAAACGTATTTCTCTTCAAACTAAATAAAATGATTTTTTAAAAATGAACCCTCTTTGGATGAAATTGTGAGATATAAGTGCAAGTAATAATTTTTCTGAACTATAAATTCATAGTCAGCACAATTTCAAAGTTTTCACAGATGTTTTATGCTCTGGCAGTTTGGAAAACAGACCTCCCTAATCACAATACAGATATATCAGAAGAAGTTCCCTCCAATGCCTCAGCAATTTGCCTTAAGAGCCTTTTAAAATGTTGTTTTATTGATACGATTCTTATTTTTTTTTCTTGTTGGGTCTCAACAGAATAACCACAGTGGTGTCCTATGAACAGCACTGATATGCCTAATTCCTTTGCTGTGTTTTCTGTTGTACTTAGGTTCAGAGGGAAATATCTAAGTCATTACTAAGCCAGCTTAATTACAAGTGAGTAATAGGGGCTAATAAGGATTAATCAGTCTTTACAGCCAAGCAGCTTTTCCAGCAAGAAATCTGCTCAGTCTTCAGCTGAAATAAAATGTATTCATCTTTACTAAATGAATAGGAAAGCATTATCTGGTAATTGTTTTTAATAACTGGACACCAAGAGAAGTGTTTGGTAGCAGATATGTTTTTTTAAAAAAACACACATATACACACACATAAACATATACTCACTTCTGTCACTTTGTGGGTGAAATCCTCTTCTTTCAGTTCTTGGAGGATATAACATGTCTTAGTGAAACACATAGCACCCACTGCTTTAACAACCTTCAGTTTCACTATGAGTTTTGAATTGTGTGAAACAAGGAATTGAGCTCAAAAGAAATACAAAAAAGCAATGGTCCTGCTGAGAAGTAACAATGCTCTTCCATGTTTAAAGAGACCTAGCCTTTCATTAAAGCTTAATCTATTTTGGAAACTTTTTATGAAACCTTTTGCATACAATAATCCTCTTCTCCCTTGGCCCTTTTCCAACCATGTGTGTACATTTTATCTGGTCCTTTCTTTTTTGAGGTTCATGCCATGCCCATAAGGTGCCATTAACTGCTGCTTGAAGAACCAAAATGAACAAGCTGAAGGTGGCCCTGAGCTACCCTTTAAGACAACAAAGAGATGGGAGGAGAACAGACCATCTCTCTGGCCTCCACATAGGTGATAAGGACACTGGGATTACAGTAGGAAGAAAAGCTCAGTGCATTTCCTTTTTAAAGGTCATGAATGCCAGTGAAAGGTTTGCTTTCAAAATAACTGCTCAAGTAGGACAGCACAAGGGTTATGGAAGGGCATGCTTTTTTTCATCATTCTAATTTTGGATGTTCTTCATAGCTCTGTTACTTTTCTTAAAATAACAGCTCAAACCCTCTCTGTTCTGTTTATAGTGTTTAATGATTGTGCATTGTAGGTGGAAAGATTATACCCAAAGTGTACTTTGAGGACGCTACACTCCATCAAACATCACTATTTTACTACAAAATCCTGCCTAATATTTATGTTATTAATTTGTTCTTCTGTTCTCCCTGTCTCTTTTTATATCTGTATTGAGAGAATAAAGAATCCTAAAGCTTCATGGATGTTATTTGATAATTTTCCAGAGGAAAAAACTATTTAACACATAGGATTCCTACAGTGCCAAAAATGTATTATTTTAATTGGCAGTGGCAGATATGGGATAGACAGGAAACAGGGATGGAGTGATAGGACTTCTATAAACAGGGATTAAAGTGACTCCACATATTTTATAAAGGCTGGGACACATCCTTGGTTCCAGCCTATGACATGAGATCACTTTATCTACTTAAGAAAAAGGAAGAATTTTTTCTAATTGTCATCACCTCGCAGCAGTCTAATCCCAAATCTTGTTCTCAGCTACACCCCAGATATTCCATAATTATTTCAGTCCAACACAGATGATGTCAGTGAGAGAATTAAGTCAGCTGATTAGAATGAGAGTTGTTTAATTGAGTAATTAATTGAGCCGGCCAATCCATCATTAATTCCAATACCTAGTGAGGGCAGGATCAAATTCCATTTCCACCCTGTCTGCTGGCACCAGTTACACTTTGCACCTTTGAAACTCTTCTACTACACGTGCTGCAAATGTCATCATTATGGCCAACCTGATCTTGTCAGCCCTGAGCTTTTTGAAGGGTCTGAAAACTCAGGATACCTGTGCCCAAATGCTCCCTGGAACCAAGTCCTGTAAGAATGCTTATATGTAACTGAATACACACTGACAACATCAAATTTGGGGGAAAATACAACAGCCACGAGATGAGAGACTGATTAATTTCTCTCCCACAGAGTTTGGATCACATCTCTGACCTCTTAGGGGAGTGCCCTGGCTAAAGCCTGTGCTGGTGACTTTGGTCTCCTTTTGCTGGACCTTTTGGCTAATAAAAGGGCAATTGTCAAGGGGCAGGGAGCAGAGGGAAGTCAGATGTGATTGTTAGGGGCTGCAGACTCCAACCCTCTGGACTCCTCCCAGGTGTAACTTCAGGTTACAATCTGTTTGCAGGAAGTTTTTTAAGATGCCTGAAGATCAGGCTGGAAAGTTGACATTAATATGCCTTCCTGTTTCTTGTGTTCTTCACAAGACCAGTGTCTGCACTGTGGACCCAGAGCTCTGCCAGCAAACAGCTCTTCTCTCTCCCTTGCATTCCAAAGCACCTTTGAATTCCATGTTACTACCAGCAAATTAGGGAGGTGCAGGTGACCAGCTGAGGACATAGAATCTTGTTCCCCTTACACACTTTCAGACCATATAATTTGCTGTGCCTTGCAGGCTCCCATCGTATGTAGCTGTGGTTTGGGGTGACTGTGTAAACAGCTAACACTTCAGAGTCTGTTGACTTAACATTAATTTCACTATGCAGGTTGTCTCTGCATTGCTGATCATTTTAGCAAACAGAATAGAGAAGTAGAGAGGGAGTGAACAACAGATGGAATACAGAAGTGAAGAGGGAAGAACATGTAAGAGAAGAACTAAGAAAACTCATAAAGAGGAAGAAAAAAAGAAAACAAAAAAGAGAAAGGAGGATAAGAAAAAGAAAAATAAAGAACCAAAACAGCAGCCTAAACTCTACTCAGAAACTACTTTGTTCATAACCTGAAATGACTAGAGAGGTCCACAGGGCTAAGTGCTGCTGGAGGAATTGCCAGTAAGCCCCTAGTGCAGATATCTGTGGATAACCCAAACATACTGCTTTGTGCTTCAGAGGAAATCTGAAAATCTGGTTTAATACTTTCAGTAATTGTCAAATTAAAAATGATCTGTAAGTTATGGAAAGTTGAATGTGCATCTTTTTGATACTATTTTCAGGCATTTTCTCTATTATAACGAACACTAAAGTAACTATACTCCTGTGAAAGCGCTCATTATGTCTTGCTCTCTAAAAATGAATACAAACAATGAAACAAATGAATACAAGTCACACACAAATCCAAGATGATTTCAAAGACTGTAGTCAGTGCAGGCAAATGGTATGTTAAACTTCTGCATTTCTGAGCTAATGTGCAAAAAAAATTATGCACAATAAAATGTTAAAATTTGGGAGAAACAAAGACGTTGCAGGGAGACTCTTTCTACTGCACAGTTTTCTGTGAGAAGACTCATTTCTTTGTATTAGTGACACCTCCCAGACAATATTAATGCAGCTATGCTGCATAGGAATCTCTTAGACCAGAAGAAATATCTAAAGTGACTGAACTTCAACCATGAAGCTAGGATGTTACCAAAATAGCAAATAAAGGGAAAATGTAATTTAATAAATGAGATCTCCTTGAAAGTTCATTACTTGTAGTATCTGTTTACTGTGTCATGTCAAGCTGTCAGATTTTTAATCAACTAACTTTCTTTGATTTTCATTAAGTTTGTCTGCAAAGATTTCCACCTGCTGACATATGTTCTGAAGATATAAGTATTTTTTTCATTTTGTTGAAGAACAGATGGGCTCCTATCTCATTGGGCAACAGAACCCATTACAAGTAATAAGGCAAACTATGAGAAGTACTTTCAGATGTCATTGGAAGTCTTCCCACAGACTTTAGTGAGGTCTGATTAGTCCCATGAAGAATTACAAAGGTTATAACTTTTCTTTTATCAAGCATTGACTGAAAAAACCCCCCACATTTGTTGATGGAAAGAAGAAGTTTTATCCTGAAGCCTACTACCAGCAGATGAAGGTAATTTCCCAGGGAGAAGTGAAAAGACAGTGATCTTCTTAGTTTTATCACACTGATGTAGGAAGAAAAAACCTGATCTGGTCCACTTCTCATTTTCAGTCATTCCAGATCATGTTTATGAACAATTGTTTACTAATTTCCAATTCCAGTTCTATTAGTGATAGAAATCCAAAAAAAGGAAGAGGAATATTTATGGCAGCATCTTTGTCTTGATAGTGGTCTCCATTTCAGCAGACATATCCCTTGTAAAAGGCATGCGACAAGAAACTTCATCTCTTTAGATAATGAAGTTAATGGTTAAATCATGGACTTCATATGACACTGTGTGAGATTGAGAAAACAACTGTTTATGGAAGTGGTATTGAAAAGGATTTGACTAAACTCAATGACCGTTATTCCCAGCTCAGGTTTGCTTTACTAAAGGCTTCCACTATATTTATATTTGTGTCTCCTCATCAACATCTGCACTCATTGATTTTGGATACTTTCTGTAAATCCATATTTATTTTTACGAGGTAGCACAAATTTCACAAGGTAGTTCAAATTTTTGTCTTTTCCCACTCCCACACTATGGCAGGAGAAGTGCTCTTTTCATTTAAAACATAAATAATCTTTTGGCTAGCTTCAAATATTATAGAAACTTGAAGGCTCATTTGGGCATCTTAATATATACTTAGTTTATATATAATATGCACACTTTATATACTCAAAATGAATTTATTAGCATACACTGCATATATATTAATGGGGTCCATTTTTCAAAATGTTCTGCTTGAAATGTGAATATTTGTGCCTGGAGAACATGGATGGAGGGTACACTTTTCACTGGCTTCTCTAAAGAGTAGGATAGTAGGTTTGACACTGATTTTAGAGAAAAGTCTGATGTGGGTTTGGAAATGTTTTATCACCTTCTGCCTAGAAGGATCCATGCTTTCATGGAAGGAAAATAGCAGGGAAAATGGTAAGGAGGGATCAGATGTGTACTACCCGAAAATACTTGGTTGCCATTAATGAATATTTTCACCTTAGTACAGGTGTTATTGGCATTTTCAAGGTCTGACAAATAAATTAACACATTCTAGATTCAGTAGGGAGCACTTCATTGCTGAAATGAAATTAATTCAGTATAATAAAATCCCTCAGTCAAATCCTCAGACAGATGCAAGTTTTGCATAAATAGCAAATGGGAGAAAACTGTAAATAATTTGCTGCTTAGTTCAACAGCTGTATAACTGAATACATTTAAACCCAAAACATATTTGGAAGAGCAGACAGAGAGGTCATTAAACCTATTAAAATAATGATAATTATCACCATGATAATGGTTGACAAGAATCAGTGATTGAAAAAAACCCCAGCTGGTTGTTCAATAAAGCTGAAGCTCACCAACTGCTCAACTTTAGCTGAAGAAACATAATAGTGTTAAATTTGTCAGTAATACTTTCCACACCCAAAAGAAACAGCTGTTAGTTTTAATTCTTTGTTTGTAGATGGCCATATTTCAGGCCTCAAAAGGAGAGCAGAATTGCAGTCTTACAGGGCATGGTTTCGACAGTCCTACATGTTCAATTAAACATGGAATTTCTCTTCCAGAGAAGAGAAGATGTTGGGCCAGTTTGGCCCCCTTTTGACTTCCTCCACTTTTGTCTGTTTCATCTTCTTCTGAAAGAGCAAACATAAGTGCAAACCTCCTAATAAAGTAACCCATTTACCTTTGTCATCTCTCTTTCACTCATCTTAGCCTTATTTCTGGCTTTATGATTGTGTGGCCCTGGAGAAAAGTCACAACCATTGTAGTCAGTGTTTAAATTTGAGAAACTTCATAACCTCACGTTTATATGGCTGTACATGTTATTAGTCTGTACACAGGAAGTACTTTCATCCAGAAAGCAGAATCTTGATTCTACAGAATTCTTAAGAAAAATTGCTGTTTATTCCATTACTGGGTATTAACTGGAGACTGAAACAACATATTTGCTTGTAGAGAGAATAGCATAATTTACACACTTTCTTCAATTCTTTGTCTTAGAAATGAGTGGACATGAGAAAGTAAATGGTGATTTATATTCTGCATTAAACTCTCTTCCTCTTTCATGGAAGTTAACAAGATCATTAGCTGCTGTGTAGATATTCTATTTCAGAAATTCCTCAACATTTCAACTAACTTTAACCTTTCTTGTTATGGACAGGAGGAGTTGATTTGTGGTTCAATTCTTCAAAACACTGTATTTCCATTAACATAAAGAAATAGAATTTGAGGATGCTTGTCTCTTCTACAGAAACTGACTTTAGTTCTGGAGAGCTCAGTTCAGTGAGGGGGGTCTTATGTTTAAGGACAATACATAGAAATCTCTGTCTCAGTGAGTTTCCAGACAAGTTTTCAAAATGTAGTAGCTTATATATCACTGATAAAAACTAGAATTTTCAATGATCATCCAATGTTTAGAGTCACGCTACATATCACTACATTTTAAATAATAATATCTGCAGAAAAAAGAAGCTTTGAAGTACTTATATAGGAAACACGAAAGCTCCCCAGATGATATTAGAATATAAAAATATTTAAATAAGAATAAATATTAAAATAATGCCAAAAAATTAAATTCTCCTAAAATTAAACTATCTCCCTGCCTTATTTGTTGTTGAGCGTAAAAATGACATCTGCTACTCCAGAACCAGGTAGAAAAAGAGTACCTGGACCTGTGCTAAAACTTTAAAATTCTCTGCTGAAGTTATTTAAAGAACAAGGAACTGTTCTCTAACTATATTTTGCATTGGGGTCAAACCTGTTGTCTTTCCTATGGTTCCCTCAGAGCTCATGTTTTTGTGGAATTAAGTTCTGGACATAGTTAATATCCTGCCTCCATTCAAATTAGCAAGGCTTTGCCACCAGAATGAAAGAAATAATTAATGTATACATGGTGGCAATTTCAGGGGGAGAAAAACCAATAAGGTGATCCATATTTAGACTTCTCCTTTCCTTTAAGTCCTGTTGTGTTGGATTATACAGCATGTCTCTGATAGTGCTGGTTTCTGACTATAAACACTTTCCCTTGTAGGATTGGTCCTGTGATGCCTGTAGCTCTGGCCAGTGGAATAAGCCCACATGCTCAGTGAAAGCAGTCAAAGGTTAGTCATGCAAGTTAAATATTTCTTTTTAGTAATTTCAGGAAGTTCTATGGGTTTGTGTTCCAGAAAGAGTGAAACTTTGCACAAAACCCTGTGTATGGAACAAGGGAGTAACAGGCAGCCAAGAAACAAGTGAGCAATTAGAAACAACTTACTGTCATTTCTGTGTACTTTTGGCAGCATTTCAATAATCCAACAAAAGCTGTAAATAATACAGCTGGGTCCTCGATTGCTGTGGGCTTTCTAAAGAATATACCCTTATTGCTGGGGAAAAATGAGATACAAAGTAGAAAGGTATTTGAGGCACGTACTTTTTAGGGAAGATTTTGATCTATAAGCGTTATATTCAAATTGTGTGAGTTTACTTAGCTTAAAAGGATTTTTAAAAGCAATTTCTTTTCTTTTACAAAGAAGTTGAGAATTTTTCAGTATTCAGGGGATTCTCTTCCCCTTCTCCCTGCTTAAGCTAAACCTTTTTACCCAAAGAGTTTCCAAGACCTGACTGTTTCTTATTTTGACCAGGGAGCTGGCGTGACAAGGAATCATTAGGATAATACCCAGTAAAAATTCTCTCTGATGGAACACACACACATATATATTACATATATATGTATGCATGCACATAGACACAGTATGCAGTTTTGGATGCCACATTTGAAGGGCTTTGAGGGGAAGCCCTATGAGGAGCAGCTGAGGTCGTTTGTCCTGTTCAGGCTGGAGAAAAGGAGACTGAGAGGACACCTCATTGCAGTCTACAACTTCCTCATGAGGGGAAGTGGCAGGGAAGGTACAAATCTCTGCAGTTTGGTGACCAGTGACAGGAATTGAGGAAACAGCCTGATACAGAGTCAGAGGATGTTTAGTTTGAATATCAAGAAAAGGTGTTTTACTCAGGTGGTGGTTGGGCACTGGAAGAGGCTGTCAGGGGAAGTGGTCACAGCACAGAGGCTGACAGAGTTCAAGAAGCATTTGGACAATGCTCTCAGGTACATGGAGTAATGTTTAAGGGTGTTGGACTTGTATGATCCTTGTGGATCCCTCCAAATCAGGATATTCCATGATTACTTGAATAGATATTATGTATATATATGTGCACTATTTCCAGTCAGTGTGCTAGTGACTGAAAGTAATATCATGGTATAATTATGAGGTACTTGTCCAAGTTGCAAGCAATCATTTTATCTTTTCCTTCTATCCAGTGTGCTTTTTGCATCATAAGTTTAGATATCTTTCAATTTTTCCTTCAGTCAGTCCTCCTTGTTTGTGAGTTGTTTGATCCTTTTTGCCTGTCTTAGAGTTTTGTCACTGAGCTTTTAACTTCACTCTTTTATGACAAAGATAATTACTCAGTTTACACTATTAGAAGGAAACAATCTCTTTGCAGAAAGTTAAGATGCCTTCTCTTGCCTATGGCCTAACTAGGTCACAGAGATGTGCTTTCATCTATCTTTAGAAGAAGGCTTATCCAGCATGGAGCTTCCTGAAATAGAAATAGGAGTGTATTTAGTGCTCCACTCACCTTCATGCTCTCCACCCAGCATTTCCAAGAATGGTATAAATAGAACCAACATGTCACAGATGATAGAGGGAAAATGTGTCTAGTTTTCCGACCTAATCTTTGCCTGGTTGGCTGGATACATGCACACAAACAGACATATTCATGTAAGTGCATCCCTCAGGAGGGCTACAAAAGTGCAGCAAACTTATCAGAGAGAAAACTCTGAGAGGCCAAAGCTCAACTGGAACTTAATCCAGCTACTGCCACAAAAAGTAACACAGAAAGTTTCACTCATATATATATATATTCACATCAAAAAGTGAGCCAAGGAGAATCTTGTTTCTTTGTTGGATGTGGGGTGAAACTTTGCATCAAATGGTGAAGAAAAGGCTGAGGTATTTTGTGTCTTCTTTGCTTCAGTCTTACATAGCCAGACCAGCTGTTCTCAGGGTGCTCAGCCCTCTTGAATACAGAGGCAGGGAACCAAATGAAGCCCCCATAATCCAAGGGGGAATAATCAGCAACTTGCTACAACACTTGGACCTGCACAAGTTTGTGCAACTGATGGGATCCACCCAAGGGTATCAAGGGAGCTCTTGCTCACTGAGCTGCTTTCCATAATTTACCAGCACTCCTGGATGTCTGAGATTGACAGCTGACTGGAGGTTGGCAAATATGACTCCCACCTACAAGAAGGGTTGGAAGGAGGGTTGTGGAGCAGCTCATCCTGAGTGCCACCACACAGCATGTACAGAACAATTCAGCAGGTGATGAGGCTCAGCCAACTTGGGTTCATGAAAGGCAAGTCCTACTCCCACAGCAGGAGCTCCTATGACTCGCTTAGTGGAAGAGGGAAAAGCTGTGTGTTCTGTCTTCCTGGACTTTATCAAAGCCTCTTACACCATTTCCCACAGCACTCTCCTAGAGAAACAGACAGCTCATGGCTTCATGTGTGCACTGTTTCTCACATTAAAAAAATGTCAGGATGCCCTGGCCCAGAGAGTGGTGGTGAATGGAGTTACATCCAGCTGGCACCAGTGGCGTTCCTCAGGGGTCAGAGCTGGGCACAGCACTGTTTAATTTCTTGATTAATCATCTGGATGAGGGATGGAGAGCCCCTTCTGTCACTTTGCAGGTGACACCAAGCTGAGTGGGAGTGTTGATGTGCTGGAGGGCAGGAAGGCTCTGCAGAGGGATCTGCACAGGCTGGATCATGGGCTGAGGCCAATGGTGGGAGGTTCAACAAGGCCCAGGGCTGGGTCCTGCCCTTGGCTCACAACAAGCCCAGGAGTGCCACAGGCTGGGGCAGAGGGGCTGGAAAGCTGCCCACAGGAAAAGGCCCTGGGGGTGCTGGTGACAGGGACTGACCAGGAGCCAGCAGTGCCCAGGTGGCCAAGAAGGCCAATGGCATCCTGGGCTGTAGCAGCAATGGTGTGGGCAGCAGGAGCAGGGCAGGGATTGTCCTCCTGTGCTGGGCACTGGTGAGGCCACATCTCAAATCCTGTGCTCTGTTCTGGGCCCCTCACTCCAAGAAAGACATTGAGGTGCTGGAGGGAGACCAGAGAAGGACAATGGAGCTGGTGAAGGGTCTGGTGCACAAGAGTTGTAATGAATGTCTGAAGAAGCTTCAGGGGTTGTTTAGCCTGGAGAAAAGGAGCTTCAGGCTAACACTATCACCTTCTACAACTGCCTGAAAGGAGGTTGTAACCAGGTGGGTATTTGCCTCTTCTCCCAGGTAACAAGCGACAGGACAAGAGGAAATGGCCTCAAGTTGTTCCAGGGAAAAAACCTCTTCACAGAAAAGGTGGTCAAGAACTGAACCAGGCTGCCCACGGAAGTGATTGAGTCACCATCCTTGGAGGTATTTAAAAGACGCATGTATGTGCTACTTAGGGGCCTGTTTTTGTGGTGGATTTGGCAGTTAATGGCTGGACTTTATGATCCTAAAAGTCTTTTCTAGCGAAATTTTTCTGATTCTATGACTCTAGAAGGACAAGGGAAAAGGTAAGAACCTTATTTAAGATGAACCAAAATTTATAACCAATGTTTTAGATGACTCACACACTCAGATGAAGTTCCCTGCATGATCAGTGGAACATAAAATTTTTCCAGAAGAAAATTATTAGTCTGCCTCATCACACTGTATCATCAGATATGCTCAGAGCATTTTTAGGTGTCAGTTACTCTGAAGTCCCAGAGGTTTTGTTGACATCAGTTCTATATTTAGTTTTATATTGGTGATTTTACCCACCTGTTCAGAAACAAACAAACAAACAAACAAACAAACAAAAAAATCTCAGATAAAGCCCATTGAACCTAATGTAATTTGGAGAGCTGTCAAATGTCCTTCCTCCCCCAGATCTGCCAGGCAAATATCTCTGTGATTAAAACAAAGAAAATAAATTAATCTCCACCTTCTTATTACAATACAAAGTGCGAGCAGCCAGGAAACATGGCGCAAAACCTGATGGTACACAGTGTCCTTAGATCACTTGGCCATTGTTTTCTCTCACAGCAGCACATGTTAATGATACAAAGAAGTTTAACATTTTTTGGCTTTGGCTTTTCATGTCACAACCATAATAAATGTGCATATTATTGTTTGTATTGCCATATCCTTCAGATGCACCGCCAATTTCTAGAGCCTGCTCATGCACAGCCAAGGACAGGACTTTGCCCACAAACAGGCTGACTGAATTAAATTAGGCAGAAACGTTGCCACACTGATTCATCTGTGAAGTAGTGTGTCACAGTGCAGAATGTTTGTGTTGTAAAAAAAAAAAAAAAGTTGTGTGGGTCAAATCTGCTGCAGGAAGACCAAAGTTTTTTTGTTTTTCACTTACAAAGTTAATTCTGCTTCAAAAGGCCTTTGTCTTATTATGGACCTAAGAAATCCTTAGTTGTGTTTATTTTAAAAAATCAAAACCACAAAACGATAAAATGGTCAATAGAATGTTTAATCCAGAAGAACATCAAGAAATAAGCAGATTTATGGTTTCTTTTGCTTATTTTAAGGAATTTGGGCCACAGAGAAGAAAACTGAATATGATGAAGAACGAAGAAACAAGTTTTAATGTGGACAACACCCAAGCCTCTCCCTTCTCCCGCTGCCTGCAGCCACTCAACCCTGTCACAAAGCCACACAGAACAACTCCATTTGATGAAGAATTCAGAACACACCTCTCACATTTCCGCTATGGTCCTCCTCCTCCTCCTCTTGAAAACATGGAAACCTTACAGGGGTCCTTGGAAGGAGGGTCTCGCAAACGCAAGAGCATGCCAACCAAAGTGCCCCCTCCCATCACCCTTGAGGATTCCTCATCATCACCAGACAGATCTGAAGATCACAACGACATAGGCTCTTCCACTCTCCCCTTGGTGTTCCAACAGCCAGCTCAGCCCAAGTACAGTTCCCAGATGATTGACCTCTGCAACTTCGGTTTTCAATTCTACAGGACTCTGGAGCATTTTGGAGCCAAGCCCATTAAGCAAGAACCAGTGAAGCCCAATGTGGCATGGCCCAGTAGCCCAGCATTCATGCAGGCTCCTTACCCTTACTATCCTAAAGTCCATCCTGGCTTAATGTTTCCTTTCATTGTTCCACCAAACCTTCATTTCAGGAACCCTTTCCAAATGAAAAGACCTCCAGAGCCACCCTTCAGGAGGGCTGAAGTAAGAGAAAGTGGTGAGAACAAACAGAAAGTGGAAAGGGTAGATGTCAACCTTCAGATAGATGACAGCTACTATGTTGATGTGGGGGGTGAACAGAAACGCTGGCAGTGCCCCATGTGTGAGAAGTCCTACACATCCAAGTACAACTTGGTCACCCACATCTTGGGGCACAGTGGCATTAAGCCACATGCTTGCACCAGGTGTGGCAAGCTTTTCAAGCAGCTGAGCCACTTGCACACGCACATGCTGACACACCAGGGGACCCGGCCACACAAGTGCCAGGTGTGCCACAAGGCTTTCACCCAAACCAGCCACCTTAAGAGGCACATGATGCAGCACAGTGACATCAAACCTTACAACTGCAGGATCTGTGGCAGGGGCTTTGCCTACCCCAGTGAGCTGAAAGCACATGAGTCTAAGCATGAGAGTGGACGGGAGAACATTTGTGTGGAGTGTGGTCTGGACTTTCCAACTCTGGCCCAGCTGAAGAGACACCTGACCACCCACCGTGGCCCTATACAGTACAACTGCACTGAGTGTGATAAGACCTTCCAGTACCCAAGCCAGCTGCAAAACCACATGATGAAGCACAAAGACATCCGTCCCTACATCTGCACTGAGTGTGGCATGGAGTTTGTGCAGCCCCACCACCTGAAGCAGCACTCCCTGACTCACAAGGTAAGCCAGCTCTCACCTTGCATCTGAAGTTAGTGTGATGATTATCCAGGCTACTGAAGATCAATATAGGTAGCTCCTCAAAAATGTGCCTCTTGCCAGCTGCAGAAACCCCAGCATTGGTGGCAGTTGAGTCAGCCAGATGTCTTTGTCAGCCTTAAGAAAGTACATGGAAACTCAACTTTGTTATAAGCAGGAATTCAATTAAACCCCCATATCACTTTCCCAAACTGGATTCATATCTCTTTGATGTAATTTTTTTTTTTTTTAATGTCCTTCTGTAAAATTTTGCAGAGGTGTATAATCACTCCCTAATCCCAAAATTTTAAAAGATTTTTTTTATTGAAAGCCAGTTCTGATACTTTGTTCTCATAATTGGGAAGTACATGGGTTTGCAGTGGACTGCAGGGAAAAAAAAAAAAAAAAAAAAGAAAAAAAAAAAAAAAAGTGTGTCATTACACATCAGATTTTGAAGAATCATTATAACGAGACATTTAAAAAACAAAATAACCCTAAGAAAAATTCCCCTTTGTGCGTATGTTATCCAGAACACCAGTTAATAGAAATGAACAAGCAAGATCATAATCACAGCCAATTCATATCAAGTGTCAGTCTTGTCACTGCTGACAGTGGTGACAGCAGGGTCAGCTTAGGGTAGGAGAAAGCTTTGGAACATTTCCGAAATGATTGTTTCAAAAATAGGAACAATATAATTGTTCTATTCAAGAAGCTCTGAAATTCACTAGTCACTTTTGCAAAAATAATAAAGCAAGTCAAAACCTTTCACTTCAAAAAAAGTTTGCTCCCAGATTTGCATATTTTTACCTTAAGATTTGAATTTTGCCTTTTACCTTAAAAACACTAAAAATACAGAAAACAACAGCACTTGAGTGTTATAGTTACATATTCTTTGAAACCCAGACAACCTCTACTTCCACATTTGCTTTTTCTTTTCTGCTTCATGCTTATAATTTATGTTCTCTCTGGAGATTCCCTGGTCTTTGGACTTACCATGCAAGATTCCACTAATTGAACACTTGGTAGGTTCTTTTTGTCAGAAGGGAATGAAATGCCCCTGGGCCCTTAGAGAGCTTCTGCTTCTTTGTCCACAGCCGCAGGTGAATTCAGCTCTGAATATAATTTACAGTACTTAGCAAGTAAAAGCAGCCTCCTATCAGATGAGCAGACACTTGGAACTGCTGGTGATGTTCAGTTTTAGCTTTGTAATTGACTGTGAAAACCACTGACAGTCATTTCACATCTTTTCTATAGAAGGCCTGTGGAAGGAGTAATTGCTCTCAGCACCTCACGAGTAAATCCTTATTACCTTCAGCAAGTTAAACTCTTAAGCTGTTTAGTAGCAAATTCTTTGATTTCCATAGTATCTAAATCAGTGTTTGAGAAGCTGACAGACCACACTGGTGGTCAAGAATATTGAATTATGCAGTAGTAAATTGAGTGGATAGCATAAAAAGTGATAGAAACCCTCTGTAAACCTCATATAAAATGAAATCACTCCACTACAGTTACTGAAAATCCCAGTAAGAATAAACATGTTTTTCTCTCTGCAATAAATGTAAGATGTATAATCTTATTTGGTGATACTGCTCGACTACTCTTTGTTACTTTAATTATTTTCCATAACTTTCTTCAAAATAGGTCTGTTCCTTTTCCATAATCCAGTCACATTCAATTATAAAGGGCAGGCACTACTTTAGTCTTTTAACTTGTGGGCTTTTATTCTAGGTTGGTAATTGTATACATTTGATCAATACTTTACTTAAGCAGCAGAGCAGGAGAGGGAAGCTCTGACACTGATTATGTCTGATTGATTTGTAAACAGACTTCATTATTTCATTAAGCTTACATTTTGTTTTACTTCTCTGCTTCTCAGAAGCTTTTAAGAATTTGTCAGGAGAAAATACATAGGTACTTTGAAAAATGTAAAAAGTGAAATAATTTATGTTCGACTTTGCTAATGCAGAATGAATATTTCATAAGTTGCTGTACCGATGATTAAATTGCCTAGAAAATTTTCCACCTACATAATTTTTCTTTTCTTTCAGGGTGTGAAAGAACACAAATGTGGAATCTGTGGCAGGGAATTTACCCTGCTGGCCAACATGAAGCGACACGTCCTGATCCACACCAATATCAGAGCCTATCAATGCCATCTGTGCTTCAAGAGCTTTGTGCAAAAGCAGACTCTCAAGGCCCACATGATTGTCCATTCTGATGTCAAACCCTTTAAATGCAAGGTAAGTGCCTTTGGTAGCAGAGGCAGTAGCATACAATATATTTCTCTGATATTATCATCTTATGATAGAATTAGAAAAACAAAACTTGCTAACATATACTGCTGTTGCATTCAAAAATTAGCATGAAACACTCTGATCTTCTTTCTTTATCCAGGTTTTGCTTATGTAGCACAAAATGATGGAGGTAAAAACCTGTGATTTACTCCCTTTCCTTTCAATTTAATTCATCCTCACATAGTTTTGGGTTTTTTTTTCCTTGTGATTGTTTAAGTGGCACAGACATTTTAGGACAATAAACACATCTGACATTTGCTCAGTACAACCATCCAAACAGAAGTTTAAGTGCTTAATAGCTTGAAACACCAACAAAAAGCATAAATCAAGCCATGCACCCTGCAGAGGATCATGGAAAAGCAGCAGCCACAACTTCACACAGTGATGCTCTGCAACAGTTCAAGAAAGAAGTCAGAAAAACCCAGAGCAAAATAAAACTACAGAAGGAATTTGAATGGGCCAAATGTGATTACCAGGCTGAAATTCAGGGCAGGATATCAGCATGCTAACACAAAAGAGCCTCTGAGACCACCTGGCCTTTCTGCAATCCTGTGCAAATTCCAATTTGCTGTTTTCCCCCAGCACTGGAGGCTGACATTGCCTTTCCATCCTCTCTTCTCCTCCCTTCCCACAAACCTTTAAGACTTTATTGACCATGTTTACTTCTACTATATTCCTTATGAATTATTCATATCTATATTCTTACTCAGCATTGGATACTACATCTGCCTATCTGATTCATTACCGTAATCACACCTTGTGAAGTCAAAGGTTGTAGATTTTTTTTCCCCACTTTAATTTGTTCTAAGATTGCTGTACATACAGAGTGGAGCATATTACCCAGCTTATGCATAAGTAACTGAAGACTGATTTGGAAGCAATTTCTAGAATTCTTCAGTCCTACATCTTTATGGTATTGAATATTTTCTTAAAAGGAACATTTCATGAAAAAGCAGAGATGGATGAAAAATTTTAAAAGTAATTATTTTGTCTTCAAAAAAAAAAGTAGACTGTCAAAATGTCATAGGAATATATGATATTCAGTGCTAGTTTTAATAAGAAAATGTCAAAATTCAGCTTTCTAGCTTCATCATTTTGCTTTGTCAACTTCAAAAAATTTTACCTTGAAAAACTAGCAGTGAAGTTTTCCAACTTCAGTGTTTTGTTTTATTTTATGTCTTATGAGAATAGTATTTTGTCTAGTAGTGCTTACACTGTTCCATGTTGATAAAAAAAAATATTTTACTGAAATTCTTAGAGTGTAACCTGTCAGGTCTGGTGGAGGTTTTCATTCTTTGAGAACATCTGCAAATCTGCCTTTTTGTTCCCACTTGGATGAAGTCCTCCTCTGACTCCTCAAACTTCAGGAAAGAAACTCAGTTTTTGGATCAGATTTTGTGGGTGCAGTGCGTGGATCCCCACGACTTTTTTGGGTACGTGCAGATTAGCTGGAGGGTTGTGTTCAGCTCAGTGTTTGATCATGACAGACTATTGAAACTTGGAGAGGGCAATAGTTGGAACTGGGAAAGAGACTATCACCAGTATGTTTTCCAGACAGTAACAAAAGCTCTACAGGAACACCTGTTTTTCTTATTTTTTTACTTTTCTGTCCCCACCCAGTGTTCCTATGAAGAAAGAAACAAGTGAGCACAGTGAATCTGTTTCTCACATGGCTGAGGGGGTATGAAATCAACATCAGAGCCCCCTGACAGTGAAGACTGCAACAATAAGCAGAGGCAGAATCAGGAATTGCCTTTTTGCATTAGGAACATCCTGACATTACCTCTCTGACAGAGCCCTCAAAGACACTTGAAAGCAAATATTCCT
This sequence comes from Zosterops lateralis, assembly GCF_965231275.1. NCBI lineage: Eukaryota > Metazoa > Chordata > Aves > Passeriformes > Zosteropidae > Zosterops > Zosterops lateralis. Next base: position 4,652,168 of record NC_139800.1, on the reverse strand, counting down.
GGCTGGTACTTGCAGGGTTAAGGCAATGACCAGATAGCAGCCTTTTGGCACCAAGCTCCTCCTCAGCAGAAGGAAGGATATAGCTGTATGAACAGCCTGCTTAACAATGGCTCACATGTCCCCGGGGAACTGCCTGCAAATAGATTTCATCTTGCTTTCTCTTGTACTTTTCAAAGCTTCCTGTTTTCTCACGGTCCTTTTGGACAGTTTACAGTCATTCTCCCTCTCCTTCTTTCTTTGAGGAAAGGAACACCCTTCTTCTGAAGAAAAAAAAAAAAAAAAAGAAGAAGAATGCAAGGGAAAGAGAGCACAGCAGTAGCCTTTATACTTCACCACATGCAATGGTTTTCTTTACCTTTTTCTCACAGCAAAAGAAAACATGAGCTTTCCTATGTGTCTAATCACAGCTAAGCACATACTATCAAAAGTGAGGGAGCAGCAGATTGTTGTCCCTTCTGTTTCCTCATCCAGTTCAGCCTGGATCTCTGATTTTCCTCTGAGGAGTGAACTTGTCTGTAGCATTTAAAGGCCTGAGCCCACGTTGTCTTGTTTATTTCTGTATAAGAAAAAAACACCTGAAGGGGTGTGAAGGTATTCCACCAACTAGTGCAACAGTTTTAATTCTGATTTGTAGAGAAAGGCTCCATAAAATTTATTGTTGCTTTTAGTGCTGAAGTAATCAATGTTTCAGACCTCCAATAAAGGATGCAATGGATTTTTCTTCAGCCCAGACAAATACCTGTAACAGGTGTTTTGAACACCACCTCTTCCCCCATCTAAAAATGTGTGTTTTAAACAGGAGTCAAAATCAAAGAAAATGTATGACAGAAGTACTTTGAGAAGAAATAGCTGACAAATCCAGAAGGATGATACTTCAAGTGCTGGCATAGTAGGGTTGAACTGATGTAGACTTTTCTAGCAAACAATACTGAAGTCCATTTCATCAGCCAGTGCAACAAAGTCTGTTCAGCAGACTTGCAGCTGAGGTGTTCTCTTCAGGACCTTAATTTTATTTTGTCTAAAGTAGACAGCCTAACAGAAAGTCTACGGGTAAACCATGTTGTTCCTGATATCACAAGTGCTTTTGGATAAACTTCGCATCTCCTTGAGTGCTGTGGTGCACTCTGATGGGTTCTGCTGGAGCTCTTCCCATCTGGAACTGTCCCAGGGTCATCTTTCTGATGACCCTTTCTGACACTCTGCTCATCAGTGCCCACAAGGCTGTCGTGTCAGAGAGAAAGAAAATCTTGTACAATTTTCTAATTTGATCTGCAGACTCAGGCTCTTCATTGAGCATTAGCTGTGCACTCCAGCTAGATTTTATTTGCTGTCTTCCAGCATATAAGTGAGAAAGCTGCATCATTTTACATCTGGATCATAGATATTCATCTGAAATGTGTCTTGTGTCTTTTTTAAATGACCAGTGAAACAGAGATTGTGCCACAGAGACCAACCATTCTGAAAAACAATTTTCCTCTCTGCATTTCTTTAATTTTCCTGCCACACCTCTGCACTCTAGTACCATTTCCTCATGTCCCCAGAGGAGATTGCAGGACAAGAACACATTACACATCTCTAAGATATGCCTGACTCTGGGAAGTGGAAAACCTGTCACAGACACAGACCTTTTATGCTGTAAGGAACTATCCTTTACCAGCTCCCCATCTTTTCAATATAAAGAAAGAGAAACAAATATTGTCTTGACAGAAAGCAAATAAATGCTCCTCCTAAATCAATTTTAGTACTCAAGACCTTATAAAGATAAGGGTTTGCATGCAACACTGAAGCCACTCATCTACTCAACATGATTTTCCTTGGTTACCAGTTCAGACAGAGAAGACCTAGCTATAGTTCTGGTGATAAAAAAAAAAAAAAAAAAAAAGCAAGTTCTGAAAGCAAGTTCTGGTGATAACATTTGTCAGCCACAATACCAGCAGATAAGCAGAAGCCTTCAGCAAGGAGCTGTTAGAGAGATATTATTGTTGACATTCTTGTAGGAGGAGTAATCTTCACATGTTACAGGTGGTTCCAGCAGCTGCTGAGATACATCCAGCTGCTGTTACTGCTATTACTCCTTGCAAGTTTTCTGTGCTCATTTCTACTCTCAGCAGTGGACAAGAGTCTGTTTCCTCCCAGCACTTCTGAGCTATTTTGTGGTTGCAGCATTTCTCTGAGTGTAAATAATCCCGCATATTAACTTTGTTTGGATGTGAAGAAGACAGTATTCTTTCTGTATGGACGACCCTTGGAAACAGCTACCTTACTTTTAAAAATTAATTATTCACTTTCAGTGGCTATTCTTTTTTTCCACCCACTGTCTTGTCTAACACTTTGTTGACAAATTTGTTTGCTAAAATCACAGACAGAAAACCACAAAAGAGTACATATTCTGCTGAAGCAAATTATTTTTTGAAAAGCAAGTGAATGTTTTCAGACATTTTCTTTTTGCAGCAGTAACTCAGCCCTAGTTTTTATTTTAAAACAGTACACCGGGTAATTTTGTATTAATGAACTGATTCAATTTTCCCTCAAGAGATGACTTAAAACACAAAGCATACTGTACTGTTTCCCCAAGGATCCTTTCACTATCTAGATTTAATCCAGATATTCCAGGTGATGACTTTCTGAATTTACATCTACAAGTTCTGTATCAGTTCTCCTGTAATACCCAAATAAATAAAATTGTAATTCAGATGATACAAAAAAAATATCTGGTGGAGTCTTAATAATTTCTATTTAGTAATTGTCTGCCAGATGGTTACCCTGTTAGATAAATGTTTCAGTTACTCAGAAGTGGTCTCTGGTTCATATAGTAATAAAAATAATTAAAAAAAATAAAATCCAATGGTAAGACAAGACAGGGAAAAAATGTAGAAAGAAAACACAGAAGTTTGCAGAGGATGGAAATAGCCACTTGAATGTGAATAAAATAATAAATCCTGATGAGGAAAGACCAGAAGACAAGTAAGTCTGGATGCCTATAATAGTGATGCCAAACTCTCATATCTTAATACAAAAGAGTCCAGACTACAAAAGGACCCATCTAAATAAACAAAAATGAATAAAACCCACCCTTATTGTTCCATCAAGGAGAAAACTGTACCATCAATGGCTTGAGCTGACAGGAACATACTTCAGGGAAAGCTGAGTCATTCTTGCAGCCTCATGACTGTTTAAATTGCAGCTTATTCACCAGAGACCCTGAAACACAGGAGCTGATAAACAAATGATGAAAGAATCAGTGGGAAAAAAGGGTGAGCAAGAAACAGAAAAACAAGGAATTGCTTTTTCTAACTTTAAGCAAAAAGTGCAGCCATTTCATTTCCATTTGAAGAGAAGTAATATTTTGCTTGACTGTTTCACAGAAACCCATAATTGGTTTTATTTTATAATTCCATTTCTGCTTGCCATTGTTCTTGATTAAAGGATAGATGTATAAACTACAAATGGAATGGTTCACCAGGGCAGAAACTTGTATTTTGAATCTCATTCAAGTTAAGAGCTTTCCAGATTACTAAAGTCTTTCCCCTCCTTACAACAACATTGACTGCTTTTGGGGAATCCTTGACTATGTATGCTGATCACCAATACTAAAAAAAAATGTCAGCACTTCAGAATGCCTTAAATACACAACCATATATTTTTGACTGTAGGATTTTTGCCTGGAACTTTGAAAAGCATATTGCAGCCAAAATTTGACAGGGTTTAAGTTGAAAAGTGTAGGTCCTATTTCCTTTAGAAATGTTTTCCTTGAAAATACTGCTTCAAAGTAATAATTTTCATTTTTTACTGTTTTTACAGCTGTGTGGAAAGGAGTTTAACAGAATGCACAATTTAATGGGACACATGCACTTGCACTCAGACAGTAAACCATTTAAGTGCCTCTACTGTCCCAGCAAATTCACCTTGAAAGGGAACCTCACCAGGCACATGAAGGTCAAACATGGGGTCATGGAAAGAGGATTTCATTCTCAAGGTAATCCTTTTCAGCAAGATTATTCTGTGTGAGATCTGAATATGTGTATCAGTAAACACAAACGGGCTTTGTACTACAGATCCACAAACCTGTGCCATAGATCCAATGTTATTGCAAGAGATAGAAGCCTGTGAAGCTGTTATTAGCTGTATTACTAGTGTTATTACTGTATTAATAGCATTATATATCAGTGTTACATGTCCTAAATAAATCATAAATTAATCCTAAATTGTCAGAAAAAGAAAATCTGGAACACTTATGGTCCTTTCTCACTGCCTATTGGATCCCAGTCTGGAACAGGGGTAAAATCCTCAGTGGGCCTCCATCCAGGAGCTGTGGTCATTCTGTATTATATTGGCACAGCTGGTGTCAGATGAAGGCCACAGGCTCAAGATCCCATTTACAAGGAAGTACATGAACAGGAGGAGATACTCCCCAAAGTATAAATCTCACAGTATAAGGATTTTTTAACTACCTAGGCCACCCTGCAAAACATTTCCTGTCTGCCACCCACCACATTTACATCCTGAAGTCATCCTCATGTACACAGATCAATGCTATCTAAAGAAGTGGGGGAATTAGGGAGATTTTTTTTTTGAGGGCTTGGTTATCCAAGACATGTTTTTTAAGATTTAGCAAATAAATGACTCTTTAATAGGCAAGATTTCTTGACGTTCCTCATATTCAAGCCTTAGGGCAGCTTAGCACATATATAAAACACTTACCCTAATGACATCTGTTATAAAATTTATGAAGATCCTAATGGGAAATGAAATAAGTGTTTTTTTCTGTAAATCTCTGCTGTAGCATCATGCTAATTAGACAATTGCACGTAGCTGGAGATTGCCTAAGAGCTTTTCATTGTACAGAGATTCTGCAGCCCTTGAGGCTTATCAGATATGAGAAAATTTGTGAGGCCTCGTACCTGTTTATGAATACTTTTAACAAATTTACCTTGTTTCAAAATAACATCTGCTATCGAGTGAGACTGCACTGATCCTTCAGGAACAGGATTCAGTTACTGAGTAAATAAAAAACAAAGTAAAATAATAATGATAATAATAATAATAATGATAATAATAATAATGATAATGATAATAATTAAAAAAAAACAAAAAACAAACAAACAAACAAAAAAAAGAAAACAAAAGCAAGCAAAATAGTGACTTCCATTGATATTTGCTACTGGGTGAAATCCTCACCTTGTATTGTCATCAGTCTTTAATGAAGCTGGCCTGTGCCTGCAGTATCTGAATTATTTTAAATATATCCCAATGATGTTTGGAGCATATTTGAATCCACAGATGCCTCTTGGATAATCTGTATTTCCAGCAAGAGGGAAGACACTGATAAATACTAAGACAAACCAGATTCAGGATTAGATGGATATTAATATATACTGTTCAAAATCATCATTTGTTTATAATGATTTCCTCAAGCTGAAGCACTATCTAGTGCACAGAACTTTTCAGGTGATTGTTTCTCAATCAACTGAAGTTGATTGAATCAACTGAGTTGACTCCTCAATCAAATGAACTCAAGTAGATCAAAGGCAAAAAATTAAGGAGAGTCATAGACTGCTGAGACTGTTTGTCTTTTAGTATTTGAAGCATTAACTTTGAACCACAGTGTCCATAGAACAAATACATTGCTATGTTTTTAGTCTCTTCCACCCCTCTGAAAAATAAGATACAAAGCCTGGGACTTGGATTATGGACTGTGATGCTATAGATCCAAGTTTTCTTTTAAAAAAGGAATAGGAAGGAGGAAGTGAGTAGGTTGATTGGCTAAATTCAGTTTACAAAATGCCAGACCATTTCACTTTTCTTCCCAGCTGCATCATCCAGGGTCTAGCTGTATAAAACATTGTTTTCTGTGTCCTAATCTGGTTGTGAAGTGTATACAACAGCCCTCCTTTTTGCAGCATCTTGAAGGAGATGCCATGAGATATAAACAGTGAAAGAGTTGGAGATATCTGGATGGAAGACAAAAACAAAACATGAAATACAAAGACACCTCAGATTCTGTTTTTTAGCCATATATCAATTAGTAAAATTTCCCACGTATAATTTTTTTCCCTTTTCTCCTCCCCTCAAACCACTACAAGGTTTTGGAAGAGGAAGGATTGCTCTGTCCCAGACAAACGTCTTGAGAAGCTTGGAACAGGAGGAGCCATTTGATCTTTCCCAGAAAAGCCAAGGGAAGGGAATCTCCTTTCACTCTGATGGTGAGAGTGCCAAGGGAAGCTCATGCCAGGAGGAAGAGGAAGACAACTGCTACGAGGCAGAGAGGTACAGCCCTGCCACCTACCACCATGATGACAACAAGCTGTACATGGCTCAAGACCTCTCTGGCAAGCCTGAGTGCACAATCAAGGACTTCAGAGAGTCCTACTGCAATGAGAAGGAAGAGGTGTTAAGTGAGGGAGGACTGGGGAAGAGGATAGGAAATGCAGACAAAGAGGAGAGACGTGGAGAGGGAGAGCTTGCAAACAACAAAGAACATCTCAGCTTTAGGTCCTTTGAAAAGGCCAGACTCGGTCACTCTCTCTCTGATTACTTGTATTTCAAGCACAGGAACAAGAGTTTGAAAGAATTGCTGGAAAGAAAGATGGAAAAGCAAACGATGCTCATAGGCATTTAAAATGGACATTTTGAAACAGCTGGAAAATGGTGACTGGATAGATTTTAACACGAATTGTAAGCTACTAAAGCCTGGAAGTCTGTAGAAGTATTTAGAAATAAATAAGCCAAATTATTAAAAATAATATAGAGTAAAACACATACATTACAAGAATAAAGCAGCTCAAGGTCACCAAGAAATGCAATAGATATTGAAAAGTAACAGTTTTATATTTATCCATTTAATGTATAACAGACAATGGGTTGGGTACAGAAGTTTACTTCCTATTATATGGGGATAGATACTTACATGCAATTTTCTACTTAGCAGAAAGCAACATACTTCTAGCATCTGATTTATTATCTGACTAAATATATATGAACATTTCTAACCATAGGTCTCAAAAATATCTGAAAATACAAAGTATTTCACATTATAAACCAGAGTACTATTAAATATGGCACGCATGAAAATGCTGTCAACATTCAGAACTAACACAGTCCAAATACTTTGATTTACTGAAGTGACTCTTAGTTCCATTATTTACAATGAGAAGGGGAAACAAATTAATAAGAAATACTAATGTCTTGGGAGGCAGGGCAGTTCTGTAAGGCTTTGAAAGGACTGGAATTTATTACAGGCACAAGGAATGTTCATGCTTTGGGGTGTTTCAGCCAGCATGGGAATATTCAGAAATTCCTGAAGTGAAAAAGCATAGATTGTGTGGACATTTTTTTTCTACTGCTGCTTAGACCAGTACATTTACTGGGCAGAATCAGCATGCAGCATTCACAAACCTGCCATAATCACACAAAACACAGTGTGAGTCATTTAATTGAAAAAATTATGCAGCTTTGCCATGTATCTCATCAGTTTATCATGACTAGTAAGGATAATTTTGAAATACAGAGATCTGAACATTTTTTTTTTCAGAAGGTAAAAATCACCCTCATGGAACAAGCAATGCCTCACAGAGGAAAAACTTTCCTCATTTTGGGGTCAGAAATCTTCTCTTATTAAACTTGAGCAGTAAGCTGCAGGCCTTTCAGACAAATTTCACTTGTGCTGTCAAACTCAGCTTTTTCATCCTCTGATTTCCCATACAATTATAAGTTTATAGCAAACATGAAAAAACCATATACCATTAAACTTTTAATTGCATGAACACTCTGAACAGCATATTAGTTCCTGCATCTTCGAGAAAGACAAAAACCAGCCCTGCACCATCCTGTTGCTCACATGGAAAGAAAAATTAAATTAATAATAAAATCTGTCCTATGTCCTTCAGACATCCCAGCTCAAAACATTAAAATCCATATATATGGTACATCTCTTCCAAATACTACTACCTGCTTCACTTACCTGCCAAATTCTTGATTTGAAATGCATTGCAATCATGCTCTCTTATATGGCAAGTTATAATCAAAATATAGTCATCCACTTATGGCTTGCTAAGGCAAGTCATGTAGCTGTAGCTCTCTGTCCCTGTAAGAAAAGACACACCTTGCAAATTAATGACTTGCCAGTTGATCAGTATTCACAGGGCAAAGCCCTTATTCCTAATATAAAACTGGATTTGTGTAGTCCAAGGCTGCAGGCAGTGTTTTCCTTTTTCAGGGCTCAAATGTGGCAAAAAGTTGTCGATAAAAGAAAGAGTCACACTCAGGTGATTCTCCAAATTAACTTTATGTACGATGTGCATATTTTTAAAAACAAAAAATTTTGTGCCAAATTGAACTGGACGATAGGTCACTTTAAACCTAGAATTTAAAAAGTCTTTGAAAGTGAAGTATATTTGAGAGGTACAAAGCCACGTTTCTTCAGGGATGAACTGTTCCATCATAAACATTTCTCTTCCTTGCTTTAGCTGTAACACAATGCCTATTGAAAAAGGAGACATTTTTCTTTCAAGGAAGACATTGTGGTCAAGCAAAAAAATTAGAAAATTTTTAGAATAATGAGTGAAACTGTATTCTTTCTTAGACTATGAGGGAAATGATCAGGTATAAATTCAGTGTGGTCTAGTAGGTGGTCCTTCAGAAATGGAAGCAACTCCTTCAGTTAATGTTTTGGCCCTAGTTTGTCTCTGCCAGACAAAAGCTCTCATTTGAACAGGGATACAGCCAAGAGCTGGGAGTCACTAACTCTTGGAATTATCTCCCTCTTGGTGGTGTAGTTTCCAGCTGTGTTCGGTTCAAGATCAGTCCACTCCACCTTTCCAGGTATATTAGTTCCTATGATAAGAAAAACAAGAAAGCAATCAGGAATCTCTTTGCAATTTCTAGAAACGTGATCATGCAGGTGACTGGAATTTAGAAGTCCTTCACTTGTGTGGTTTGTAAAGCAGGAAGGCACACAGCCCTTGCAAAGTCTTGTCTGTTGATTGGAGAGTGATGTGGCACAGCTAGACAATCCTTGTCAAGAAAGAAATAAAGTATTACATATCCATTGCAGTCCGGACAAATGGAGCAAAGGAGATATTTTCAGCAGAGTTCAGCTTCCAGCATTGACATCAAAGGATGTTTTCTACCTGGGCTTCAGCAAACCTTTGGTGCTATCTCCCATGGCATTCTCCTGGAGAATCTGGCAGCTCATGGCTTGGGCAGATGAACCCTTCACTTGAGTACAAATCCGTCTGCATGGCTGGAGACAGAGAGTGGTGGTGAATGGAGTTAACTGCAGTCAGCAGACAGTCACCAATGGGGTCAGAACTGGGCACAGCCCTGTTTAATATCTTAATTAATCATCTGGATGAAGGGATGGAGAGCCCTTTGGCTGATGGAGAGTCACTTTGGAGGGACTGGGTGGGAGTGTTGCTGTGCTGGAGGGCAGGAAGGCTCTGCAGAGGGATCTGCACAGGCTGGATCATGGGCTGAGGCCAATGGTGGGAGGCTCAACAAGGCCCAGGGCTGGGTCCTGCCCTTGGCTCACAACAAGCCCAGGAGTGCCACAGGCTGGGGCAGAGGGGCTGGAAAGCTGCCCACAGGAAAAGGCCCTGGGGGTGCTGGTGACAGGGACTGAACAGGAGCCAGCAGTGCCCAGGTGGCCAAGAAGGCCAATGGCATCCTGGGCTGTAGCAGCAATGGTGTGGGCAGCAGGAGCAGGGCAGGGATTGTCCCCCTGTGCTGGGCACTGGTGAGGCTGCACCTCAAATCCTGTGTTCAATTTTGGGTCCTTCACTCCAAGAAAGACATTGAGGTGCTGGAGCATGTCCAGACAAGGGTAACTAGCCAGACAACATCCCTGGAGGTGTTCAAGAAAGGACTGGATGTGGCACTTAGTCTAGTTGACCAGGTGGTGATTGGTCAAAGGTTGGACTTAATGATTTTAGAGGCATTTTCTTACCTAAATGTTCCTGTGATTACGTGATTCCGCAGCTGCAAAAACTATGTCCACTGGAAGCATGCAGTCCAGAGTTTCCTTTCTGAGAGGATGTGCCAGGTGTGTCCTTAGGAAAGGAAATCACTGCAGACAGTTCTGGGTTGTCTAAATGGTTAATCCAGTCAATTTACCCACTTCTACAGCTGCAGTTCTCACTGGAGCAGAAGCACCTGACAGATACACACAGATGGAAAAGAGTCCAAGAATGGGAATACTATTTGCAAGTCATTCATATTGTGAACCCCTTCTCATCACATTTTTCTAGAAAGCAGAAAATTTCTTTGCAATGAGACTTTGAGATTCCTCCCTGTCACAAAGTCACACTAAGCTAATTCTCAGACACACAAGTCTAATCCATGTTAGAATAGTAAAAGAACTCATTCAAAACTGTAAATTATCAATAAGAGAAATTACAAACAAAATTGTTGCTGAGATAAGAAGACAGTGCTAAGTGACCCAAGCAAAGTGATTAGACTGTAGAACATATTGCAAATGGGTCTAAGACACTTGTTACAAAGAGGCCTCAAGGGACAAATTAAAAGTGAAATAACAGCCTTCATTGTGAAGCACCTTGCTTTTCAAACATAAGTTATTTTCACACTATTTACATTGGCACCGCTTTGGGAACAGACAGTAACAGCCTTTGCTTTTTAATAGCTTTGAAAATGCTTTATAGATATTTGCTCTCATAATGAAGCTATTTCCCATTTGTAGTTTTCAAGGGATTAGCTTCCTTATTTTGCCTTGTGTAGAGGCTCAGAAGTCCAATAGAGACATTGCTTGTGTCCTGGACATTGGGGGATATATTTTCTTCTTTTTCTCATTCCTAATGTGAGTTTATCTATCATCTTCTAGCTATGTTGTGGAAAAAAAAAAGTATTTCTGTTACTATTATTCACTGTTATTTGGGTTTTCAGTTTATGGGGACACATGAAACTAAAGCCCAGTCTCCACCACCTCTATATAAAAGCACATTTCACCTGCATTGTTGATGCAGCTTTGTTTCATCCTTTCAGAGAGCATTACAGCAAATGAGAGTGGCTACAAACCTGCACAGCTGAGATGTTTCCAGAAGTCAGAGTAAAGATAAATTAGCCCTACCATAATGAGTCTGGGCAAAGGAAGAAGGCACGTGATTTGCTAAGGTAGAGGTTTTTCTGATGTTAAGGGTAGCAGGGAGAGTTCTACAAGACTCACTGGAGTACAGAGTAGGTGGAGGAAAAGCCAAAATCTGGGCTAATAAAGTTTAAGGGTGAAGACAGACAACGTATTTACAGGGAAAGCAAAGTTGTACGTGACCTTGGAACAGGGTGTTTTCAGCCTGGCCACAAGGACTCAGCCATCTCCTTTGTGAAACTGAGTTTTCCTGGCTGCCAGACAACCCTCAGTTTGTGACAGTGAAGACAGGTGCTCTGTGTTCAGAAGCTCAAAGGGTAAAACACTTCATGATAATGTCATAATTAAAGTTTATCCTGTGCTGTTTCCTGTTAAACAAGTTACTGGGAAGGCCAAGTAATGCTACTGCACCAACCTTTTTACTGCTCTGTGTTTGTCTACTACCTATTCTTTGATTTCTCTCTTCATATGGTGCTGCTGGACTCTGCTGTTTTGAGTGTACAGTTAAGAAGTAATATAAGTACCGTATTTATTATCCCTAGAAGTTTTAATAATTATTAACAGTTTTGAAAATGTCATGTCTGCTTAGCTGAACAAGATGTAACAGAGCTAACATTTTGTACTCCTAACAGATTTTGCAAATAATGTGATGCATATTTATTTCACTTAGAACATCGAGTTCCTATTTAAAGCCACAGCTCATGAAGTGAACCAACTATATGTGAATCTTCAGTTCCTGGCTTTCTCTCTCAATAGTAGAAATATGTATGATGTATTGTATTAATTTAAGCAAATAAATATGTACTGGAGAAGCTGCTGTACTTTGTATTGAAATGGATATGGAGTTCTTGGCATTCTAGGTATTTTATATGGAAAATTCATGGGTTTGGTCTGACAAGGTCATTCTTCACTGAGCACCACTGAAGAGTGGTTCTTGTAAAGGGAAGGCTAAATCAATGATGGAAGACCAGTTAGAAGACAAGAGCAGAAGAGCTGCCAGGTCCCCTAAGGCAGAGAGATAATTTTATTATTACAGACTACACAGAGGACATGAAAAATGCTCTGGAGTGATTACAGTATTTGTCAACTTGGCTTCAGACAAGCTAAAAGAGAAAGATCTTTTCATTAGAGATTTTTTTAAGAACTGCATCATGTAAAAAGAGAGGAAAAAACAACCAGCTGTATGGTAAGATTGAACTTAAGAAAACAGAATTCCTAATAGCTTAAGGAATAAGTAGAAAATTGGAATAAGAGGCTTAACGTTACTTTTTCTAAATGAAAGGGTCACTTTAAAATACTAATTAACCTCTTGAATTTGTTTGTTTGAATAAGATCCCGACTGAATTGACATCATCACACTTCACAGAGAGGATTTCAAACTTTTTGAGCAACTGGAATGTTCACTATAACATTAACTCCAATAATAACAAAGATAGATATTCTAATTCTCAGAGGTATATTCCTTAAAAAGTGGAATAAGGTTTAGGCAAACACTAGAAATATGTGCTGGAGGCTAAAAAAACCCCACCAGAACTAAGCCTTTGTTCTCTTGCCCATTTTCTTTTGTTTTCTCTGAGGCTTTGATGGTAGTTAACAGCTACTATCAGGATTATAGACTACCTTTACATGAGGAGGCTGAGGATATATTGGAGAGTGACATAGTTCACTCCCATGTGACACAGTATCAGTGAAACTCAAAGTTACTCCTTTCCAGTCACAAAAATATGATTTAGAAAAATATATGTTTGGTATTTTTCACAAACTTCCCCTTCAACTTAGTTCAAAACTGAGCCATGTTCATTTAAGGTTTCACTGACATTTTCAAACTATCAGAAATTAAGCAGATGAGAAAGAAATACTCTCAAATGCTCCAGGGGGGGATTTCTGTGACAGCAGTGACACGTTGAAAGGCCTAGAGTATCTAAAGGTATGGAGACAGCCAAATTAATACACAAGCTCTCACTAAATTTGTCCCATCAATACACTCCTAGGGTCATGGAGTGTGATACAGCCAAATGTATTTGCCCACTGGTTCATAAAATGAAAATCAGATCTAATAGCATATGCAGGATGTCAGTAATTTCAGCATTTGCAAATGATGAAACATGCTGCTCATGCTGTTTCTATATACTATAATTTGTGATATAATGGTGTATGCTATATGATGAATCATATAGCATAATTTTTCCCAATGATTGCCTATAATGAAAGTGCAGCTGAACAGAGAACAGATGAATGAGTCTTCTGGTGTCCTATAATTTTGATTATCTTCTCTGAAAAAATACTTTAAATCTATCCCATCACTGAAATGATTTAATTTGGATGAAGCCAGACTTTGCTGTTACTGAATTATTTCCTGTACTGACGTATTTCTTGTAGTGGGAACACTTTATTCAAAAGACCTTCATCAACTTACATCAGTAGAGAATGTTAGCTTGTATTTTTGGATTTGCGATTTTGTGATCATACTACACTTTTTTCAGTACTTAAATACCTTACACTTCTGAATGGAAAATCACTGAGGAATAAATTATGTTCAAGACACTAATTAGCCAACTAAAAAATGGGTTGCAGTAAAGCTGACAATGATGGAGTTGTGTGAAAACTAGAAAGGTATTTCTACCTTGTGGAGAAATATTATGAAATTAATAGAGATGGGAACTGTCTAAAAATGTCAGAGGAACTGTCACATAAATGTCTCTTAAAGAAATACAAGACAAGTGGCAGATATAAACTCATAAGAATATTTATTGATACAGAGTGATATGTTGCAAGGGAATTCTGCAAGTCGCTTTATTCTTTATGGAATTTCTACTACAAATTACAGGACTTTCTAGAAACAGAAAAGAGTAAACCTTGAAAAGCTACATATTTAATTAAATGGCTTTGGAGGGCCTTCAGGTTTGACCAGTGTAGGTAGGACACCTTTCTATTTATTGAGTAACTAGCCCTTGTCTTCATGTTAACAACATAAAGCAGCTCTAAAGCAAAAGAAATTTTGTTTTATCTATCCTGGAGGCCTCTGAGAGCAGCACCAAGATCAGACAGATCCAAAATAACACAGGTCTAATAAACATGCATGCAGACACTGCCTGGAAGTTTGACCTTCGGTGGAAAGCATTAATAGCCATTCCCTAATGAGAGTTTTTACTAAAGCTGCCACGCTGCAGGTTCTAAAAGGATTGTGTGAGGCAGACTTCACATGAATAGTCAAGGCTAGACACCAGGAAAACAAATTCCACTGAAATGTTTCCTACAGAAGTGTCTGGGGCTGTTCACGACCAGGGTGGCTCATACATGTTTGCTGCCAGCCCTCCGTGGGAAGAACCACCCCCAGCCAGCTGGCAGGATGGATCATGGGGGAGCTTTGTGCAAATGTCATCCATTACACTGCAGCCACTTCATTTTAAATATATTATCCCCAGGTTCAGCAAACCTGCCTGATTTCACTCTGGAGGGGATGAGGCATGTTTGTGCTGCCTGTTCAACCCACTCTTCTGTGACACGCAGCCATAAGACAGAAATGTTTTAAATAGTTGGACTCATTTCACTAATGAATATCTGATGACGACATGCTCCAGAATTCCTAATTTCAGCAGTGACATCAGTAGCCTTCCTACCTGACCTGTACTAGTTGATCCAATACCTGTACAGCATGAAATCATTACTCATTCCTGTTGGATGCTTACAGATTTATTTTATTCTAGGGCTTTAACTGCGCATTTTTAGGCTTTCATGTAGAGCCAATTTTTGTGTAGATCCTATTATGCATATAGAGGAGAGTGAAAGATTAATTGCATATGTTTTTGACAAATAGTGACAAAACAGCAAAACACATTTTCATATTCTTCTGCTCTTTTTTTTCATTATTAAAAAAAAAGAAGTTTCTTGTCTTTTCACTTACTTGTTGTCATTAACTCCTTAGGACCCTAGTGCTTAGACCACCAGTCACCTTTCTGCAGGGGATTCTAAGTGGTCAGGATGATTTCTGAGAACATTCCTGCAGAGATATTTCTGATAGGACTCAGTGATCTTGAAGGTCTCTTCCAAGCTAATGGTTCTGTGATTCTTTTTTCTGCAGCTCAAGGACCTCAATTACAGTGTTGTCCAAAGGAGAGGAGCAATTGCTTGTAATTCAGAACATTTCCCCATCTGGATTTTTTGTTTTCAAATGTCTTCAACTTTTCACCTTAAAGTCTTGTCCCAAATAGCCATGAGTCATACAAAAAGATTTAGGGGAGGAGGGAAAGACAGCATAATCATTTTGGAGGTCTACTTGTTTAATAAAATAGATAATCTTACCAATATCAGATGCCTTCTAAGCTGTACAGTAAACATCCCTAAATTTTCTTTTGTTTTAGAGCTGCTTTATGTTGTTAACATGAAGACAAGGGCTAGTTACTCAATAAGTAGAAAGCTGTCCTGCCTACACTGATCAAACCTGAAGGCCCTCCAAAACCACTAAATTAAATATGTGGCTTTTCAATATTTACTCTGCATTTTTTCTTTGCTATATTGTAGTTTCTCACTTTTCAGACCCTCCTGCCATTTTCTGATTCAGTTACAGGAGGATGCCTGGAGGCACAGCCATCAGAAGAATATCTCCCTCTCCTTGTATCCTTATCTTTTCCATCCAAGGAGCCTCCTGCATTTTACAAGCTGGTTACAGAGCAAAACCTTCTCATCCTGGTCATGTGGGTTATAAACCTTTGCAACCAGGTTTGTGGGAGAGACATGAGGCTTTTCCTCACTGAAAGAGGGTCACAAGCTTCAGACCCTGTGGTTCCCAGGGAGAAAGTGCTCAGGGTTGTCCTGTGGCACAAAGCAGAAGTGAGGTCAGCCTTGCTCTAGGGAGAAAAAGGATTGAAAAAGTGTACAAAAGAGAACTACATCTGTATGCCATGACTACACTGAGTCAGCACTTACAATTTCTCCCATAAAGCTCAGTCTGAGTGGATGCAAGATGTAGAGTCTAGACCCACTCTGTACACTGGCTGGAATTATTTTAGGAAAGGTGTTTTTCAGGAGAGCATGAATACATTCAAGAGAAGTCAGTTAGGCTGAAAAACAGCCCATAGCTCAATCTGGAGAAAAATGCAGTCATAACTGCAGTCATAACTGACACAGCAATGTATTTCACTTCTTCTACCTCCTCCCTTCACTTAGCTCTACCTTAATTTTCTCAAGTCCTTCACCCCTGCAGGCTACAAGCCATTCTCATGGTACCTTCAGCAACCATCTGACAAGGATATCCAGTCCTTGTGCTCCTTTTCTCATTTTACTCTTATGGGTTTCCATCATCTGTAAAGCAAACTTACCACACCCTCAGCTCTAGCTCTGAGCTCTGGAGAGACAGAGTTTCTTCCCTTCAGCCCTCCTGAATGCCTCTCTCCTACATTTTGCTTCTCCCTCAGCAAGCGGGCTGACTGATCTCCCTCACTGAGTGTGTGAGTTCTCTTATTTCCATGCTGATGGAGACATTTGAACCATTTTCCTGTCCAACTCCTCACCTTTTTGTGTTTGAGTTCACAATCTGAGTAATGTCCTTTTTGGTCATACACTTAGTTGTTACAGAGCTCTCCTTTGTGAGAGGGGCAATAGCATCACTTGGCTCAGCTGTCTTTTCTAGCAATCTTTTTTACCCTTCTGCTCTATCTTCCTTTTGCTTATTCTTTCCTTTAGGCAGCTGGTACTGGCACATCCTCTTAACAAGTGGGAAGCCGTGGGTGGTTATGTCAGTCAGACTGTAAGACCAAATATAGAGCAAAACTGCATTCTGCTCCAAAGCTTGTTAAGGTCCACTGTCTGAGAAGAGAAAGTAGCAGTAGCTTGATATTCGTGCTGGATGGGATTGCATTCTCCACGTCTAAATGTAAATTTTAATTCTCTTGTCTTGAGCCATTCTATTAATGTTGTTTTTTAAAGGGTCAATTTTAAAGCCATGATCTACAGGAAAGTTGAATTGACTTTCAGAGCTGACTTGCTTTGTCATAAGCCAAGTGTAACACACATAAAGAGGACTGCATGGAGACAGTTCAGCATATTTGAACAGCATCTCAGGTCTGCCTCCTCTCTTTAATGGACAGCATTTTGGCCTGATAGCCAGAGCAGTGGTCACCTCATCCAGTGGCAATGATGATACCAACTTGAGCTGTTTGTCCTTAGGCAAGGCACGCAGGCAGAACTTAGGAGACAACATAGTCCACCTCACAGCTCAGATGGAAAACAGCTTTAGCTCTCAGCTGAGGCTGCTGTCTGCAGCTCACATTTTCAGCCCATTACTGAGAAAGGGATGTACCTAAAACAGGTGCCAGCAGACCTTTCAACTTTGAATGCCTGACCAGCTGCCTGTTGTGTATTTACAATAGAAGATAAAATAAGGTTTCTGACAGCCAAACTTCCTTTGCTCTCTCTTCCTTCTCCCGTGGCTGAGGAGGCTCTGATCTGAAAATGCTCCTGTACTGGTGTCTGACTAGACAGCATTACCCTGGTAAAGTGTAAACCTGACCCAGTTTGACTTGGCTGTTCAATTTTTAGTGGCACACAGCCAACTTGCTACCAGTTGGGCTATTCATGCTGCAATAGGAAGCAATCTTCCTGACATGCAAACTTCCTTCTTCTTCTGCCTGACCAGCAGTGCAGTCAAAGATGCTGAGCTAGATAAAGAACAATTTGACCCTATAAAATATGGGTCTTGACCCAAGGCTTTACTTCGGCTTTATTGTGCTAGCCAGCAGAAAAAACTATCATTACCCATGGCAAACCGGAAAAGACAAAAATGAGAATCACTGTAACAGCTCCTAGAGAAGCACTTACTCCATATTCAGATGTAAATTTGTGACCTGCAAATTCCTGGGAAAAACTGGACCATGAAAGGTGGGAATCAAAACAGGAATTGAAGGTGCCACTGCAGAGTTTGATTGCATTTACCTTACTGGCTAGGAATTCTAACCCAGTAGGAAGGGCTTCATCACTTTTTGGTTAAATTGGTAATATGAGATCACTTTCTTCCTCTTATTTTCTGTCTTCATGGAAGGTCCTAACCCTGTTAAAGAAAGGTCTGCAATGAGTTTCACAAATGGGTTTCACTAGACATGTCACTTGAGCTGCTATCAGTATTTTTTTTTCCTGGAGGACAGCAAGGAAGCAGTATCTGCTCCATCTAAGAACATCATGACATTAATATAAGCCATGTGCTTGAATAAGGGTTTCCTTAGATCCTTACCTGAAAGGGTAGGAGAAGCTTGAAACAGCAGCAAGAAGGAAATGGGGAGTCTTTATCTTAGTCTTCAACTGAAACAAAAAAAAAAAACAACACCCTTTTACAGCCTATATCCTAACACTTATATTTTTTTACTATTCAATTGAGCAACTGGAAATGAAAGTCATTGATAAGAAAGACTTTAAGGAAATTAGAATAATTTGAACTTTGTAATATCCAACTACAGGCTCTGTATTGTACTCTCTATTTGCCTAATCCAGAGAGATAAGAAATCCACAACAGAAATGAACCAGAAGTATTTATAGAAGAATGTAATACTTTTGGCAGAGTAACTTTCCCTCCAAGCTGCTTCATCATTGTGACCATGGCATTTTTGAGCCAAGGCCCCATGAGAATCTTTTACCTCTTGCTGATCATTTCCACTAGTTTCCACCAGTTTCCCAGAAAACTGAGAGGTGAATTAAAGCAAGGGATATTCTCACAAAGTTGCACAATAGGATGTGGGTCTACTGAACACACTTAAAACAGCCCAGACCAGCACCTAGGGAGCTTCCTCAGCAGTGAAGACTGTAATAGCCAATCCCCTCAGTCACTTTTCAGGTGATACCAAGCTGGGTGGGAGTGTTGATGTGCTGGAGGGCAGGAAGGCTCTGCAGAGGGATCTGCACAGGCTGGATCATGGGCTGAGGCCAATGGTGGGAGGCTCAACAAGGCCCAGGGCTGGGTCCTGCCCTTGGCTCACAACAAGCCCAGGAGTGCCACAGGCTGGGGCAGAGGGGCTGGAAAGCTGCCCACAGGAAAAGGCCCTGGGGGTGCTGGTGACAGGGACTGACCAGGAGCCAGCAGTGCCCAGGTGGCCAAGAAGGCCAATGGCATCCTGGGCTGTAGCAGCAATGGTGTGGGCAGCAGGAGCAGGGCAGGGATTGTCCTCCTGTGCTGGGCACTGGTGAGGCCACACCTCAAATCCTGTGTTCATTTTTGGGCCCTTCATGACAAGGAAAATATCGAGATGGTGGAGTGTGTCCAGACAAGGGCAACAAAGCTCTTGAAAGGTCTGGAGCACAAGTCCTGCAAAGAGTGACTGAGGGAGCTGGGGCTGCTTAGACTGGAGAAAAGGAAGCTCTGGAGAACATTATTGCTCTCTGCAACTACCTGAATAGAGATTGCAGCCAGATGGGGATTAGCTTCTTCTTCCAAATAATAGAATAAGAGAAGAAGTACTTAGGTTGCTCTAGGGAAGGTTTAGATTGGGTATTACGAAAAATTTGTTCACAGAAAAGGTTGTCAAGTGTGGATTAGCCTGCACAGGAAGTGGTTGAGTCACTACCCTGGAGGTGTTTAAAAGATATGTAGACATAGTACTGAGGGACACATTTTAGTGGCATTGTTATTTATGATTCAATGATCTTAAAGATCTTTTCCAATACAGATTCCATGATTCTATGCCTTTCTGGAGGTGTGCTTGACATCACCAAGGAGCACTGCAGGGAAAGACACAGTGACATGTTCTGCTATTTATGTCATTGCACAGTACGCACAGAGACAAAAACTAGTTTCATTTAGATCTTTGAATTGCCTAGGTTTTTTTCTGCCTAGGAAAAACACTCACTTGTAATTGTGTGAAAAAAAACTGAGGAGGAGAGCCTTTGTAAAGGCAGTAGATTTTAGGAAAGTATTAGCTTTGAATCAAACATCAAATACCCTGAGGTGTATGTATCTGCTTTCAGCCAAGAGTCTTTACATAAAGCATGTTAAGTATGTAAAGTTTGCATTTCGGGGTGTGTATTTACAAAGAAAGTACATAAAATTCTCTCTCTTTGAATATAGTAGGGACAAGCAACAGGAGGCAGTCTCTTTGTTCAGAAAATCAAATCTGTTTTAAGCCATCATTCTGTGCAAAATTAGAACTTTCTCTCCTACTCTGGATCTTTTCCAGGATCATCCATCCTTCTGGTACTTCCTTGGCTGGTCCTGGCTCTTTTTTGACTGCACTTTTGTTAGATTCATGTCACGCTTACACATATGCACCTTTATGATCTGGTCTCAACCAGTCATCTGTGTTTGCAGAATGTCCCAAATAAAGCTCTTTGACTGGCACAGACCAAGCTTTCCTTAAAACCTTGTTAGTTTGTGACTTGGACAGCAGTTACTATTGCTTCATCTCTTGCTAAACAAAAAGGTATCTGATAATTTTCTCAGTGAGATTTATACAAGAATCTACTAGCCAGCTATCCTGAGGTTTGAGACCTACCAATATGTCAAATTATGAACCCTGATAGTTACCAGCATGTTTTAACCCAGAAGCATTGTATTTGTTAAAAGAAAACAGATCTATGTAAGCAGGTTGTATAAATTCACAGGCTGGGTATTGAGAAGATGAATATGAACAGTATACAAGTACATATATAAAGAGGAGCATTCTTACAGATTTAGATAATTAAATGTCACAGTGCTGTTAATAGAACTTGGTTAAATTCCCTTTGAATATGAATTAAACTAGATAAAAATTTGATTCTTAAAACTAGTACACAACAAAGTTAAATGCAGCTTGCCTTTGGTACCTTAAAATTAATTTTGTTTCACATCTTTGAGTGTCATCTTTTATGCCTAAACCACTGTGACTCCTTCTGTGAAATGAAATGTCTGCTCAGTGTAACATTAATATATACTGACATGCTTGAAGCAGTATGTAACAAGCATTCAGCGTTGTTCTGAAAAATTACTCCAGCTGATGATATAAAAACCAGAAGGTGTAACAATGCAACCATTTGTCAAAATTGCTCTTAGCAGCAATGGCTGAGAGTCAAAACCACTCTGATTTAATGCTTGGCTGCTTGGAAGTGTGGCATATCCCTAGCTAGCCCAGTCCAGGAATCAAACAGGAGGGTTAGTTAATTTATCAATGGAAAAGGAGTGTGAGTAATCTGGTCCTAAATTCAGCTGAAATCCTTGATATAACTGAAGGGTAATTTGAAATATTGCCTCACAAAAGTGCTGTCTGAGCTCAAGTTTTTCTAGGATTCCCTCTCAGCAAATGGATGGCAGCAATTGTCTCAGCCTCCAAATCTGCTCTCTCTGTTCCTGTGATTCATCCCCAGAGAAAACAGACACACACATCACATTCCTCTGCTGGTTGTGCAAGGAAACTCTTCCTAGTCAGTATCCAACTTACCTGGATAAAACTTTGTAGCAAACTTTGTTGTCCACAAAATGTTTCAGTACAATGCAAATCTAAGTCAGGTATTACATTACAAATAAAGAGCTACAGACGTTTCTATTTGGGGCCCAGAAACATCTATGAACACAACTTATGTTACTTATGTAATATAATTTAATGACTTCAAGTAATTTTTTTTTTCAGAATAGATTCCAAAATGCAGTTTGAAGCTTTTCTGAATTAAAAGCCTTTCTGACTGCAGAAATTTTCAAAGCCAGTACAGCTTTGCAGGAGAGAAACAGGTTGATTTGAAAGAACTTTTTATGGATAGAAGTTAGCCAGAAGGCCATTTTCAATTGTAGCTACTCCTGATCTTATAAAAACTTCAACTGTTCTCAAAAACTTGAAAGCTGTGATGGTTACATGTACAGTACTGTGTTCCTTTGACTTTTCCCCTTCCTTTAAAATGTAAACCCATGACAGATCCTTCTATTTGTTTATCTTTCACAGCACAGAGCCATGCACATTTCTTGTCCTATACAAATGATTAATAATGTCACGACTTTTTAGCCACTGACTATGAAGAAAGACTTCACTTCTTACCCTCTGCTTCATAATTTGGAGTCTCCCACCCCCATCCATGACACACAGGTCTGTCATTCTCTTTCACTGTCATTTCCTTCTATTTTATCTAAGTGTTTCAGGGTTTTCCCCAGGAAATTCTTTTCAATTCATTTTTAGTGCTTTTAAGGGAGCAAACAAGATGAAAGCTTAAGGAAAAAAAAGTTGTCTTTCTTGACATTGTAAATATAGCTGATGTTTCCCTTTTTGTAACTATGTGGGATGCAATCTGAGAACTATTAAGGTAAATAGCAAAAAGACTTAGTTTTACAGCACTGCAGACACTGCTGAAACTGAGTATGTTTCTAAATCACAAAAAAAGTAACACAAAATTAGAGGAAGAGAATGAGGATTTCAGTGGATACATAAAACTTAATTGCTCCTTTTCCAAGTAAGTAATGTAAAACATTTAACTATTTGTTGGTTCTTAATAATACCTTTAAAAGTAGGAATACAACTTCATTGCCTTTTTTTATGGTATACATTTTTGTGGTACTAATAATTTGATGTTGAATTTTTCTTGCATGAGAAGCTGTTAATGAAACTCTGGTGAAAGAGATAAGCGTAGTTTCCTTTTCTCCAGCTACTTTTGTGCAATAACCAGATGGTAAAATATCTCTCCACGTGTTTTACTGGCACCAACAGCCTTGTGCAGACAATTTACTGAACATTGTCTTCCAAAACCCCCATCTGATAAAGAAACAGCATGGTGAAAAAAAAAAAAAAAAATATATATATATATATATATAATCCTGTGGGAATCAGGAATTCCTTCACCTTCATTTAGATCTTCCTAAAGTATGGGAATTAATCTAACAAGCAGGAAAAATTGAGACATAGGAATTCCCCTGGTTTCCATGGAAACTACCAGTTTTCCGACTGACAAAAGAAAATAGATTTGTCGTATTAATATCTTCAGCATCTGAGGAGAACACAGTATTTATGGAGTAGGAGAATCACAGGATAAGTGAGGTTGGGACCTCTGGAGGTCATCCAGTCCAACACCTTGTTCGAAATGGATCCAACCAGATCAGGTGCCTGAAGATGTCCATTGAGTTTTGAATCTCTCCCAGGGATGAAAACTCCACCATCTCTCGGGGGAATAACCTGTTCCAATGCAGTGGAATTCTCCAATGAAAACCATTTCTTATTTCTGTGTTCTGATTTGTTCCCGTTCCCTCAGTCCTGCCACTGTGCACTTCCATGAAGGATTTGGCTTTGGCTCTATCAATGACAACTTCCAATCACTCATCCCATTCTAGTGTTGCACCAGGACTTTGGACTTGTCCTTGTTAAACTCTGAGGCTCCTGACACCTCATTTCTTGAGAATTTCAGCTTCCCCTCATTATGCCCTCCAGCATATCTTTCATCCCCTGGCTTGATATCACTGGCAGGCTTGCTGTGGGTGAATTCAGGATTATCCAGGTTATTAACAGAGATGTTAAGCAGATGATAAACTCATATTGGTTCCCTGAGGGGACTCAGTGAGAAACAAGACAGCACTCTGTATTCATGGTCACATAACCCTTGAGCCCTGCAATCACATCCCAGTTTTCCATGTACTTGACCATCTGCATATCCAACCTCTAGCTCACCCCCTTGGGTACTAGGACACCATGGGAGATCATGTCAAAAGCTTTGCAAAGTGTTGTGCAGCTGTCTCATTACAGGAGTCAGTACATTTGGGAGCAGGGATGTTTGACCTGCTAAAGATTCATTTTGATTTCTTGATTTTTACCTGTTTCCTTCAATTTCTTTTCTGGTTTTTACCCTGCTACTTATATGCAGTTAAAACTTTTGGTTTCTGTCGTCCACTTGACACAGTACTGTCTGAAATCTCAAAAAAATGTGAAAAGAGTAAATGGAAGGACAGGAGCCCATGAAAGGAGACCTGCACCCACTGTCTTATGGCTCCTGCTAGTTGGCTCAGCATGTGTATGAGACATATTTTTCAGTCAGAATGCTATTTTTCTTTACTGGCCAGGTTCCCTGGCTGTCTGAAGCCTCTGGGAAGGTACTACATGTTCTTCTCTTCTGAAAAGAAAGAAATTTTTTTGTGCTTGCAAAGTCAAGACATGTGAGAGAAGATGCTGTTTAATCACTGATGATAGACAACAGTTTGCAAAGACACTATTCAGAAAAGAGGTCTTTAATTTCAGCTTAAATAAACTTCAGCCACAGTGGTCAAAGTTTTACTGATTTCTAGGAATTCCATTATTTGGCCAAAACAAGGGTTAATTTTTCTTTATGGAAGACAGAACATACTTGGGGAAAATATTCATTAAAAAATTTAGTTTTTTGCCAAAGATCAGTTTAGCCAGAAAATATTTTTAATCTGTTGGCTGAGGCTAGGTGTGGTGAGTCCCTAGAACCTAGCTGAAAATTAAATCATGTCCTTTAAAAGTAAAGACAGAACTGATGACCCTTATGTATCCCTTTTGTAATGCTCCAAGGCACTTCTAATAAAAAGCCTGCTTGCAAACCACATTTGAAACTTTTGTTGCAGTTATTCAAATAAATATTTCAAGTATATTTTTGAATACCCAACATTAATAGCAATAATAATAATAATATAATCATTGCAATAATATTTCATAACATATAATGATGAGATTGTTATATTATTGTATACTCAGTTGATAAATTTAATAATTTATTACTATAAACTGGCAATATAATGTAATAATATTTAATGTCATTATGTTTTAAATAATATATAATATATTATTATTATTGTCATTAGTGTTGTTGTAAAACACATCAAGCAATGTGGATGGTCCATTTATTTCCTTACAGATCCTAAAAAGTAAAGTCAAGTCTCCTAGTAAAGGAGACCAACACAGATTTACAAAAGTTAATATTGTTGTGTGATATGTCCAACATCCATGTGACCTCACAGATGACTGATGTGCTCTAACAAATCTCCATTGCATTCTTTCTCAGCGTGTTGTACTTAATTCCTTGAACTTTGCAGCAAAAGTATTGGAATTCTAGCTCCTTTGTCATCCTTGCATGACATCAGTTCTTGCAAATCCCTTATTAACATATATCTAAGTAGTTCCCATTTGAATTCGTGTAAACATTTTGTGCTATTCAGCTAAAAATCACTTAATTTTGCACCTGTCCCTTCCTCAGTTTAAATAATGTGCACATATTTCTTCTTCCTGCTATTGTTCTTCCATATAGGAAAAGTAAGAACATCCACAGTGAGCACCTTGTCAAGGAAATTACATTAATGTATATTGGAAAACTGCATGAATAATAAATGACTTAGCATGGAGAAGTCAATGTGTCTTGGTGTCAGTTTGTTTCTTTATTGGAAAAGGATGACTATTTACATTGCACAGCTGCTTATTCTCATGGAACCTGCATTCCCTGCAATCATATATGACACAGGAATAATTTTAAGAGTACAAGTTCCAAAAGTTTTGTTTTTAAAGTATTAGTAGAACGTTACTGGAATATTTAAGCTTTTTTTTATTGTGGAGTCTAAAGCATCTCTAGTCATCCTCGTAGCTAATGTGAGGGAGAACATCAGAACTCTCTGGGCAAGCTGCAGATTCCACATGACACCAACCTTCATAGCTGAGCATCCTAAATGTGTTGGAAAAATAACATTTTCATACAATGATAGAAGACCTTGGAGGGAGCATTAAGAACATAATTCCTTTGGTGATGAAACTTTTGTAACTTGGGGGATGTATTAAGGTCTATTTTTAGTCCTGCTGCAGAGACAAGGTGCAAGAGCAGGGAACTCTGACTTTCTGATTTTGCATTTAGTGAAGAAAAGTTTCAGTTTTGTTCACTGGAACAGATTTGCACAGAGTGTGAGCATTTTTCAGGCATTTCAGGAGCTTTTCAAAGTACAACATTGCTCATTTAATATTTGACTCCTGGATGCTGAGAACCACAGACACCGACTTGGGACATTAATATAAAACAGAAAAACGTGTTCAGAATAGAAAACCCCATAACGTTTAGCTCATATAATTGGATTTTTTTTTATTTGCCATTTTGGCAAAGTATTTATTGTGAGTCAAGAGAAGTAAATATATTTAACAACAAAATTCTTCTAATGGTTCTTTTGTGTATAGAAGTGGATGGATGGAGGTCACTATAACCTCTGGGGCATCTTTAAAACCATTCATAGATAACTTCTATCATTATTCTGTGTTTCCAGTACTGCTTGAAATTATTCAAAAATGCAATCACTTCACTAGAATAACAGTTTATGAAGTTCTTTAGGGTAAACATCTCATGCTTTAAATGATAGAGGACATATTTTTATTTTATCAGTGCCACAGTAAGAAAAATTTCAATTTTGTGAACAAAAGATTTTACACAAAAATGTGTTTCCTCAATGTTCTGTCTTCTGATAACTGAAACAAAGGTCATAGTCCCATTAAGTTGCAAAAGCAGTAGTGGGGTTTAAACAGATCATCTTCTAAGTACTTACAAGTTTATTGCAGCCAGTAGATGCCTGTTCTATCAGCAAATGCAGTACCAGTCCTCCCCAAACTGCTCCATGGGGTGCAGTCCTTCAGGGACAGGCTGCTCCAGCCTGGGAGCAGGGCCCCTCTCTCCATGGGTGTTCCAAGGGGTCACAGCCTCCTCTCAGGCATCCATCTGCTCCAGTGTGGGCTCCTCCACAGGCTGCAGGTGGATCCCTGCATTCTCCATGGGTCTCCTTGGGCTCCTCTATGGGCTGCAGATGGATCCCTGCATTCTCCATAGATCTCCCGGGGCTGCAGGTGGATCTCTGCATTCCCCATGGATCTCATTGGGCTGCAGGGGCACAGGTGTCTCACCATGGGCTGCAGGGGAATCTCAGCACCTGGAACATCTCCTGCACTTCCTTCATCACTGACTTCAGTGTCCACAGAGTTATTCTCACATGTTTTCACTCTGCTCTTCTCTGGCTGCCATTACAACTGTGCAAAATCAACAACTTTTTCCTTTCTTCTTAAATCTGTTATCACAGGGGTGTTACCAACATTTCTGGTTGGCCCAGCCTTGGCCAGTGGCACATCCATCTTTGGAGCCACCAGGGATTGGTTCTGCCAGACATGGTGGGAGCTTCTGGCAGCTTCTCACAGAAGCCACCCCTGTGATTCCCCTGATACCAAAAACCAGGCCATGCAAGCCCAATACATCATCTAAAATATGGCAGTAATTGGACTCAGGTAAACTGTGCTTACTGAGTCAATGAAAAACTTGCAGTTGTCCTAACACATCAGAAATATTAACTACATTCCTCCTTACATCCAATGTGTGTAAAGAATTAATTTTATTAATTTTATTTATAGTCATATATATGTCTTATTTATCTATATGTAAGTCATATATTTATAAGTCATATTTATAAGAAACAGTAAATTTTAAGTAGCTATTGTCTAGATGAAACATCATTTTCTAGTTGTTTGATTTTGGTTTGGGGTTTTGTTGTGGTGGGTTTTTGTCAATGGGTTGGGGTTTTTTTGCATGTTTGTTTGTTTGTTGGGGTTTTTTGTCTGTTGTTTTTTGCTTGGTTTTGGTTTGTTGTTTGGGGTTTGTTTCTTTTTTTGCAGGGGAGTGCGTTGTTTAGTTTTCTTTTGTTTTGTTTTGGTTTTTTTTCACTGCATGAATAGATTTTGTTCTGTGGAATATCCAGTATAAATAGCACTTGCCCTCTGGGTCCTCAGCTGCAGAAAGTTTCTCGTGTGTAGATATAGTTTGCTCTGGCTGGTTACTTTGTATGTGACATAGAGGATTTTGAGGTACAGTTCTTTTTTCATTGCCTGAAAAGTTCTTGCCTTCATCTGCCTTCTGCTTTTGCTCATTCTGCTTGATGATGATATCTGTATTGCCAGGTCTGATTCCAGATGTAAATGCTTTGTAATACTGTGAGCTGATCTCACGTTATTTCATTTACCATATTTCAAAATGCACATACAGTCACCTAGTCCCATGAAACAGCAAAATACCCTTCTGTGGATTTGCCCAGTTTCTGTCCATGCTGCCAAAATTTATAGCCTATAACCACAGTGTAGAGTTTACACAGACAAAAAGATGTTCCATGCCAGAAGAGCAGTGTCACATTCATCATTAAGGAGAGGAAGTGCACAAAGAAGCAGCTGGCTTCAGAGAAGTATGCAAGCAGAACATTTTTTTTTATTCAGAAAGCCCTTTGGCCTTACTAGTTTTCAAACTTTTGAATCAGTAAACTCAATTAAAGTCTAGCTCTAGCTTTGCAGAAAAAGACACAGATGGGTCCTGATGTAGCAAGACACCTTTACCACTGTTTTGCTGTGAAAATGGTGAATTCAGAGTTTCAATTCAGCAGCAGCTGCAGTTGTGAAATGCATGAAGAAAGATCTCTCTATAGCAAGGTAAAAGTCTTTGCCTCTTCTCTTACCTGGCAGAGCAGGAGGCGTGTGCTGAGCAGTAACACTGGCCCCATAGAGGGAGACAAATCTATGTGCAGAGAATAAAGATCAATACAGGCAGAACTGCTGTCTTGAAGGTCAGGGCATACCAAAATAACCTTGACAATGATGAGGCATGAATCTTTAAAAAAAAAAAAAAAAAGGCCTTTATTGACTCACACAATGAAGAAAATAAGTTGGATTACACCAGGCCAAAATTAGGTTTGTGCAATAAATTGCAAATCTACTGTGGATTTTTTCTATGCTTCTGGACTGAATTTGTCTCTGTTACTCAAAAAAGGCAGTTTTAAGAAATGCCTGATATTCTGTGTTTTATACTTCCATCTGTCTCCTAAAGGTCATTTAGAGGAACAGGAAGCATTTTCATGTATTAAGTTTCTGCTTATTGTTTAAATAATAGCATCTGCTGAGCTGGCCTTGTAAATACATTTACAAGGTCTACAGTCTGGGTGCTTGATGTTGGAACCCAGTGAAAAACTCTCTTACAGCAGAAGAGAATCCCAAAGCTGAAATGAAACAAAGTGATTCACTTTGATAACACAGTTAATTCACATCAATGGATCTGACTTTTATATTTTCTTGAGTTTCTACAAAAGTCCAGGTGCTTCACATATCTGAATGAAGTAATCTGAGATACTGTAATCCAAAACTAGTTCTATTTCAAGATAATGAATGTTTTATGGAAGTTTTCAGATTAATTGCCAAGATTTCAGGATCTTTGGATTTACAAGGCATGTAGGAAAACCACAAGAACATACCACTTCATCCTTGTACACGTATATTTCTGGCACAAGAAAGGGCTTGTGAAGTAAACCACACTGGTTAAGAACACTTTGACTTGACTGCCAAGAACTTTTAATTAATTTCACAGCAGGAAGTCACCAAGATACCATATAGCTGCCAGCCAAAACTACCAACAACAATTTTAAGGAAGGCATCCTGTCTGAAGTGCTTCATTTCTGGGACACCTTACTTTGTTCAATTTTATAAGCTTCCAGGCAGCATAAAAAAATCCATGTGAAACAGTATCTGAAAGTCTGTCCCCAAATTTCCAGGGGAAGTCTCTTTAAAACTATCAACATTTTGGCTATAAGTATATATTTGTCCATAAAATACATGGAATAATCCCTTTGCATGAATATTACTCCTTAGACCCTTGGTGTTGCTGGATAGAAGCTGAGGAATCAAGATGGCTAAATTATCTCAGGTGTTTCTAAGGAACAGATTTCAGTTCTTACATGAGATTTTGGTTATGGTCACAGCATCTTGAGAATACACCTCTACTTGCACTCGGAATCAAAGAGAGATGGCAGTTTCTCATGCTATTCACAGGAAATTGTCTAAAGTACTGCACAGTAGACCTGATTCAATTATTCAGAATTACAATAATTTTCAGCGTATTTCCTTTTTAATATGTATTTTTTGGAAACATACTGGGCTGCTTAATAGGGTATCTTGGGTGTTGAAAGAAATAGGAAACATTCTTGGTGTAATACAAACCAGATGATTTGATATTACCTTTACTAATTTCTTTTATTTGCCCTGATTGACACCAGGAATTGTGACTGCCACCAGGATAGGAAAACAGCTCTGATGAAGTAAACACACAGTGATGTCTTTTTTTTCTGTCATGGAGGATCAGATCTTGTTTCCTCTCCCCCAACACTCTGTTTTCATGGGTCTCCTTTCTGAGTGCACAAGTTTAAGAACAGAAATATTAAGAAACCAAACAGAAGAACAGAGCAGCGTGACTCTAACTTGCTGCTCCCAGGCTGCCTGCATAAATGTCTGGACTAATTACAGGAGCAGTCTTGCTCAAAACACACACTGATGGCCTGACTTACTATTTATGGAAATGACCTTGAATATTTGAAAGACAAAACCCTCATGTCTAAATTATTCCCTGCAGCTAACAGGAAGTTTCAGCTTTTAAGCGTGCAGGTGAACAAAACATCACAGCAACATGCTGATATTAGGCAAATTCCACACAGTTTTAGACCTCTTGCTAAATTAAAGGGCAGCAATAGGACCAAGCATAACACAATGAAGGAGCAAAATCACACCTGGCTTTATATGTGAGCACAAGAGAAAAGAAACACACTGACTTGTCACCTTGGGACTGGAGCAAACATCTGACTGCTCAGATTGGGATAGAAAGCAGCTTGTTGTTTGGACTTCAAACCTGGGTGAAGAAGAGACAGCACAGCAGGACCAATACTACTTATAAGCCTTATAAGATACTCTCACACAGGAATAATCAGAGCCATACTGGGATATTGCTTCTTATTCCTGCTATTGTGGCAGTGTGAAAAGTCTTTTCTTGATCTGGACATTTCTAGATCTGCCATCAGGATTTGGAAAAAGCTCATCAGACAAATATCCTTTGGAAAAATATCACAAACACTCCAACCCCTAGGACTTAAAGGAAAAAGTGTGGCTAACTATGTAAGCATTCCATTAGATGGCTGGCATGGGAAGCATTGACTTGGTTCAGGAAGTTGTACATATACTCTCACCCTAAGGAAAAGATACTTTAAAAGACTAGTGTAAATATCAAAAGAACATTAATCAAGTATATGGGACTTCAAACTGTGCACTATTTTCTGTAGAGATTCACCTGTAGCAGAAGGTGACTAGTTATATTTACCCAGCAGGTAAGGAACAGTCTGTGGGCAGAATTGAATGGAGCAGGAGTGAGTTACTTAAAATCACCTGTCAGTGCAAGAACAGCTCTTCCCTCTGCTCTCTGGAGATCACAGGATACTTTTAGGCACCTCAACTTAGGGACAAAACAATAAAAGCTAGTTACTATTGCAAGCCCTAATTTGGAGTGTACTTAATACACTCACAGTCATTTTAGGAGTGGGCAAGAATAGGAGCTACCTGTAATTATGTTCAAAGCAAGAGAGTTAACTGAAAATTTGTGCTTCTTAAAAGGATTACAAAGTGAAAGAATGAGGTTGATTTCACTGGTAGAAAAGGGAGCTACATGCACATGGCTACAATTACACAGGCAAGGCTTTTAATTTCCTTTCTCTGTTGATATTTCATGCTGTTCTCTGCTGATTTGTAATGGGGAGTGAGACGAAGTGACCTACAGAAATCTCTCCCATTTTAAGTTACTCTATAGTTTAGTGCTTAGTTTGTAAGAAATAATAATAAAAAAAATCAACCCAAAATAGAGTTGTCACTAAGATAGTGACAGAAACACATATGAAAAAAGGAAAAGTCTGAAATGGCCTTTGGTAATACAAATATTACAAGGCACCACACTTTTCCCATCACATTCTTCAAGTAGGAAACTACTTTGCTTGGAAATGGACAGAAGATGAAGATACATGACAACTCAAGGGAGAAATGCCTCACATTCCAACTAGTTGAGCCCACGAAAGGTGGATGTGGTGTAAACTGAGAAATTTGACATGCTGATGTTTTCATCTGTGTGACTGCCTAAAAAGTTCTGCATTAGGGTAACAGACACTGCAGGTTCTTTCCTAAATTCAAGCGTAGACCTTTTTTAGCATTTTGCAAGAAATTTTTCAAAGCTTTTATTTGCCAATGCTTACAAATCTTAAACCCTTCCAAAGGGTAGTAAAAGTGCAGCAGAGCAAATTTTGTGGTCTGAATTTCCCCTGAAAGTACCTAACCACTATGGCAATTCTGTAGATGTATCATCCTTTCTCCATCATAGTTCTCTTTTTCTGTCATTCTGATGTGAGAACTGATAAAGCTTTGAATATAAAGAAGAAGTTCTTAACAATGTCTCTGCCTTTTATTTCTCCTTTTTATTCCTCCCTTCCCTTTACCCCTCCCCAAGTGATGGTATTATAGAGAAGGAGGATGAGAGGCTTTCTAGATGATTTTGCTCATGTTTAAGCACAAAGTTAGGATTTTTAAAATTATGTAAAGTGAATTTGTGAACTGATTCTCTTTCCTGTTCCAACAAGTTATGCTGGATTCTCTGTCTCCAGTTCTGCAGCCCATGATGGCTGAAAGGACTGCAGGACCACTCTTTCTAACAGTTAAGTCAGCAACAAAAAAAACCCCCATGTTTTTAAAATCTTGCCATCCAGAACAAGGTTCATTTACTGTCATAAAACTGAAAGAAGTGTTAGAGCATTTGCAACTACTTATGGATGGAATAATTGCAAGGGAGCTGTTACTTGGTGTGCTGATTTGGGCTGAAGCAGAATTAATTCTCATCTCAGTGGCTGGCATGGGGCTGTGTTTTAGATTTGTGCTGAGCTCAGGGTTGATAACACAGAGATGTTTCTGTCGCTGCTGGGCAGGGCTTTTACAGAGCCAAGGCCTTTTCTGCTTTTGGTTCTGCCACACTGGGGAGGGGACTGGGGGTGCCCGGGGGGAGACACAGCCAGGACAGGTGACCACAGCTGACCAAAGAGATGTTCCAGACCATGTGGAACCAAGCTCAGTGCATAAAGCAGGGACAAGAAAGAGGAATGGGGGCACATCTGGAGGGATGGCATTTGTCTTCCCCAGTAACCATTTGCATGATGAGACCCTGCTCTCCTATAGAATGCCATGGCATTACATGCCCATGGGAAGCAGTGAGTGGATTCCTTGTTCTGCTTTACTTCTGTGCATCTTCTTTGTTTTCCCTATTAAACTGTCTTTTTCTCAACCCATGAGTTCTCCAGCTTTCATCTCCAGCTTCCAATTATCTCCCTAATCTCTTTGGTGGGGGATGAGTGAGCAGCTATGTGGGGCTTGGCTGCTGCCTGAGGCTAAATCATGGGAATTCTCACTCAGCTATTTCAAATGTTACTATTAAGTTGTCTTTTCCAATATTCTTTTCTAAAATTTTCCATCAAGATTGGTGCTTCCAAGTCTCCTGCTACAAGACATATTCAGTAAATGGGATAATTTGCTATCCTGAATTGCCTAGCAGCTGCAAGACTGGTGATTTTGTATTTCATTTTGATGTTTCAGTTTCTGCTGGATATGGGTGAGGCCCTAATCTCTCTTCAAGCACTTCACACAGGTCAGCAGGAGTGAGACTCCATAAACTTCCCTTCACAGAAACTCAAAACAAGCTTGCCACTTAGGAAACTGGACACAAAGAGCTCAACTTAGAGTCTATAAAATACAAACCTTTGAAAAACACCTTCATGTAAACTAAAATGATAATTTCTTTTCTGGCCCTGGTGTTGGAGCGGATACAGGGACTCCTGCTAGCATACATCTCCTTGTGATGGAATTAACCAGACTAGTTATCATCATAACTATTTGTAGAGCACATGGTTGTCATGTGATTTGGGAATTTGCACTGCTATATTCTGGGTAGAAAAGGGGCAACAGAGAGGCCAGGTTTGAGTGCAGAACTTCCATTGTAATGATGTATTAAGTTTTAGCTTTCATATTTTCAGATTCTGTGCTGCCCAGGGGTGCAGTTCTGAGCCTCATATTAAGTGTCACTCAGCTCTCTTCATAGAGTAGGGAGACAAAACAAATCCTTTTCCTGCTGAAGACCAAGGACAACTTTCAGGTCCCAAAAGTACAGACAAGGGTGGACTGAAAGGAGGAACAAGAAGGATGAAAGCTCACACCCTGAAGCTGTAATTGAACAATTAAACCCCAATATGCAAATGGACCAAAACTTATTTAAGTCACCTTTAAAGTCACCTGACTTGTCACCTCGTGACTAGTCAGACATTTTTGTGTCTATTCTTTGTCCACCTTGGGTGTAGCCCTGGTCAGGCTCTTGTCCTGCCCAAGGTGTATCCTGAAGGCCTTTCAATAAATACCTACTTTATTCTCTAGCTCTGTCCAGTCTCTGTTTCAGGTCAGCCTTCCCAAGGCATCGGTAACTCATAACCCTGACATCTCAAGTGAGCATTGGAGCCAGCACAGGTAATCACCAGTCTCAATATCGAAGAGACTAAAAAGAGAATGTTTTCTATACAATTGGTAGAAGACAGCTACATCATGGTGTTCTGAGAATGTGAAATCTTCATTTGTTTTTCACAAGACAGGAGAGTCAGTAGGTCATCCAGGTGTATAATTAACAGAACAATTCAGTTTGAAATGGACCTCCAAATTCCGGCTCAGACCAGGTCTAAAAAGGTCAAGTTTCTTAGGGCCATGTCCAGGTTCCAGGTGAATCTTGAAGGCTTCAAGAATAGAGATTTTACATCCTCTTTGGGTAAGCTCTTTCAGTATTTGATCTCCGTCATGATAACTTCTTTTATCCCAGTACCTGACCAGAGTGTCCCGTGTTTCAATTTGTGGTCATTGTGCCTAATCCTACCACGCATTTCTGAGAACAGTCTAGCTCCACCATCTCTTTGTCATCTGATCAGGATGCTGTAGACAGGAATAAGGTTTTCTCTAAGCCCTCTCATCTTAAGGCTGAGCAAACCCATTTCTCTCAGCCTTTTTTCCCCTCTGACAAGCCTGGTGGCAAAAAGGCAGAGTGCCCCAGTCTTCTCCCAGTCATTTATCACTAGTTCCCCTGTCCCACCGACCAGTAGGGCCACATTCTCAAGCTTTCTTTTGCTGCCAATTTCCTCAGAAAAGACCTCTCTTGCCATCCTTCACATTCTTTGCTAGTTTCAAGTGCAACTAATCTTTGGTTTTCCTGACTTCATTTCTGAATGCCCAGGCAATGTCTTTGCACTCCTCCTCAGTAGCCTACCCTGCTTCTACCTTCGGTGTCCATCTTTTTTATGTTTGAGCTCAGTCAGGAGCTCTGTATTAATTTTGGCCCTTTGCCAGCTTGCTTGACTTTACACACATTGAGACAGATCATTCCAGTGCTCTGAAAATGTTGCCTCTGAAGATCAACCAGATCATCCCAGACATTTTCCTTCCAGAGTAGTTTCTCCTACAGGAACCTGGAGATAAGTCCCTGAACATGCCAAAACCTACTCTTCTGAAGTTTTGGAACTAGATTTCTCCTCTCAGGATCTTAAATTTCACCCTTTTGACCCTACAAGAATCATTGTTACTGGAGCAAAAGTGCTGCCCTTTACACTATCCACCAATTGTGCATTTATGAGTCACAGGTCCAAGAGAGTGTCTTCCCTTACCCATTCCCCTGTCACATGCACAAAGACGTTACCCTCAGTGCATTCCAGAAATCTCCTAGACTGATTGTGTCCAGCTATGGTGGTCCTTCCAGCAGGATGACTAAGGATTCCTAGACAGGAACCAGGGTCTGTGACTGGGGCATTCTCTGGCTGATTAAAGAATGCCTCACCTGTGTGTGTGTGAGCATCTTCTTCATCAGGCAGGATGCAGCAGATAACCACTGAAGTATCCCTGTGCTCATCTGTCCTCTGATCCTTACCCAAAAGCTCTCTATTCACTCATCACCTGTCCCAAGGCAAAATCCATGCACTTGCCTTGGACAGAGCCCAACTTCTCCTCTCTGCCATCCTCACCAACCCTCTCTTTTCTGCATCCCTCCACTGCAGCACTGCAGTCATGAGAGCTATCCTACCACATCCCCATAATCCTAACTTGGATTATGTTGGAATCCTGGGCACTGAGAATTTCAGACTTTCTGTGCTGGCAGGCACTGACCCCCAGGAAAACACTTGACTTGAGGCCGTGGAAGAGGCTTCCAAAATTGAGTGACAGCACTGGGATTGTGGGTGTGCAGTTTGAATAGAAGTGTGTAATATCACAGGGTGGAAAACTTAGAGTTTAAGGTTTTAGAATATAGTAATATATATATATAAAACAAGATGGAGGTTTTAGGGTGGGTCTAGTCCTTCTTTTTCACCTTCTTCTTCATGGGTTTTTGTGGTATTTTGTAATCAAGGTCCAGGGGTCATTGGTTATTGGGTTAAAAGTGAAAATAATTAGGGTGTCATTTCTTGGTTGAACAGTTTATCCTTAAAAGGCCTTGTAGAGAGAGAGATAGGGGCCATTTTTAGTTAGTTAGCTAGAAGTGCTGCAGAACTCACTGTTTGTGAGACTGTAATGTAAATAAAAGTTAATAAACGTCTGAGTATGAACAAGAAATACTGTCTCAAGCATTTAATCCTGACCCTGGCAAAAAGAAGATAAAACACAACACCAGCAAGGTCTTAGATCTACAGCTGTGTATTCACAATCCTCCTGCTTATTCCTTATGCTCTCAGTTTCATGTACAAGCATTTGAGATGGGTCCCAAGTTGTGCTGCTTTTACTGGGAAGTGAGAGAGCCTTCCCTGTCATGCTGTTAGCCACATCCAGCTGCACTTTCTCTCTTGTGCCCTCAGTTCTCTCCATGTTGTGGTAACCCTTCCTGGCATACCTCATATAAAGCCATCCTCACTAGGTCAGGAAGCTTGTTTGCAAAGACCCCCTTTGTCAGGTTGTCGTGGTGTGAAAATAAAAAGAGTGAGAGGCTCCAAGTCAGAAATACAATTTAATAAGAAGAAAGGTAAATAAAATAAAATAAAATAAAATAAAATAAAATAAAATAAAATAAAATAAAATAAAAGCAATAATACAAAAGACCACTGACAGAGTCAGAACACAACCTGAGCAGGGTGGTGGAAGCAGTCCAGGTGAGGTGCTCTTCCTGAAGCAGTGATCCCATAGAAAGGTCTGGTAGCTCTGGTCCTCTGGGAATCCAGTGGGTAAGGGCTGCTTGTCCTGTCCCAAATCCCAGATTATAACCAGGTGAGAATGCTTGGCTCCTCCCCCTGGGCAGAGCATCTCACAATGGGATGAGGAGTCGTGCAGTGGGTCCTTGATGGCCCATTAAACAGAGATAACTCCTGGAGGGAGTTACCTGTGAGTCCTGGGCAAGGCATTGATGGGTCATGAGCAGAAGAGCCCAAAGGAGGGGCCTGGGAAGACACTGCCCCACCTGGTTCCAACAGCTCATGGAGATGGTGATAGAATCAATACTTTGTGTACATCCTACACTGCAACCCAGGACATAATTATAACCCAACCCAACTACCAGTTTTTGGTGTGACTGTGCTCACAGCAGCCACAGGCCCATCTGTGGGACCAGCCATGCAGCCAGGCCATGACACTGTCACACTTGCTCCACTTAGACTTTTCTCTCACTCCTGGTCAAGGTCTGACAGACATTATCTGTTCCACTTGCTCTTTACCCTCCTCTCAAGTGCAGCCATCCTTAATGCACTCCAGGTTGCTCTCAGCAGCATTGCAGGTGCCCACATGGAAGATCAGCAAAGGGTAAAAATCCAAGGAATAAAGAGGCTTGGGCAGCATCTCCACACTTTCCAGACTGGCTGCTGGATTACCGCCTTTATCTCCGTAGCAAGTAGTTTCCTTTAACTAGCAGAGGGCTTTTATCCTTCATGCCAAGGTTCAGGCCCAGCTGACTTTGATCCCATACATCTGATCTGTGCACAAGGTCCCCAACTCCACTTCCCTCTAATATCAGTACTCCTGCATTTATTTGAGTTGCTTATTGGCACAAGAACTTCAAAGCTGACTTTACTTAGTGCTACACAAGGGTACCATACACAAGGGTTTGTAGTTAGAGCATCTGTACTTGGGAAAAAAACAGTATCTCTGCTTGAGGTGTTGAAGTCAGACTATCTCAGTTTTCACTGCACATGCTGCTGAATTATTAGGAGATCCAGACAAATGCGTAAAGACACAACAAAAGCCCCTGAAGGCCTGCAGCCAGGTATCTTCAATAGCACAAGCAGAGATGCGTAAGAAAACAGCACTGTATTTCACATTACAAAACATGGGACCAGTAGTACCAGTAACAGTTTTAAGTCTCCCTTGTTCATCTTGCTGCTTAAATTTATCATTCTGATGAAAATGAAATGACTTAAAAAGTAGTCTGTGAGTAGGCAACCAGACATTTGCTGAGTTCAAAATGCTGTTCATATGCAGCAGGTTAAAAGAAACAGAAGATAAAGGTGGTGAATGACATCTTTCAAAAACTTTTTCTAAGGAGAATGTGACAGTAGAAGGGCATGCAAGGAACCAAAACAGAAGTAGTTTAAAAACAAACAAACAAGTATCTTATTTCACAATCAAATTTTTTTTTTTCAAGGATGCAAACCTGAAGCAACCTTGAAAGAAAGCCCAAAAGAAAAACAAAGTTGTGTATCCTTAGACCTATGTATGGTAGGTCTGCCTCTCTATACTGCTGTGAACTTCAAACAAATCTTTGTTTCATGTTATTTAAACTTGTTTAGAAGATTCATTAAATATGTAAATGCTCCTTTTGAAAGCATTCCTGAGCTCTCCTGCAATGACTAAGCCTTTCACCTTCCTTTTTATTGTGTTGAAGAAGAAAATTAACAAGAGAAGGACAAAAAAAGGTGAACATTCCTCAGCAAGACTCAAGACGTTTGTGGAAAGAAATATGAAAAACAAGAAAGGATTAACTCATGGAGAAAACAGAAGCATCTACAGCAGAGGAATGTCAGTCCTTTGAAGACTGCACACAATCCAGATCCCTTCTGAATGTAAAAATGAATGCTTTTAAAATTCAAGTCAGAAAAGGGGTCCAACTTTCTCTCAAAGATGTAGCAATGTAAGAATTTATAATTGCCATTGGTGTACAAGAAGCAACATCAACAGCCTGTCATCTACATCACTGATTAGGATTTCCATAGAATACTGTAAACACTGTGCTGTGATCATTGATACAAGTTATTTCAATAAATGCTTGTGTAGGCTTAAAAGTCAGTGCTGTAAATCTCTAGGTTTGCAGTCATCACCAACCATTACAAACAATTCGAGGCAGCTTTCTGTTGCCTGGATTTTCCATTTTAGGATGGCACACATTAAACATAGGGCAGCCATTCCTTCTGCCCCGCCCTTAAGTAAGTGACACTGCAAGCCATCCCTGAAAGTAATGTTGGCAGGAGAGTATGGTCAAGAAACGCCACCTGCTGTCTCCTGGATCACTGCTCCAAAAGGCTGCTGCAGTGCAAGGACATGTAAAAAATTCATGTTTCATTTTCCTGGAGGAAGAACATTTGAGTATGATAAAGAGCAATCCTTTTCCACACAAGAATACCCCAAAGAGCTCACAGATCTTCATCACAGCTTAGAACATGTAACGTTTTAAGCAGCACTTCCTACAGAATCTCTTGCTGCAAAACCTAGAGGAAAAAAAAATATGCAGCAATTCACTTTGAAATGTAAATGCCTTGGATTTCTTTTTTCAGATTGTGAAAAAAAAAGTTATTTGATTTTAAGAATGTTGACTTCACTTTGAGTTGAACGTTCATCACCGACAAAAACTGAGTATCAATTGCAGTAACAGTGCATGTCCTATTCTCTGAGGCTGCCTCCAGGAGAGCTGTCTAACATCTCAGCCCTTGACATTCCAGCCACTCTAATCCTGCAAAACTCCTAAGTATTTGCTTATCTTTAGACACATTTGGGTTCCTGATCATGTGTCCTGGGATACCAGGAGTAAACATGACCAAACTACATTCAGCTAAGGATCAGACTGAAGACTCAACACAAAAGCCAGTGTGCTTAGAATCTTGATGCACCAAAAGATGAATCCATAAATAATCACCCAAATCCAGGATTACCCAAGTAACAGCCTCTGGGACTCATATGATACAAATTAGATTTAGTTGGAATCAGCTGCATAAATATTAGAACTCGCTTATTTCCCCCAGCTTTTTTTTTTCCTAAGGGAAAATGTTAGCAGTCTTCTACAACACTTCTAGAGCAACAGTCAATATTCAAATTTTAATTGTCTGAATTTTGTCTGTGTTTCTTCCAACCTATCGTTTAATCTTTACTCCCTGCTTTCTTCTACTGAAGTAGTGTTAGTTAAGTGCACCTCCTTTTCTTCTCAAGATAAAGATGTTATTTAAGAAAAAATCAACTCAGTACTCTTGAGTAAATCAACCTCAAGGAAAAAAGTAGTCAAGAGAAAAAAAAATGGAAAACATAATGTATCATGACAATTTTAATAGAAGTTATGATTACTTCAGATGCAGATGGAATACAGCATTAGACAGGAACATAAACAATTCTGATTAGAATGAACAGGCACACATGCACAGTCCTAGGATACAACAAGTTGCAATTACTACAAGTTTTAAAGTGCCGATACAGGAAATTAAACAGAACTGACCTTATGTATTTGTTATGTAAGGCTAAATGTAAGGTCAAACTGTCTTTGATGGCCTTTAAAAATATGGCATTTATACCCTTTTAACACCAAACAGTTGTCCTGATTGTACTGGACAACACCAGGTGGTTTTCCTATCCATACAAACAGAGTAAACTGAATACTAATTAATTCCTTTAATTTTTTTGCCACTAATTCTTGCCACACTGCAAGCAGCCTTCACAAATCTTGTACCAAATTTATTCATGGAGAAAAGATTGTGAATTTCTCAAGGGTGCACATAGTATTGGAAATGTTGAAAGAATTTTCAATGAAGAGAAAATTATGTGTGGAATTACATACTACACAATATTAGAGAAAAAGCAATAGCTGTGTTCTTAGATTAATGCATGTAGTACTTCAGTCTATGCCACCAATCATAAAAAGGGTACACATGATTCATAGAAATGTGATATACGCTTCAAATTATTCTTCACTTGCTCGAAATCCCATCTACTTTGTAACAGTTTTTGTACATAAATACCAACAGGACACAATGTGACAAAATAAATAAATTACAGAGTTAGAGCTTCAGGAGGAAACATCCATTGCCTGCAGCCACATTTATTTTGAAGCATGGACGGGTTCTTGTTTCTTTGGTGTCTCACTGGCTTCATTGATATAGATGCAGATATTTATTCACAGAAAATATATGCTGAGTTCTTCTGACATTTGCTTGAGGGGAGCAGAGACAAAATAACTAACCAGAAGGGAGAGGAGAGATAAGTACCAGCTGAGTTCCACCTTGTCTTGTGCTCACAAGGCCACCAAGTTCTCTTACCAAGTTCATTATTTCACATGCAAAGGCACCCAAAGGCACACAAATGCTAGTCAAGGTATATCTGTTTCCAATTCCTTCTATTCCAAGTGAGTTCCAATTTTTGGGTATACAGCATTCACAGACAAAACCAGCTTTTTATTGCTAGAGTCAAAGCACATTTGTTGTAGGAGTCATTAAAGCTGGACAAAATCAATCACCTTTGTACTTTTTCTTCAATCAAAAAATAGGGTAAACTATGCAGATGGTGTAATTATAGCTAATAATGTGATCATAATTACTCTAAAAACTTTTTATAACTCAGTAGCAAATTTGCATCAAGATTGGCTTATCTTAGGAATCTTAGTATCAGAAAATTAGAAGGAAGCAATTTGTGAAGTCACTCACTCTGAGAGTGACTTTTGTTCAGGAATCTCCTTCAAGGGAGAAAGCAAGCACTTGGTTTCCATGCTAATTCCCATGGCATTTCCATGATCCCAGCTGATATGAAAAAATTACTAATATCTTTCTTTAGAAGAAAAATATATTAAAGTGAACAAAAGATGATTGCTTCCCCCTGATTCTCTTGAGATCTACAGACCCTGAAATAATAGTTCAAGCACTTTCATGTTCTTTTTTCTGGACTCCTGCCTGCCTCTGTCCTTTCAGTCAGAACATGACATCTGATGAAGACCAAATTTTCTTCTCATGAATCACAGAAGTCAGGTCAGATGTTCACACCACTTTGCTCACTTCCACCCATTCACTTCCAGAATATTTAGCATAGGAAAATCCCGATACGAGAGCCTAAGGAAAGAGTCAAACCTTTCTATCACTCCCATTTCTGAGTAACACACAAATACCCACTGTTGCAGCTTGTTTTTAGGGTCAAAATTGAAAAACAGAAGTGACATGATCTATATTTAAAATGAAATTTAATATGAACAACTTAAAACCACTCACTGTGTACAAAGGGAAAAGACATTTTATTTGAACCTTATAAGAGATGCTATGAGCAGCTCAGTTTGGCATCAAATACTGAACTATTTTAACAACAGATTTGACCAAAGTGGATTGGCACCTTGATAGCCCAATTGTTTCTGATTTAAAAGCTTTGCAGTGATCTTCTTTGAACTAGGAATCTGGAAAAGCATGTCCTCCAGTGTGCACATGGTTATCCGTCCTGAAGCTTGTAGTTTTGTATAAATATCCCCTAATTTGACAGAAAGGTCAGGGTTCTCTTCCATCTTTTCCCTGACTGTAGCCAGCTAAGGAAGAGAAAATGACAGATTGTTACAGTTCAGCAAGTGGAGTTCTCATTCTATCGTCACACTGAAGAAAAGCAGTAACTCATAGTAAAAAAAAAAAGTGCACAGTGTAAGATAGGCAGCTAAGGCAATGACTCATAAAATGAGGATTTTATGAAGAGTACATTATGCATCACCACAAAATGGTGGAAAGGCACTGGTTATCTACTAAAGAGATTTTATTAGATTTAAAACTTCCTTGAAGTTGTACAATCCTATTTCCAGTCCTAGTACAGACAAACACAATTAGTTTCTATTTAAATTCAGGCAACATAATTGCTTCCTGGAATCTACTTTCCAGATCAGCACAATTCTAATTATTATTATGTATCTTCATAAATGCACAGTACAGTAAAAATCCATAAAATTCAGACTATAGAAGACTGAGAAGTTGTGTTTGCCATACTCAAGAGTATGAGCTTAAGTGTTAAGTAAATCCTTTAAAAATACTATTATCAATAAACTTCTGTGGAAGGGGACAGTTAGGATTTATGCTTAGTCTTCTTTTGGCAGCTAAAAATTTCCCAAACGAAGTCAAAATACAACACTAATGCATGCAACATTTATTGCAATGACTTTATAAAATGAAATGCTGCATAAAGAATCTCTTTTCAATACAGCAGTTAATATATATGGGCTATGTTTTGAAAGGTTGGCCCTCCCCTTCTCCTAGTATTTATTATTTTGCATATTAGTTGTTAGTTTTGTTTAATAGGCAGCAGTGAAAGACTAAATATTTAATTATTTACACAGTTTTAAATGTCCTATTCTATTCGCACACCCAAAATGAATATACTAAATAAACTTCAAGAAAAGCAGCAGCAATGCTGACAAACTGAGAAGGGCCACATATGTGCTCTGAAGGAAGTCTTCCTATTGTTCAAGACTGTAAAAAACAGTTTTCACAGCAAAATATAGTTCAATACCAAAACCTATAATTTCCCATATCACACTTTCCTGTATGGCATCATAGGTCTTTCATATATTTTTAACTAACAGTATTGCTGTTGCCAGAAACTTCATTCTCATTTCATATGAAATGAAAACAGCACAGGAGGCCAGGGATTAAATCATTTAATGCCACTAGGGAAAGTGTAATCTACATTCAGATGAAGTAAGAGCTTCTAGAAGCAACAT
This sequence comes from Zosterops lateralis, assembly GCF_965231275.1. Lineage (NCBI taxonomy): Eukaryota > Metazoa > Chordata > Aves > Passeriformes > Zosteropidae > Zosterops > Zosterops lateralis. The sequence goes on along the minus strand of NC_139800.1, from coordinate 4,608,355 downwards.
TCACAATAAAAAAATGAAGAGAACAGCTAAGTGTTTTATCCAAGAGTAGAGGAAGTACCACAAACATTCTCTCATCACTGTGTACTTACCACCTGCTCAGAAAACTCAGTTCTTTTCACAAAGGGAGGAGTATCTACTTCCACTGCTGCCTCTAATGTATTTATTACTTCATTTAGCAAACCAGATCTGAGCTGGACAAGGACCTTGAAAATAAAATAAAAACACACCACACAAATAGTACATATCATAAGAATGCAAATTTTTATGAAAGTGCTGAAGTAAGACATGAAGCAAAGCAGGGCAAAATACATTTCCAGATGGTGCACTGAGAAATCCATCCATTGCAAAGAAAGAGATGGAATAATCAATTTCCTTAAATATTTAGGGTTTTTTACCAGCTGGGACTTGGAAATGAAGGGTGAGGCTAGAGGTAGAGCTCCTCTGATGGAGCTCCACTACATGCTCTTGAATAAAATGGTTTTTAATCATAGTTCAGAGGTCACTTACATGGCACATACAGACTTTCTTTCAGATTGTAGACTGCATAACTAAAGAAAAAAAACTGCTGTATGTACACATGTGGATACAGTTTGTAGGGCTGAAGGAGGCCTGAAGTGGACAGAGCATTTACTCAAAGCTGAGTTTTTTAAAAATCTTTTGGAACTAGAAAGCAAAAATCATAACAAGAAATTGTTCATGAGTCCATGCTCACAGATGTAGGATGTACATTCCCACCTATGGTAGGAAGTAATTTTAAAAAGTGAGTGGAGATTGAGTTCAGAATGTAATTTCTCCAATGAAAAGAAATTGTATGTTGACTCACAAACAAGCTCAGCAACACTACCAACACATGCCTGTGCTAGTAAGAGGCTGGTCTTCTGTTACTTTGCACTTGGGGGTTTATTGGCCAGTGTAGCATACTCTGCAAGATTTTAATACAAGGCAAGCATACTTACTTTAAGATTATTGTATAGTTTGTTCTCTGTTCTCATTATCTGGGAACAATAAAATTTGGCTTGTGCTACATCGTTCTGGGAAGGAATCATAAATAATAAATAAATAGTCATAGATGTGTCAAAAACTTGCACAACAAAAGAAAAACAACAGTCCTTCACAACTTTTCAATAAATCACAGAGCAGCATCTAGAACCTCTTTACCAAGACCCACAGACACCAAACAGCACCCAGCTTTTCCTATTCCAAAGAGAATACCCCATGCTGGAGTTCCCATGTCATCTGGCTCTTTATTATTCTTTGTGTGTCTGTCACATGTAACCACCATTAAGCATGAGATCACCTAAAAGATGGAAGGTTTACACACAAGCTCAGTTCAGAGTAATGAAGTGCAGCATATGTTATTCTGTATATTTACCCTGCCCAGACCTTCTAACCTTTTGGACATGTACATTTACAGCACTGTATCTATGTCATCAATTGATTTGTATAGACAGTAAATGTTACACTGACATTTACTAGACCAAGCAATGTTACTTAGGATCAGGAAACATCTTACTTACAGCAATAAGTGCTGTCAAAATTCATTCAGCTTAATTCATTCAGTAATGTGGAGCATTATTCCATTTGCAAAACAAGAATTTTATGCCATTGTACACTGAATAAATTTATTTCAGTGATGCTATTTTTCAGTCTCTCCATTCACAGAGACAAAGCAAAAAAGACCACAGAGTGCATAGAAACATTTAACAATTCTACTCCATTAAGTTAAATTTGTGAGTAAGATCAAATTTATAGCACTTCCAGCATCTCTGACCTCTGTTTTAACATGGAACAGAGAAGGTTCAGGACATATCCAACCTGCATACACAAATTAATGGCAGGGGAAATCCAAACTTCATTCCAAACTTTAGAATTTCCTAGCAGTTATTCTCCTGCTCCATTTTTCACCCTGTGCTGCCTGAGAGCCTCTTCATATCAGTTCTTAGGCATATGAGGTATAGCAAAACCTCCCCAGGCATAAACATGCTGTGGAGAAAGTCTACCTCCTTGGCAGTAGGGAAATACACATCAAAGCCTTTGGGTCTGCCTCCCAAGACAAACATTCAAAAGAAATGATTGTGCAAATACTTTAAATTATCATTTTAACTCTATTTAAAGGAAATTACCACTAAATAGCAGTACCCAGAGGACTAGATCCATGGTGACACCTAACCTGTTGGCCTAAGTCTATAAATTTTTCATATTCTGTCACAAAATACTTGTGCATTAGGGTCTAGACATATATTTAGATTCAGAAACGTCTATATTCAATTTGAGTAAGCATTGTCTACAATGTCTGTTTCAGGAGCCCAAAAGTTCCAATATTTGAAGCTATTACACAGTTACGCTTTCTCCATATTAGCTTCCTTTCACTATCTGTCTACAACAAAACTGGAGAGTATTTTTCTCTCTACAGAGACCCAGGCACAACCAGAAACAAGGAGACTGTACCTGCTTGAGAGCAGTTGCCATTGCAAAGCAGTAGGCTCGCAGAGGTAACGTGTCCCCTTTCAGCTGTGCCTCCTCAAGCAGCCTCGCAGAGATTTTGGAAGACTCTGGGTTTCCCTGCATGGAAATATCAGAGAAAGTTGGTGTTTGTTATTCTGGTTACCTGAAAGGACTATAAGCACCTGTAATCATATTCAGAAGGTATTCAGAAATCAACATATTGCACAGTCACAAAGGCAGTATGTATCTGAACCCAAGCAAGCAGCACTTTTTGAGAAACACAACATCAAAATACGATATTCAAAGTGACAGATGTCACAGGAGGGTAAAAATAACCTATTTAACTATATATATATATGTAATATATATATATATGTAATTATATATTTATATATATATATAAATAACTTATTTAACTATTATTTTAACAACTACACCTTGCCGTAACTACACTTGGGCTTCTGCAACAGATAAAACAGCCCCAGCAGCATACTAAACAAAGAGACATTTTCATTTTTACTTTCAAATAATTTCTAAATCAGGAAGGAAGATTAATTTTTGTTGTTACTTTATTCTAAAAGCTACTTTAAATAGTTACTGAAAATCAACATTTTCTAAGCTTTGAGCTATTAAGTACCATTCCACTAAAGAAATCTGTGTACATGTGAATTTGAAAATTCAGCCATTTGGGAATTTTCAACAGGCAATAGTAAAAGGCAATGAATTTAGCTGTGTGCTACCTCAACTCAAACTCTCAACTCTCCTCAAACTATCAACTCTCCAAAACAATGCTAACACTGGAAATTACAAGTGGAACTGACTGGACTCCAAACAAAATAGTATCTGTCAAACTAAAAGCTGATAGGAGGAAGGTTTTGTAATAATTGGTACCACCAATATGGATAAGAGTCCTCAGATTTGGTGCTGATTTCTGTTCCTAGTACTCAAAGTGTCATTCCTGCAAAATATGGTTTAAAATATGTTCCTTGAAAATTTAGAAACACTTTGACCACCAGAAGATTGATTATTATTACATAAATACTTTATCATCAAAAGACCTATTGCTCTTTCCTGCACTAAAAGACCATCTGTTACCTCAGAGTATGGCAGTGCCTTACAGTGACTTAAACCATCCCAGAAGTGTTTTAGAGTTGACCTCAAAAATACCTCTGTGCAAAGATTAAACATTAATTCCTTTGTTTATCCACTGGAAATAATCTGAGCTTTAAGCCTTGTACATTTTTCTGTACTGGTCTCTGGCAAGGTCATTCAAAAGAAACCAAGAATGGTAAAAATCCAGCAAACTTTTAATGTTGCCAGTACCATTATTTCTATTATTTGAGTACTGCATCTTGAAGATACCTCAAGATTTTTTTCTGACATGTCTTATCTTGCATCATGAGAAAAAGCAAGCTTGAGATTCATGTTTTCTCCTCCTCCTAAGAGATGAGTCAACAGATTAAGCTTTTAAAAGAGCTTCACCTAATCCTCTTTAGTGCATAAAGGGTTACTACAGCTTATTCCCCCATGGATAGTATTTTATCTTAGTGAAAAAGCCCCACAAATTTATTGTGATTATTCAATCCAACCAGGTGACAGTGTAGAATCATCTCCCCGTCTCTTTTTATCAACAGTAGTAATGGACTGGATTATTTATTGAAAACATATGTAGGGCCACAAGTAGGGAACCTATTCCTGTTGCACACGCCTTAGATCCCTGTGTTCTAACTGCAGGCCATGTTAAAAAAACTTGTAAAGATTTTAGGAAAGAAGCTACAGCAGACCTAAAGGCAACTTAATTCATTACAACTGAGAATTTCGGAAAAACCACATCAATTACTGCTGAGGTACCATTTTAGGCTAACTCCTGGTTATCACATATGCACTCACTTTCATTGTATGGTTAACTGAGAAACCTGAGGAAGTTTAGTCTAGTGGTATATTTTTTCCCCAGTTAGTGTCTTTATAAAAGATGAGGAAATGGAAGAAGAGTTTTGAAATGAGTTTGGGAAAGGTTCACATTAAAATTTCAAACTGCAGAACTGACTCAGATCTGGAGAGGAAGATCAAAATAAAAACGTTCTGTGATCTCAGTTTGCTATGAAAGGGAAATAGTTCTAAGAAAATACTCATAGAACTGATGTATTCTAGTTCCTTACCATGCTCATGCCCCTTTTCTTTGAGCTAAACATACAGGTAAGCTGAAGGAGCTTCTTGTTTATCTAAAGGCATTCTTTTATGTTTCCTCTCTCCATTCAGCTGTCCATTTCCATCAGGCATGTAGGGAACAGATTACAACTCCACTCTTTGTCAAATTTGTGTACAATTACAGCAATGGTTCAAGACTCCTTGTAGGGTGAGGGGAGAAATGGATGGGGGATGTCTGGCAAAGAGAACATATCATGAATATGCCTTAAGGAAACGAGACTATAAAATCAATACTGAGGCTGAAGCAGAGTATTGTCTGAAGAGATGCAAACGGCACAGAGAAAGAATACTCCAATGTAACCAAAGGCTGTACTAAATTTGTTCCTTAATGCTTATGTCCATGCAACTTTTTAGAGATTTGCTTTGTGACATTAGTTTGTATGGGAAAAGATGTATGTGCATGATATCAAGTACAGTTAAGCACCTTAGGACTTACAAGTTTAAAGTACTTGCACTAGATACAAAATCATGACAAGGAAAATATGGAAACCCAAACAAAATCCAAAATTTAAAATCCAAAAAAAAGGAAGAGATAGAGAAAGCATTTCAAACACTTTTTCATTCATAATACTTACCAACTTATAGCATATTGCAACTGCAAGTAGATAGGTTTCTTTGTTGAAAGGTATCCCTTGTTTTTTCATTTCTACCAGAACTTCCAAGGCACCTATCAAAAATATATTAGTGTTACTCACTTAATAAATTTAAGGCTGTACCTCTCATAACTGAAAAGAAGAAACAATTCAATAAGGTATGAGTTCAACCAGTTTATTTTAAAATATGAATGTAAACTGAAATCTGTTATTTGAAAAATTCAAAAAGTTTAACGCAAGGTCATTTGGATCTCTTTCAACTTAGCAAGGAGGTTTTCAGTTTACACCAGCACATGGACTTATTCTTCAATTATTTTTAATATGAAAATCTAAAACTAAATTCTAAATACTTGACAAAGCCATCCTCATTGTTCCTAACTGGCCAGAAAGTTTCCACCACTGTAGGCAAACTACATCTCCTCATTAACTCACATGGTCCATTCCACAATGCTGCATTTAGGTTTCTTTTACAGTGGCTCAGTCTCAACTTTCAGGACAACTGCTGGACTTAAATTTTACAGATATTAAGAGACCAGCTATTATGTGTTTAACAAATATCAAATAAAAGCATTTTCTTGAAAAGCTTTAAGGTTTTCTCATGGAAATTCTTTTAAGTTAGGTCAGATGATTTCTCCTTGTCTTCACAAAGGGCCAAACTGATTTGAAGTGCTGGACTTCTGCATTGCAGTAGCCACTCTATGTAAGGACACAAGTAAGACAAACCAAGAGAAGAATATAGTCTGGTTTTGGAAAAGAGATACTCTTCCTTGCTCTGACACAAACAAAGAATGGAGAAAAAGACTGTTGAGGAAATTAACATTCCAAAGCTCACATAAACCAGATTTTGAATAGAGAATTAAAAAAATGCTATGGGAAAATACCAAGCAAAGAAAAGTAACACTTTAATGAAGAGGGTTGAGGGAAAAAGCTCTCTTGGATAACAACAGTTTTGTGGAACTTGAATGGTAAAAATTCTGTGGGAAGTATGAAACAAAGAGACCCTTCCATTTTTATTACACACTACAGTGCAACTCATTCATATCTACAATTATTTATATGATGTTTGGCCATCTAAAACCACAGCCAATGAGCAAATATATATATACACACACACACACATACACACATCCCACTTACAGTGAGAAGCAGCCTCCCCAAAATTAATTTGCCTTAGGAAATACAATACTTACTTTCAAAATGGCCCTTTTTAAACAACATAGTCATCAAAATATGGAATGATGTACTGTCTGAGAAAAAACCATGCAAATTCTGGAGAGGAAATAGAACAAGCAATAAAAAAAGTCAGGACAGTGAAGAGTCTTACTGCGCACAGCATTTAGCAGGTTGTCCTATTGGAATAAATCTAATTTTTACAAATTCAGCATTTAACTCTCTGGGTTCCCTGACTGTCTGTTTCTGTCAAATGACATCTAAAATACCAGTGACTCTTTGTGGTCAAAAATTCATTAAAATTAAACAGAAATTTCCCAGAAGAGTCCCACTATAATTTTTTTATTAATGACCTCTAAGTCAATGGAAGCAGAAGTCAGTGATAACTTGCAGCTGATGAACAATATATTTGGGGTAAAGCACTACCACTGTAGCCCTGGTTCCATGCCTGAGGTGTTTTAGTTTTCTGAAATTCTTTTCCCAGGGAATTTTCTGTAAACAGGAGAAACGTTTTTGTAACTGTACTATGTTATTCATTCCTTTTCCTAGGAGAGAATTCTTCTTGATATCCGTCTAGTCTGACCAATGTGATTGAAGAAGTTTGCCTTTCTTTCATCAATCAAATGTGTAAAATAATATAAAAGAAAGACACATCCTAAAAATAAAAAAGTAATTTTCAGCCTTCTGAATATTGAAGTCTGTGTCGTTGTAGTGTAAAACAATGTCACCACCACCATGAAATTGAATGAATTTTTTGCTAATCACAATATCAAATGATCAGCACAAGAGCTTGAGTGATGATGGTAAGAGAGAGAAATTAAATTTTATGTTTCACTTCAAACACACTGTGTATTGGGAATATACAAATAAAATATGAGGTATTGAGTTTCTGCAGCTGAATCTGGCGAAATGTTACTGTATCTTATCCAACATATACTAAAAGTACAGCAGTTCCTGTCTTAATGATGCAGATCCAAATTAAAAAAAAAAACCCTGAAACAGAAACTACAATAGAAACTACTCTTTCTTACACATGCCTAACTTAAGAATAGTAGCAAGACGTCTCCCATTTCTGGCTAGACATATCTCATGCCTTAAATGAATTAATATCAGCAAGATTTTTGGTGTCTGCCAGAGATTTTTGAAGTACATTATTGCTCACACTGGACCTGATTATTATTTTGCCATAATAGTGCACACATAATTTTAGAGACATTCAGAAACAAGTCCTTCAGTTTCTTCAGTGTTAAAATGGCCAAGGTTTCCGAGCTGATGAGTATCATATCACCTCTACAGGGTTCAGAGAGAGACTGAAGTACAGAGCAACAAGGTGAAACTGTTGGTGCAAGGAATCCAAGGAATTTCAGAGGATTACTGCAGAAAAACTCAAGAGTGTTCACTTCAAAGAAGGATTTAGTGCAACACAGGATGCAAGAAAACATGCACCAGCTATATTCATTTAAGTAATTATTCTTTCACTAATACTTTTTATTCAATTTTTATTCAAATGATGCAATCATACAGAAATAAAATGAAGCTACTAATCGAACAAATATTTAATTTCCTTTTAATTACTGTATTAAAATAAAACCCATTTAATCTGCACACCTGCAATAATGTCATAGACAACTTTGTTACTGCAACACACCTTCAAGTCTATCAGCTCATGCAAGGCTCATGTGTAGCATACCATTACTCATATTTGACTAACAATAAGAACAGTATTTTAATTATATATTAAATATATATATAATATTTATATATTATTTATATATATATATATATATATATATATATATATATATATACACACACACACATATAGGGTAATTACCTGATCTTTGATAAGTTCTACTGCTGGTCTTTCAAGGTCTAGCTCATAACACAGCCTCATAAAAAGTGGCCCAAATTTAAAATTGTGTAAGGCTCTGATTCCATTCTGTTCATGGTACCTACGGGAAAGATTAAGGAATTAATCACACACAAGGCATGGAATTTGCCAAGGGAGAACAGCTTTAAATAGCAAAATCTGCAGGTGCAATGACAGAGGCACATTTTCCCAGCTACACCAGCCAAAGATATGTAGCTAACAGGAAATTAATTTTAAGGAAAATTATTATTTTGATCAAACAAATAGATTAACTGGTAATAAATATTTTCTTTTATTACCAATAAAGTAACTTTCATTGGATAAATAATAAAATGGGTGTCTGCCTTGAAAATTCAGAGCTACTTTATCTTCTATTCATGGAACAACAGCAAAGGAAGTTGCAGCAGTTTATTTTAGCAGCAGTACCTGCTAAAATACCTCAACAAAAAGATAAAGATTGTGTATAATGCCTATATTGTATTTACTGGGAAAGCTTTCATTCACAAAACCTGGTTGCAGGCCAGTTTATAACCAGGCATGTCTTGGCTGGAATGCCCCAAAACACCTCAGCCCCTCAGCTGTGGGATATTTTTTCTCTCTGGTTCACCACACCATAGGACACCCACTTTGCTCCCACAGCTTAACTCTCCTTTGACCTGAGAGTCTCTAAAAGGTTGGAAGATCCAAAGTATTTAAATAAAAATGCAGCCTTAAATCAAGGGATTAACTATACATATTGCAGCTGAATTAGGGCAAGACTTCAACTGCAGATATAATCTGGCATGATCTAATAAAAGCAAAAAGATAAAGACAGAAAAGACTGTTACCTGGATTGTTAAAAATACCTGTAAATCACTTCTCTGGCTAGTTCCACATCAGATGAAGTCTGACATAAATGCAGCAAATTTTTTAATTCATTTCTGAAAATTATTCCATTTTTCCTTAGTTTTTCTTTAATATTTTTAAAATATTGATCTGAAAACAAAACACATACAGCAGCAGTCTATAGGCCATTCCATTACCTGAATTTAATACCTGCTACCTGAAACACGGAGAGTCAATGAAGCAAAACTCTTAGTTTTTTTCACCAAGAAAAACTGCATAAAACTTCTAACAGACAAGCATGCCAATGTGTCCCCATGAAGTCATGTCAGGCTTAGAAAACCAAGGAGATGCTTACTGTGAACTTAATTTCACTATATATGTTATGGAGCATATCAGGCAATGGAAAAGTTTTAACAGGGAACAAAGTTTTGTCAATTTCGTGTTCTTCTAAAAAGCAAGCAAGCACACAAAACCATTTCCACTCAGCATTCAAATGACCATAAGAATTTCTACTCAATACTGTTCATATAGGAAGCTTAAATTTCTTCACAGCTGGTGAACACATAAAGACTTTCCTACATAATCTATTTCTTTAAATGGGCATAAACTTGGAGTTGCTGCCCTTCTGCTCCAAAAGAGAGGGTTCTCTAGCCAGCACATTTTCCTATGACAAAGCAAGCGCAAAGACTTGTCCTTCAGCTGGCAATTTCAAGCCTCTGACTCAGATATACACAAGATTAAAATCACATATATTACCTGGCAGCTCCATTCCTCTCATGGTGCTGACACCATCTTGGGCAATTAAAAAAAAAAATTAACTTTTCTGTAGCAGTTACTGGGTCACTGCTCTTCCCAAGACCACAAGAGGTGCAAAGTAGGCACCTCAGAGAACAATATATATAGTTACTTAATACAAATCTGTTGCAACATGCAAATACAAGTCCTTACTCAAGGCTGAGGTACAGAATTGAAGCCTGTGAAGCCAGACAAATGCATATGTACAAGTGTGCATATTCTATGGATGTGATGTGTTCAAAGTGTGCAGAAATTTCAAAAATATTTGGGATCTGACCTGTATTTACATTATTCTAACTAATTGTATAACTGCTGCAGCTAATAGTACAACTATTGCTACTGTAAAATAATTGTAGTTAATATTTGCCTTATAACAACAACAACAACAAATAACAGCTATTTTTATATTCTGTATAACAGTTATTACTGCTTTTCCCTAAAGTTTCTAAATCAAATTTACTACTAGCCATAATTACTCCTTTTCTCCTTTCAAGCATAATATTAAACACCCAATCCAGAAACAGTGCACACATACAGATAAATAGGTGCTTGGAACAATGTTTTTTACTAGTTTTCAAAGGATATAGTTTGCACAAAACCAGAAGGTCAACTGTGACCTATGCACAATATTTGCCTCCTATTAACCTGCTTTAGTAGGAATGATTGACCCACAGCAACGTTTCTCAAGTTCAGGATGAATAAACTCCGATTTGAGTATATCATTATCCCAGCAAAACATAACAATATTATGACCTACAACTGCACAACTTAAATTCTACTTAATATAGAAAAAACATCAGGATGATTTTACTTCCCTCTCTGTCCCAGAAGAATGGTTTATATAAAGCTAGATCTGATTATTTGTCCCTTCTTGCCTTCAAATTAACTACAACCTTTGGAACAGTTGTCAAATTGTATCACTAGCACAGCCAAGCATGATAAACTAGGAGTTTTACTTTGCTTTGCTTAAATAATAAGGGCAGATTTATACTTATATTTATATCTATATTTATGTTTCTTAAAGAAAGGAATTGGTATACATTTTAAATAGCATGACAAAATCAGAAAAAATCCACTGATCCTGCTCCTACATCAATTTGGAAAAGATGAATTTTCATGTTTTGAGTAGCATATATCATTTGAAAAGGGGTGTACAACTGAGAACTCACATTAGGCAAAAAAAAAATCTAAAAAATATGATAACAAAATTTGGGGAGCAATTAAAAAAAATCCTTTGAAAGCCTTTTTCTGGATAGTAAGGTAACTATGTAGCTTTGTATTAACTTTCTGGGATGATATTATACTTGAATCAAGATTTGTAGAATGAAACAGGTTTTTTTAATTAGACTATCTAACAAAGTTGGAAAAGTGAGGGCACAAACATTTCAGTCATTTATGTAAACACCTTTTATACATTAAAGCTTCTCAACACACATTCTCAACACAGCATAACTAATACTACATTTCATTCTACAAAGCCCCAGATATCCAATAATGTTAAGTACAAAATATGTGCAAGAGGAAGACACAACTTGTTTCTTTAAATTAGGTCAATTGGTGTCATATTATCATGACTTTGTTTCCTTAGACTCATGCTAAAGTGGTGATTATAAAATAAATGTATGTATACCTTTGCTGCCATGAAGCTCATTTCTAATTGCCACTTTCATCTGCTGAAATTCCTGTAACTTTATATCTTCTTCTGTCAGCAGATACCTCTTCCCTGCCATAAGAAAAAAAGAGGAAGATTGAGTTTTATGCTACATTGTATGATTTAATTGCACGGAATCTGACATGTATGAATTCCTGTAACAGTGTGATGCCAGACCACTGGGATATGACACCAAAAAAACAAATTGCAAAAACTGCAGGTACTCACTTTGCTGACAAAAGAACCCAAATAATATGTCACAGCTTTCCAGAGCTTATGTGTACAAGGATGAAGAAGGATCCATTTTCTTTGGATATGCAAAAGAAAAACAAGAGGCTTCATTCCTCTTCACTAAGCCAAGGTACCAGAAGATTCTGCACGAAATTCCGGCCCCTCTTTATACTTTTCTAAAGATTTGTCTTGTTTTCCTTTGTTTTCCACAATTTACTAGTGGCACAACTTGCTTACCCCACAAGTGCTGTCCTTGCTACTATAAAATGAATCATTCTGGAAGCTCCAAATGCAGTAGGAAGACACAAAAAGCTTGGTTTTTTTTAATTTAAAAAAACCCCCAAGTGTATTATTTGGATTGTAGTAACCCTTGGGACACCTAATAATAATGTTCTGCTGCAGTACAGACATCAGAGGTAAGACAGTCCCTGAGCCTAGAACGTCAAAATTAACTTTGGGTGCTGACTTTGACTGTACTGTGTTGCAAGCTGCTTCAAAACATCATGCAAAATCTATTGACAAGATTTTGCTGTCACAAAAACAGGTCTCCAGAGGATTTTTATTTCCAAACTACTGACTTTGTAACAGAGAGTAACAAAAACACCTTACATTGTTACAATCTAATATTTTAGGAGTTTGGCTTATAAAGGATTATTTGAATTGTGAAAGGACAGGAACAAGTATTGTACTGAGCTAGATTGTTTATTCTCATCCTGCATATCCCTAGGAAAACGTAACTGGCCATGTAAATAAAAAACATTTGTCTTCTAAGCAAGTGAAGCATGATAATGACACGCTTCATAAAACCTGAAGAAAAAAAGTCCATTAAATGGCACATTTATCCATTAAATTTAATTGAAACAGTCCCAATGGGTAAACAAATACATTTTATTCAGCAAGAAATTGACCTGTATTACACTGCCATTTCCTTCCCACAGATCTCTGCTGGTCTGGCAGTGAAAGACCATCCTTGTTGTCCTTTCCAAAGCTGGTGCAGAAATCATGCTGGTGCCTGGGATTGGACCAGCACACCATCAAGGACACTCAGTGTCAAAAGAGAGAGTAGGGCAGCAAAATTTTATCCTTCTTGAATTCAACTTGCTGAATTGGACCGCCTCCTTAAATTCACACCTTACAGCGTCACACAAAACAAAGGGACCACCAAGGAAAAAGGAGAGAGATGGATATGAGAGCTGGCATGTGCAGGTGGCGCAGGTTATCCCAGAGAACTCAACCAACCAAGCTGCTTAGGGTCAGGCACACTGCAACCCTCTATATGGCCAGATCCTGGAGGGGAGGGCAGAGCATCACTCAGAGAGAGGGGGTCTCCATTCTCTGAGGGGTGTAATATAGATGTAACCTGAGCAAAACCTTCAGCACTGCTGGCACAGCGGGCCAGGAGCCCAGCCAGGGATTAGGCTGGGGAGTCCTCTGCCATACACCTATTTTCCATGAGCCTCTTTTTCCTTATCCTAGGGTTTGGATAAGGCTGTCATCCTCCAGAATAAATACACATTTATGCAGCTGCAGGTTTATTTGTTTGGTTGTGGTTTGCGTGTTTGTTTGTGTTTGGTGGGTTTTTTTTGGTGTGGTTTTTTTTTGTTGTTGTTGTTGTTGTTGTTTGTTTGTTTGTTTGTTTTTGTTTTTCTTATTTTTTGTTTCTTTGGTTTTTTGGGGGGGTTTTTTTGGTTTTTTTTTGTTTTGTTTTGGCTTTTTTGGGGGGGGTTGGTTTTTTTGTTTTGTTTTGTTTAGTTTTTGTTTTGGGGTTTTTTTGGGGTTTTTTTGTTTTGGGGTTTTTTTGGTTTTGTTTGTTTGTTTTGGGTTTTTTTGCTTGGTGGTGTGTTTTGGTTTTTTTTGTTGTTGTTGTTGTGTTTTTTTTTTCAAATGTCATATCCTGACAGCAGCAAGGAGGGGATTTGCTGACTAACACTGACCTCTGGGGTCAGTGGGATCTTATTTCCACCTTTCAGCGGGGCCTACAAGACAGCTGGAATGGAACATGCACAAGGGCATGTAGTGTCAGGACTAGAGTCAAAGGCTTTGATTAGAGAAGAGGTTTAGGTGAGATATAACGAATAAATTCTTTACTGGGAGGGTGGTGAGACAGTGGAATAAGTTTCTCAGAGAAGCCGTGTGGCTCCAGCACTCCTGGACATGCGGAGGGCCAGGTTGGCTGGGGCTCTGAGCAATGTTGTCTATGAAAGGTGTCCCCACGGCACGGGGGCTCGCAGCGGATGATATTTAGGGTCTTTTCCAACCCAGGCCATTCTGTGATCGCTCCACCGATTCCGTGACACCGACTCTCCCCGCGGGGAAACTCTGCCGCGCCAGCTCGGCCTGCCCACTGCAGCCGCGCAGGAACTACAACTCCCGGCATGCACATGGCTTGCAGCAACAGCAGGGCCTGCCGGGAGCTGTAGTACCCCGCTACCTCCCCATCCCACCGTCAGCCCCGCTCCCTGGTGCCAGCCATCCCAGCCACCCACCCGCTCCTCACAACCCGCGGTACCTGCGGGCGCACAGCCCCAGCCTCCCGTGGCGGGCGGGCGGACCGCCGAGCGCCGCGCCGCCTCCCACACGGCCCGGCCGGAGCCGCCCGCCAGCACCGCCGCCATCTCACGGCCGGGCCCGGCGGGGCGGAGCGCTCGCAGCCTTTCCCCGGTTTACCACCGCCCGCCTCCTCCGGCCCCGGCACCATGGCCGCCCCCGTGCTCCGGCGGGCCGTGCTCTCCGGCGGGAGCGCCCTCGGCTCCATGGCCGCCCCCGGGCTCCGGCGGGCCGTGCTCCGCGGCGGGAGCGCCCTCGGCGCGGCCCCAGGTCGGTGCGCGGCTGGCGGGGCAGGGGGAGCCTGAGCAGGGACGGGGTGCTGCTGCCTCATAGGGATTTCACTCGGTTTTTCCCTCTCCCTCTTGCGCGCCTGTGTGTGTGTGTGGAGTTGGAGATAGGTCAGAATGGCTGGTGTGTAGTGCAGGAGACTGTTCGTAGCTCGACATCGTAGGAGGACCTAGGTTAAGGAGGAAAACCTTAAGGTTAGGGAGGGGAAGCCTGGGTTAGGGAGGACCTGGGTTAGGGAAAGCCACGCGGAATTGCGCTGGAGGCCCCAAAGCGTCGCGTGTTCAGCAAAACTGGTACCGGCGGTGACAGGAGCAGCACCGAGGCTGATGTTTGGGAAGAGCCAAATGACCTTTGGGGAAGGACTGAGCCCAGTAAGGTTGGGTACAGTGTGGTGGCTGCTGCTCTTTCCTTCCTGGCCGAGCCCTGTGCTGTGTCCCGGGCCCGGCCTGTGCGCCCTCAGTGCGGTGCTCCCACACCGGGCCTGTGTGTGCTCCCCAAAATACCCCCCAGAGAAACCCTCCTCCTTAGCCGAGAATGAATGAATGAATGAATGAATGAATGACTGAATGAATGACTTTGTGTTTATGCTAAGGGAACAAAAAAACCCCCGACAATAAAAGACCAGAAACCCGCCCCCCCTTCCCCAGTCTTTAGCGTGCCTCTTTTATCAACATAAGGAAAAAGACTGCTAAAGGAAACGTCACCAACCACCATTTAAAAATTTAAAAATTATTATTATTAATTTTCTGGCTGTTTGGTAAAGTGTTGCACATATTTTTGCGGAATTCTGTGTTCTGGATCTTTTTGGTAATAACTTCCTGAGGCGTTAAGTGCTGGATGTGTGGGGTATAATTGGCTGTCAGGAGGATCATAAGAAGGAAAGATTATTTCACAACCAAAATGGAACTTGTAGTGCTTGCAGGTGGATATTTAGATAAAGATTTTTTTTTTTTTTTGGCCTAATGTAATTTCTCAGTTGTACACCCCATTCCAAATGATTTAGATAAAGGCTTTGAAGTAGTTGTTAACACTTCTCTGTAGCTTTGTACTATCTATTTAAAAAATATTCTTATTTCATAATGTCACTTCCTGCAACCTTCTGTGTGTATTTCTGTATCTTCCATCCAGGAAATTTTATCCAGGTGTTCCTCATGCATTTTCAAGACCTCATAATTTATGAGTGATACACAAATTCTTCCAGCTGAAGCATTTTCTGTTTTGTTTCAAAAGCTAGCACAGCTTCTTGAGCAGTTCTGGTGGTACAAAGAATGTTTGGAAAAAGCTTTCCAAATTTTTTTTCAGTGAGTCTGCAGTCCATAGGAGATGGAGGAATGGAGATTATAAAAATGAAAGTATTTTCAGTGAGACATACCTTTATAGGTGGAAATAATAACCATTCAGCTACAACAGAAGAGCCTGTTTGTGTGTTGAGCTGGAGTGTTTTGGCTTATGTTTTTAAACTACATTTAGCTAATTGCTGACATTTGATGAAAAAGGTTTGTCTACACAAAGAAGTTGCTTTTGTTGTTGAAGTTTTTTTCTGCCTTTACAAATTTGCTATTTTCTTAAATACGGAGTTTAGGTTTGGAGATACTTGTTTCATGCTGGAAAAAAAACAAACTTTTGGGGAAAGCTTTTCAGTTTTAAATATTACAGTGTAATAGCTGATCCAAATATAAAGAGTCTGAATTTTCACGTTAGTAGCTACTGACATAAAGACAGTTTAATGCACCCCACTTGGTAAATGTGACAGAAAAAAGTGGTACCTAATAAAATGTTTGTTTAGAGCTGCATAAGCAACCCAGCTTACACAGTGATTTCTCTCTTCATTAGGTCGGAGATCTCTTCTTTCCTCAGCCTATGTGGATAACTCAAAATGGGAAAAGAGAAAAAAAGAGGAGCATAACCTGGGTGAGAAAAGCTTGTTTTTTGTCTCCACTTTGTTTAATTAATTGCAGCTTGAGCTTATTTTTAGTTACCTTACCATCTTTGAAATCCTTCAAAATAAAAAAGGGTGTGAAACAATATGCCTCTGACCTTCTATGTCAAAAAGTGCTGAACATGTTAAAAATTTGTCATATGTATTCAAAGCCATAGTGCAGAAATAAGTTAGAATTTTCCTGTTTACCTAATGTTCAATTTCTACAAGCTGATTTTTTTATTTCACAAAATTCAAAGTGTATAACTGTCTGTGACTGATATCTTCATTGATGTTGTTTTAGCAGTACTGCAGCATGGAAAAAAAAGCTATTCTATAAGTATTACAAGAAAATAATATGAAAAGATATTTTTTTAAAGAGGAGATTTTCCTCAGGGTTTTGCAGTTTCTTCTTAAATTATAGATTTTGTTTAGGAGAGGGTGGGGAATGAAGCTAACCTTTATTTTCAAGAAGTTATATGTTAAACAGTATCTCCTGTGCAAATTTTATAGCTAAATTACTTGTCTAGATTACATTTGAAATGACATTTCACTGTCTTTTTGGTGGCTACATTAAATATATGCCTTGCAAAGCATTTTTCCATGCTAAAGATAGGGTTGGTTTTTTTTTATTTTGTACCACAGGTGTTTTATGAGACTCCTTATTCAGAGTGTTTTCATTACTGGGCCCCTAAACTGTGGTTGTTACTTGCAACACAAATTATGAGGCTGAAAGAAGAATCATCAGGTGAAATTCAGGGGCTTTTGTCAGGCAGGAGGACAGACAAAATGATCAGACTGATGTTTTTTATGCACTAATTTGTTTCTTTTATTTGCCTGTGAGCATTTAGGTGGGAATTGTCAACATGTACTGATGAGAAACAGCCAGTGTGTCCTCATGTCTGTAGCTTGGATCCTGCAGAGACTGTTAATGCCTTGTTACACTTTGCTGTCAGTAGGACTGCTCATGCAGTGTATTTTGGGCTGGAGCCACAAGATTTGTGCCCTGGGATGCATTTGAACTAGTCACCTCCAGGTGAAAATGGATTCTTATTTTGGCAAATGTCACAGCCAGCAGAAATCCACAGCGGAGGAAAACGCTTTGCTCGTGTTGGTACAATCCGTGTTTGGCTTTCTCCAGGCCTGGCAAGACCTTCTGTGACTGCTTGGCAGGCACAGTTCTTGCTGCTCCTCTGCTGATGGTCTTGAGCCAAAGCAGATGTCTGTTCCACGATTTTCAAAGAACTGCTTTGCATTTTCATTTTGTGTTCACAGAAAAGAGAAAACAAGTTAACACGGTGTCAGCTGTATTAGCATTTTCGGAGGGGAGACAGCCCTGCAGACGTCTGCTCTGTGGCTGTCAATTGTGTGGCTGCACATACAGTCTTGTCTGTACTGACTGGTGATAATAGCTGGAGTCAGTTCCTTGTGTTGAGGAAATGCTCTTTTATTTGTGTGTTTCAGACGTTGTTTCAGAGCTGTGTTGTGAGGATACTTTTAAAGGAAAAAGAAGGGTTTTTTGATTTTAAAGTCAGTTCCATTTCTCTGCTGCAATGATATGCTGTCTCAGACACAAACCCATTTACTGCGTCCATGTAAGACATGCTTGATTGTCTTCTCTGTAGCCTCAGTTTAGAATCCAGGTATGAATGAGTTTAGCAAACTTCACTACTGAAAAAAAATTATGGGAAGGAGCAAGACTGTGTTAAGTGCACCAAAATGCTTTTGTTCAAGAAGATAGGAACTGAAAATGTGTTAGTTTGGAATTTGAAAATTGCTTGTTGGTAGGAAGATACCTGCTTAGAAGTAATTTCTATTCCACTCATTAAAAATGAAGTATCAAGGAAACCAGAATCCCAGGGGATGGGAGAATCCAGGTGAGAGAGAAAATTTCTGGGTTTTGATTCACAGTACCTAAATTGGCTCATCTGCAACACCAGGTGGCAGTGCTGCCCTTACAGACATGAATAATTTCCATTCAAAGCCTTGTTCAGCACAAAGCTGTTGTTCTTTCCAGTTATGTGGAAATAGAGATAAACGCGGAACAAATAAATTTGTAAGGCAAAATACTTTCCTAAAATATAAATACCTTTATATTTTAGTTGTGTCTTTAAAATAAAGCACCAGTCAGCCTGTGAATTAAGGTATTAGCT
This sequence comes from Zosterops lateralis, assembly GCF_965231275.1. Classification (NCBI taxonomy): domain Eukaryota; kingdom Metazoa; phylum Chordata; class Aves; order Passeriformes; family Zosteropidae; genus Zosterops; species Zosterops lateralis. The sequence goes on along the minus strand of NC_139800.1, from coordinate 4,589,661 downwards.
CTGCCTGTCAATCCCAGGACAGGATTTATCCCAGGATAAACAATCTCAGTTGTATCATCATTTCCCACCACTGGATCAGAACTCTGTCTTGAATGAGCCACTTCTAAGAATACAAGGGTGTAAGCAGAATAAAAGTGACTTTATATGGTGGCCAAATGTGCCACTTATTGATAATGTGCTACTTGTTGATGTGGCTGCATTCTGTGGATAGATGCACACTGTGAATCAAACTGAAACTGGGATGATTTCCTAGGACACCAAACTGGAAATCATAACCACTAATTTGGAAAGTGAGGGTCAGTGTTTTCTGAGTCATTGTCCTGAAACACCCTGTTGCAGGCAACAAGATGTTGAGTTTCTGTGAACAAAGGAAAATAAAATTGACTGTGATATCTCATATACCAGTGTTACAGAATCTTCTGTCAAGTCACAGCCTGAAATTAAATGATCTAAGCTTATATTTATGGTTTGTTTCATTAATTTTGTTAATTCTTGAATGTGCAGTAATATATTTTTAGGGAAATCAAATTTATGGAGTTAATCTTGTAGAGATGTATTTTTAGGCTGCATGTATGATTGTATAGACTAGTGGTGTTTTTAATGAGTCAGATAATAGGATTTGCAATATGTATCTGTCAAAATGTACACAAAGTTTTGGTTTGTGCATTAAAATACTGGTCTGGTTTATATATCAATGTAAGCACTCAGGTTTTCCCACCAACAATTCTTGGGCGTTCACATGCTTCCATTCTAGTACTGCTGTCAGGATGCTTTAACTAAGAAGAAACTTTAATCTTGATTTTTGAATAGCAACTTATGGAGCCAACCTGATTTGCAAAAATTATTTCAAATTATGAATTTGAGAAGAAGAAGTCTGGATTGAGGTGTTCTTCACAGAAAACAAGCTAGGAAATAATTACTCATTGCAATTAATTCCTGTAAAGTTACAACTGCAGAAACAGCAGCTTGTCTGAAAAAAAGGCTAAATTTCCCATTACCTTCATTTTTCTGCTATTCTTTTAGATTTAAGTAGCCCTCATTTTGTTGTTTGTCTTACACTGGAGATGATAGATAAATGTTTAATGTTGTATGGAGTTCATAGATAAGTGCTTTCCATACTGTAGACCTAACGGAGAGTTTCAGCTTTGTAGAGAGCAATAAAGGTCAGTCATTAAAATTCTATGTGTGAAATCTCTCAGAGGATGCTGCTGTATAATGACTAACAGCCTTGTGATCTTGTATTCACGGCATTGTCTCCATTTGGTTTGAATTCTACTTAAGTAGTCAGTTTTCTAGAGTGGGCTCTTCATCTTCATGAGCACCCAGACAAAAGAAATGCCAAGCTCAGGGCTTGAGTGTGGCCCAGAATGGTTGTAGGGATCTCCTTCTACTTTCGGGAGGGTGATGCATAACACAACCAGTTCTGGAATAGATAAATGTCCTCTGAGTCCCAGGTCCACGTTGCTGTATCATCAAAGATACCAGGTTTTGAAGCAAAAACTTCTTTTCTGCTGTCTCAAAAAGGAGATAAGGAATGGTGGATGACAGTTGACTTTATTTAGGCAAGGACCTACCTGGTGCTTTGATCTGGATAAGCTGATTTTGTCACAGCATCCCTACTTTCTAACTTCTGGTGCTGCTGGGAATGCTCCCTGTGCCTTTACCTATGTGCTCCATCATGACCTTTGTGACTTCTAGAGATGGGTAATACAGAGTCAAAGGTACTTACAGGCATTTTTTGTAAGGATTCCCATATAAATTTCTTTACCATTAAAAATTTGCATCTGTGTTTTGGTGGTTATCTTGTATGGTATGGCCTTGATAGCCCATATCACCTCAGCCTCTTGTGCTGTCTTTTGTAGGAGGTGGTATTGGCCTTACTAACTTTGCCACAAATTTCTCTTTGCTTTCATGATCATGAAAAGTTAGCCTTCCCTCAGCCAGAGGATAAATGCTTGTTTTGTGTTTTGAAGAACTCCTCAGGAGGTAAACATTCCTTGTAAACAAGGAATACTGCTGTGTGGCAGACAGCAGCATTGTAGAGACCAGGAGTCAGCTGTTTTATTCCAAGTCAGGTCTCTTAATAATTTTACTGAAAACTTCATCCATGTGCTATAATTTGACAGATTACATATAAGTCAGAGTAGCAGTGAATGTAATTTGTTTTGTTAAAACTGTACCCTCCAGTGTTCACTGTGGTACAGGTGTTTTTAAAGTCAGCATCCCTCAGAGACAGAGCACGTTACTGATGCAGTGCTGTTTCCTGCTTTGCAAGAGTAGGAGGGTTAGTCTGTTCTGATGTAGTGCTGCAATTTCAGCTTACTTCACATTTCGCTGGCTGGTGTGGAGGCAGGTTGACCTTTTTGGAAAATTAATTGTAAAATGAGCCAAGCCAGCAGCTTGCCAAGGATGGCCAGCGGGCCTTAGTGAGAGGTGTCAAAAGAGTGACTCACTGAGTAATAGCTGCAAAGGAGGGAGCAGTTCCAAATGTTGCAGAGGGAATGTGTTACATTTCTGGTCCTCAGGATGGAGGAGAATAACAATAAAGAGTATGATTGAGGTCTCTGAAGTTTATAGATTTGTTATCATCAGCTCATGGTCAAACAGATGACATTAGGCATATGCTGAGCAGCTTAGTCTTTGTGAGTAATCTTTATTTTCCAGGAGCAGTACAAAGCTAAAACTCCAAATTAAATTAATTTAACTTCCAATTAATTCATTAAATGCAATGGCTGGCTACTTGTTTGACAGTCAGAAGTTTAAGTTCCTGCATGGCCAGATTAATATCGTTACACGACTGCTGAAGCAGAATGCTGTAAAGCTACTTAGTTACTGTCACAGTGCCCCATTTGATTAACAGGATTTCTTTGAATTGCTGTTTGTGGCTGTAAGGTTTATCACTATGGTACCACATGTTTCTGTGTCTCATTGTTTTGCTGTAAAATAAAAATCCACGCCTAAAGCACTGTCCAGCATATGCTAGGCTTAAAAGCAAGTGATAATTTTAAAGACATCTGCTAATATTTTTTGTTTGAGATGACTTATGTTAGTTATACTAATTTCATCTAGCACTTTATAGAGTAGGGTTTTTTACCGTATTTTTCTAATAAGTTAGAATCATCATGTTAAGAACTTTCTCCTGTATTACTTCCTGTTAAAGTGTTCAACAATAATTGAAAGTACTCTTTTCATACAATTTTAAAATGGTATCTTAAGAACCCAGAATTTGATTTCATGGACATGGGTTCTAGCTTATATGGTTCTAGCTCTGCAGATTTTCCTGTTGTGCCAGTTGATTAAACACGTGCTTTTTCTGCTTTCTCCAGCTGACTTGGCCCACTTAATGGACAGAACCTATGAAAGAAAACTGCCTGTCAGCTCTTTGACAGTAGCCCGGGTAAGGAAATAAATCCCAATCATAAACTGGTAAAAGTGACTGTGGAGTGCTTGTGTAGTGAACTGAGAGGCAATAAATGATACCACTTCTGTTAGAAGTTCAGGGGTCATAAATGTCTTGTTATATTATTAAATTGCTGCATAAAGCTCTTTTATTGGTACTTTGTAGTTGTTAGTTAGTACCCAGACCATGGAGTCTTTGAAAGCAGAATTATTTTTTTTATCGGGCCTTACTTCTGTTGGGTTGTGTATTTCCCTGATATCTGTTTCCTACCTTCCTATGGTTTCTGTCTTTGTGAGATCTTTAAAACCTCCTCAGCACTGTGTCAGAACCCAGGATGCTGAGGGAATGCATTGAATTAGTACACTGCAGTGTCCCTCTTCCTCCAGTTCCAGGCTTCTTTTAGGGTGAGGTGGAGGTGAACATATTTTGCTTTTATACCTCTCTGTCATTGCAGCAGACTGAGACAGAATAAATGCTGACGTGGGTTAAGCAAAGCCATTATTTTTACTGGAATTAGTAACCAGTTCCATCCTCTAGATGGGTTAGTCTGGAAAGGGGGAAGAGGAGCAGAAATACTGTAATGAAGAAGGAGAAACAATATGCCATTTGTTTGAAAAACAAACTAATTTCAGTCTTCAAAATTATACTGAGAAGCTGAGTTATCTCAGTAATATCCCTAATTAGTAATATCACTAATTGGGATAATTTGCACCTCTGACTGAGGAGTCACAGAAGGCTTTGTTCAGTTACAAGGCAAGCATTGGCACAGACCAAGTGTTCTTGACCATTGCTTCTGAGACAGTGTCCATGAGAGAAATGGGTGTTCCTCTCCTTTTTACGAATCAGATTTATTCCTTTCCTGCTTTGGGCTGTCCTCCCTGGAAAAATGGCATTTTCAGGTTGTCAAGCAGCCCCACTTTCCAATACCTTGAGCTAACATCAGGTTATGACTTTCTGAAATGTAGGTAAAGCACACAGCTATGCTATTGCCATGCTCAGAAGATGGGATCTCTGTGTATACAGCATGCAAAGAGAATTAAGAAATGGGAGAGACACCAAATACCAGTCAGCTGAAATTATTGTTTTTAATTTAGGCTTAGGGTAAAGAGAACTACTGACCTTGAGAACATATTTGTTTATTCTGAACCAAAGGTATTATATTATAAAGATGCTGTAGTGTTCCAGCACCTTCATGCTTATATTAGTAAAATGTACAGGAAAATGGGATTCAATGTTACCATAAGACAAAGTCTGGTTGTAAACTTGGCTTGTATTTAAGTATTTGATAGCACTGGGAGTTCTGTAAGAAGACATGATTGTAAATGGGAGGACAGTTGTTCTCTGCAGTGTGAGAGAGTGATTTTTTTTCTTACTGTTATTTATAAGTGCAGTGAAGTACAAAATTTACAGTCTCTGTGCTTCAAAATATGTAGTATGAATAGGTAACCTATAGGGAAAAGAATATTATTTGAAAAAAGCAACAAGGCATATCAAGACTCACTAAAAATTGTGGCAAAAATATAAGGAAGTGAATATATGCTTAAAATAAAGGGTATGATTAAAGAGCAAAAGATTTAGCAAAAATACAGGATACTGCGCTATAGATGTTTAATCCTCAGATGGCTTTCAAGATGCATGAAGTTTCTCAGAATTAAGGAAAAGGGTTGTCTCAGTTTAAAAAGATTTGAGTTTTAGCAGTCTAGAAGAAGCCAGAATTAGGAGCAAGCAAAGATGTGAAGAATTCCAGTGCTGTCAGGCAGCTAAATATGCCAGACAAATGTATTTTGTTACTGCGTTTTCTTCTAATATGCTTCATGTGACTGTTCCCTTTTTAAGGTTTTATTTCCTATTTTTTAATCAGTTTGTTGACAACATTTCTTCACGAGAAGAAGTGGATCAAGCCGAATACTACCTTTACAGGTAAGCATCTTTTCCCCCTAACACAAACCTGGAGTCATGTGAGTAAATACCATGAAGTCTTGCCCTTTGAAGACTGACCCTTTCCAGCTTCTTGGCTTTGATTTCTCTCTTGCATCTCTTTTTTTTTTTACAACTCACAGCCAAGGGCTTTCTTGCCAACTTCTCCATGGTTATGGCTGCCCTTCTCTGGACCTCTGGCATTGTCTCCTGTCAGGCATGTTAATCTGAGACACAGAGCAACAGCTAATGCAACCTCCAGCTGTGGTTTATGTTAGAGATGCTGAAATTATGAGGAGTCATGTTTGTTCACAGTTTTTCCTGCTGATACTTTTTTCTTATCTGAGTCATTATTTATTTAAATTTACAAGATGTTTGGATTTCTAAGTGTAGGGTTCAAGGAAGCTTGTTTCCTTAGAACACAGAAGAATGAAAATGGGCATCCTGTGGTAATGATCAGGTCAAGGCTGAATGAAATATATTGTCCCCTTAGTATTTGTATGTTTCTTTGTAGTTCACTTTAGGGATGGGTTGTTAGGGTCTTTGGCAACAATTTTTGTGTTGATTGAAGTGTACAGGGTACCTTTTCTGGTAGTGTCAGGTTGAATGCTTGCTTGCTTCGTGTCAATATTGACTCAATATTGACTTCAAGAAGGTAGCAATTATTGTTGATCACTAGAATAAATTAGTTCTCTTAGCACAGTTGCACATACATTCTGAGAACTAAGTTTTGTGATGGGGAAAGTAACACATCCTGTCAAAGCTCATGAGAGAGCATCCTTAAAAATAATGTCAGGTTGTTATTTGTAAATAATAATGATTGAGTTTTTTTAGTTAAGGTGTTTTCTGGATAGCTGCTTCAATTATATGTACAGTTTTAAGTAAATGACTGCATTAGACTTCAGATTCCTGATTCTGTGGTACTGTTGGGAAAGTATCCCAACCTTGGAACTTAAAGATGGAAACAATGGAAATGGGTTAGTACTACCAATATCCTGTAGTTTAAAAATAAAAGTAGGAAGAAGAATCTTTCACATAGGGGAGGTTAGTGGAGTTTTCATTCCTTTTGATCAAGATTCCACTAGTCTTATCAGAATCTGTGGTCAGAAATCCATTTTCCATCCTGCAACAGCAGAGATGAAGACAGAAGAAGGTAAAGGCAGTTAAATGCAAGTGCTTTTAGTAACATTTAGTATCTTTTAGTAACACTCTTGAATGCATTATGCCACATGACCGTAAGTCTTGTCTGATGGAGTCAGGCCCTCTAGGGCCAGCAGTTCCGAGAGATCTTTGACTTCTCTGGCAAGAAAGTGGGATAGTTTTAATTGCTAAGTCTCAAAATCCAAGTAGTGATGTGTCTGTGCTATATTTTATGTATTCTTTCTTCTCGAAGAAAGAAGTTCGAAAAGAGTGACAAAAAGTTAGAAGCAAAGATGGTCCATAGTAAGAGGGAGAGAATATTGTGGGAATCTCTAGCATGTAAATATCCTTCTTAGTCTTAATGTGTGCCTGGTTAGTACCTCAGGTAAAAACACAGGATTTCTATCCTTAAGAACATACTCTAGTAGAGAGTGTTACAGTTCAAAACAAATCATGGTTATTTACTATTTTCCTAAGATAAAATTCCACTATGGTTGGTGGGACTATAGCTGTGTGCATATCAAATATAATCATTTGTCATTGATACAGATTTTAGTCATCCATATGGAGAGAATAGAAAAGTATTGATGTGTCACACGGCTTGTCAGACATGCTCTGACTGGAATTTTTCTTCTGTGTATCCCTGTGATGTTGCTTTGTTTTGGTATTGCAAAATGCTGTCTTTTGGTAATATTAGCATCAGTTTTCAAGGACACTTCATTACAGCATTGATCCATAAAATTATTCTCAAAATAGACATGTATGCAGGTAATGAAACAGTGTAGAGAGGTCTGTAATTCATGTAAAAGTCCTAATTATAACAGCATTTTCTCTGTCAAGTGGAAGTAAGTGTTCTAGCTTCAGGATATAGGAGATGTGGGTATTTGCAAGACCTTTTTGTAGGTGTTTACATTTACAGGTGTGAGGATGTTTGACACAGAAAAATGTCCCGTGTAAATGGCCATACCATGAAATATAAACGAGGGCTTTAGGGAGGGAAAGTTAAGCAGCAGAGAAGCTTTGACAATAAATCTTTTCCTGCCTTAATGTGAAAGTTCCAAGTACAATTTTTCTTTTGTTTAAGGAGATTAAGCTTCTGAACAGGAGAAAGGCAGTATCAAAGAAAAACTGGTTTATATCCAATTTTTATGTTTTATGTCTTCTGAGGTATAAGTCCATTGCAAACAAATGTTGTGTACATGGCCTGGTTGTATGACTGTATGTGCATTTGCCTGAACATACTTAATCAAAATGCTCCCAAAGTCCTTTGGTTTTCCCATTAGATGCTTGTAGAGTGTAAAGAGGGGAATTTGATATCTTTCCCTAGTGTTTGGAGCCTCTGGCAACCTGAGGGGAAGGGTAATCAATTCCAAGGCCCCTCCCAGGTTGGGAGATGTTCCTGGTACAAAAGGCAAACAGCCTGTGGGAAGAATCAGAGGAAAGTAATGGTATTTCCATGCTTGCAGTGTGGGGTTTTCCTGGAGATGGGAGTGACAGATTTGTGATTGTTAGCTCTGTAGACTGGAAACTCTCCATCTATAATGTGAGGCAGAACATAGTTTTAAAAAGTAGTATTCTGGAGCATTACCATAATGCATTTAGGATCCCAAAATAAAATATATGTGTTATATTTAGACCTATCCTTTTAAAGCAGTGGATCTCCAGCCATACTGTCTCCGCAGAGGATCTTGAGCTCTCAAGAATAGCTGAGTGGAAACTGCTCTGCTACATTGTGGAACATGTCAGTAAGATGGTAAAGGCCAGTTTGAGGCATGATGTCATCTGCTTTCAGTGCTCCTCTTTTTGTTCTCTTCTGAATACCTCCCCCCCTCTGTTAACTGTCAGACTTTTAAAAAAAAATCCTTTCATCTCCTAGGATCCCAACAAAAATTCTCATCAGAATGCAGAGCACTTTCAGCCAGATCAAAGATCTGCAGTTCGCTGTACTTTGTCCTGTCTCACTGAGATGTCACTATTTCACACATCAGGGTGTTTTTCATATGATTGAAACATTAGCATAATGAAGAGAGGTTTTGTGATGTGGTAACTGCTGATTTTCTATGTAGGTTTTATGCCAACAAAGATTTTTCAATGTGTGTGAAAAGAATGGCTGAAGTTTTTGTTGTTTTTTTTTTTTTTTTTTTTATGTTGAGATTCCTCAAGAGAATTTTTAATTGCATTAAACCCATGACCCACCATGTAGAAAAAAGTATACAAGTGTCTGCAGAGCATATACACATACAAACACATTCTCCAAACTCTTGCACAACCTGCCTAGATCTTTTTAATACCTTTCTGTGATTAGCAATTTTTTTTTTAACAGAGCTGTTTATTCAGACTTCAGGATTTATTACCTGGGGTCTGTATTTGATTATGATCACAAAATGGGACAATAGCAAATGATTAAAAGTTATTCTTAGATGTTCTGTCTTCTTTAGAATCATCGTATTGTTTAGGTTGGGTGGTAGTAAGTTACAATTTTGAGGCCTGATTTCAGCCTTTAAATCGTTTCGGGGCTGTGATCTCTGCACTTATGAAATTGGGCTTTTTCCTAAAGCAGTGTGTCACTGCTTAGGGCAACATTACATGTAAAATAAGTTTCACCTGCACTTTATCAATATAGAGATATTTGCATGTCTGTTCTGTGGTTGCAGAAGTTGCACTTTTATTTTCATGCCAGTCAAGCAACTTAGCATCTGAAAATGTTGTTACTCTAAAGTATTGTTTAAAATAAATTTTCACAATGGACCAAAAAAGTGTATTTCTGAATGATATTTGCATGGCATTCATTTTCAATGGTGTGCTACTTTGCTTCTGTATATAAATCATAGTGAACATAATGAATACCATTAACCTGTTCCAGCACAAATAGAAGAGATGTAGACACAGTCCTATAACATATTTAATTCTTCCTATGAGATGTTTTCATTCTCTTAAGGCTGTAGGTGAAATAGACTCCATTAACCGATGAAATTTTGGTTTTCAATGCCTCCAGAAAAGTATATGGGTTAAAAAAAAGTTATAAAAATAAATGAGCTGGAAATAGTTGCTTGCTATTCAAGTTATGCAGCAGTTATATTTTGGAATGATACTGAGAAGTGGTGGAAGCATCTGAAGAGGAAAATACACTTTCTTGGCAGAATGGTATGTTTTACCAGTTTGGACACCTGCCTAGGCTGAGTGCTCCAAAATAAGTTCATTTGCAAAAGATTTGGGCAGCTCTTTAGAAGGTGGGGAGGCACAAGGAAGGGGAACCACCAGAGAGATGTACCTCATTAGAATATTTACTTACTTTCATGTGAACGACAGAAATACCAGTATTTAGTGCTGTTCCACTCTGGTTTCCAGTGTGTAATGCTGCTTTATGAGAAGAAATACTGGTCACTGTCAAGGCAGAGCTGTCAGATGTTGGTGTTCTGGCTGTGGGGACTCCACTGTGCTTCTGGCTCCCTCATTCACTCATTTCTGCACAGAGGGGCACATGTTCTTACTCCCCCTCTCATCTTTCACAGTTTCTCTGGTGCGTTCATCTGTCTGTGGTTTGTCACAGTCTGAACTGTCTGAATCTTTGGAAAAATCCATTAGTAAATGCGTTTCAGAACCCAGAGCCAAATTTCAGCAAGCCTTACCCTGTAACCACATCAAATTTTGGTGCCCTCAGTGTAACATGCTGTGAGGTGCAGGAGAACCATCAATAAAGATAAAACATTGAAGAGCATTCACAAGGGTCTTTTCCTGTAATACATGCCTTTCCAGTAGTCTGCTTTTCAAAGTTCATTTGTCCTTTTGTATATATAGTTTTCTTTAAATTTGGCAGAAACTGGTCAAGAATTTTCTAGGCACTGCATATAAAAGCACAAAAGTTGGAAGGCTTTTCATCAGCACTAATTTTTTTGTGGCTGTGTTGCCAGTGCTAGAAAGATAAGCATTTGGATTTTAAAAGCTTTATATTTAAAACAAGAGGAAAAGAAGGATACTTCTACAAACAGAATGCAATATCAGTGTTGGAGGGTAACCTGTCCTCCTCATCTACAATATTTCTGGAGACAATAGAAAGATGAAGCCAGTCAGATTCAGAAATTGACAGGAATTACTTAGTCCACACTCCATGTGGATACATTTTTCATTTAGTATTGGAGGACAGGCTTTGATTACAATTCTTGGAAGAAAAGAGTATCAGCAGAATTTCCATATCTTTCACCCAACATCTTTCTTGCCAACAGCTCAAAAGCTTTCTGTCTAGCAGCTTCTACTGGAAGTAGTTTAAAGTCAAATGTGACCAGATTTCAACTGTTGCACTCATATATTGAAGGAGAAAGGGCAATTTGGTCTCAGAGTTTGACCCATACTCATCCTTAAAGGTCAATTTTGCTATAACCAGTGGCATTCCAGAAGTTGTTTAGTAAACCCATGCATCAGCAAAAAGCCTGTCTGGAGGCAGATCTTGCATTATGCTTTAGAAATACTGAAAGTCCAGACAGAGGTTAAATGCAGACATAAATGTAAAGAGTGATTTGTTTGTATGAATACAAATGGCCAGGACAGACTAAAACCTTTTATGAGCTTCAGAATTTAAAACAAGACAAGCAAAGGTATGTTCTTTGTAGCTTTAATTAATGACTTATATGACTAATAATTGTAAAGATATACTGGAGATTTAACTCCATCTGGCTTCCCCTGCAAGAGATTCCTGATTTTGCTACAGCCCGTGAGTGGCAACAGCAGTCAAAGCCAGTCTCCAATTCCATGTAAACAGGAAAAAAATAGCATATGAAGTTAATGTCTTTAGCTTTTCTAAATAGTGTTAAACAGTACAGGAGTCATTTCTCTTTCAGTTGTGTTGAGAGTGGCAGCTACCAGCATAAACCCATGAATTTTTATTAGGCTTACAACCAGGTAGGTAGATTAGAATTAGAATTATTTGAATTGTTGACGTGGTACTAGTTTAAATCAACAAGCAAGAAACCTTAATTCAAATTAAATATTTTAATAATGTTTCATGTTTCTAATTTAAATTATCTTTTTAAAGAGGGCTTTGTTGCTGTTTTCTGGCAGCAGCAAAGTTTTTCAAACCAGTTTAATTTCGTTGAAAGGATTGTACTCAATTTGGACCCATTTTCTTACTGAGCAAAGAGACAGTCTTATGTAGACACTTCCATGGTTTACAGGTATTTCTTAACAGCTTTGTTTTATATATTTGATTTTCTTCTAAAAGAAGAGATAAATGTTCACCAGAATGCTACTTTTCCTGGTGTGGACAGCTGCCTTTGAGAAAGAACCTTAAGTGAAAGTATTACCTTCCTGCAAGTGTTCACATTTTTATGAGTATGTGAACATTAATTATATGAAATACAACATGGGAAGCGTTTAGAACATGTTTTCTGTTTCAAACACAGAAGTTTAGGAAATCTTGCTTTTATTTGGTGAAATAAGATTCTCAGCATGTCAGGATTTTTGTATTTGTAGGTGCTAGGTTTTATTCCTGTTTTGATTTAGATGTGGTAAGCATGCATCCCTGCTGTTTTGAATCTTGAGTCCATTTTTGAGCTCAACTAAATATAACATAGAAGAGTAAGGAGTATATTATGTCTGCAGCTGTAGAAGGGTCAATAGTTATTAAAAAATCTGTTTCTGTTGCTTAACTAGTAACCTTCTCTAGTTTGTGTTTGCTGCTTGTAAAGCTGGCTGTACAATGTATGTTTCTTGGGAAAACAAATACATTTAATGCAGATTTTTATTTGCAGGGCATGTGAGCTGCTTTATTTTTTTCAAAGAGGAACCTTGTTGATCTTATGGTTAGCTTTAATTTACAGAATTGTAGTGCTGAGTAGCACTAGGTTGTGGGGTAGCCATTCAAGTGAAAATATTTTAACTTCATCTATTCTTACACAGCACATATGAAATAATAAAATAGGCTAAAAATGGGACAGTGTTTATCCTATACTTTTGGAAATTCAGGGTTTTGTGCTACTGCAACCAGCATACTCAAAATGCTCAACAGTTTAAATGTCACAAACAAAGGACCAAATACAAAGTCAAAAGATTTCCAGACAAGGCAGAAAATGTCTTAAGAAAGTCATTGATGAAGATTCTTTTAGTGTAATCAGTAGTAGAAGAAAGAATAAAGGTAATTTTTGAGGTAAATCAAGATGTTATTTTGCTGCCATTGAAGATGGTGAAGGTTTTCCAAGGGGTGGATCAGGATGTTCCTGGACTCTGCAAGCAGCTGTGGATGAGCTTCTGATGAGAACAATAATTTTATTGAAAATCGATTTTTAAGAACAGGATGAGTATTTAGAGCCTGTATTGTGTTAATTTTGTTATGGAAAAAATCAAGATAGGAGCTGTAGAGTGAAGATATGCAATAAAAAAATGTCAGCTTTCAAATGTCCTCAATGTGGGAAATAGGAGTTGTGTACCTTGCCTCAGCTGTTGTGTTTAAAATACATCTTGGTTTAGACATACATCCAAGTTTACCCCCTTGACAGGATTTACTTCGTATTTTTTCTTATAGTTGTTTTCTCTGACTTGTAACTAAAGGAAGGCTTATAAGAAAGTAGGACTTGACATCCAGTGAAAATGTGAAATGTTTTGAAACACTCCAGGGCATATCACATGGTACTTTAACATGGAAAGGGATGTCTGTCTGGTTTTCTATATATTTTTTTTCTTTACAGTGTTTGGGGAAAGATTTTTTTCAGGGGACTGATGTGAGTGCTAGTTAGACCTGTACAAGCAGTTCCACGACATTTTTGGTTTTCTGCCGTGGTAACAGTATATGCTCTTGCAGGTTGCATGGAAGCATCTCTAACATTCCACTGGCTGAGAATTCCTATCCTGCACCACACTTGTTAAGAAAACTGCCAATATGGTTTTGGGTAGACTGATGGAGAGAAGGACAAAGGTTTTAAGATATTTTTTCCTTTACCTCAGCCAACATATGAAATAAAAGGTTTATGCAGTATTTCAGTGACGATGTACCTTCATTTTACCATGTGTAATGAAAAGTCCATATGATCTTAGTTTTAAATCATTGTTACATAAAATCTTGGTTTATTTCACAGGCTTTTAAGATGACTGGGTCTGATTAAGCACATAAAAAAGTGACTACACCATCTAGCTTGACTTCATATTCAAGAAGACTATTCTGTGCTTTGCTTTTAACATTTGAAGACATTCAGCTTAGTAATATGATACAGTAGAGTGGATTCAGTACAATCTGTTGTGCTCAGACTATCTGTGGTTTTGATGCACATTGCTGCACAGTATGTAGTAACAGGTAGCAGGTGTGATACCTTTCCAGAAGGTGAAAGCCTTTGGAAATGGAAAATACATTTAAGAGGGCCATGCTAAGAGATGGAGTAATGCACCACAGTTACGGATCTGATCTTTGTTCTAACCTATTTTAGACAAAATGGTTTTATAACCAAATGAGAATTATTATTGTGGGGAGGAGGTAGGCTTACATTAGCATGCATCTTTCTTTAGCCTGTAAATGACTGAGCATGTTAATTTTCAAGTAGCTGCCTTTTTATTTAAAGAAAAATTGATGTTTATGCTTTTGTAGGACTGAAAATGTTACATCAGCATTCAGTTATCAAGACATTTAGAAAATTACATGATTATTTCCAACAGAGTGTAGATTTCTTTTTGGCCCCGGTAATAAATACATTTGAAAGGTCTATATGTTACTGTTTTTCAGTGGTTCCATTTTTTTTCTAGATAATTTCATCTTCAGAAATATCCAAAAAGATTAGAGTGCAGAACAAAAATGAAAATAAGTAGGTACATTTATTCAGCTTGTATATCAGCTTATTTCTGCATATACATTTGTGCCTGTGAAAAACTGTTCTCCCTAAGGGCAGAATCTTGATTGCAGACAGACCCACAAAACAGTGCTTTGCTGTAATTGAATACAGGAATATTGAATCAGTAGATCAGCAAAGGTCGTGATTATTACTCTTGTTTAGCAGAAAAGAGAAGTTAAGGTGCAAGTTTCTGAATGTAAGATGCTCAGTAGCAAAATTAAAAAGAGAAAAACAACTAAACAAACAAGCCAACAAAAAAAACCCCAAAAACAAAGAAACAAAGAAACAAACAAACAAAAAAGACCAAAACAAAAAAACAACAGAGAAAAAAAAAAAAAAAAAAAAAAAAAACACCCAATACCAAGAGGACCCCCAAACAGTCATTCAGGGTGCTTACTTTTTTATTGGTTGGTAGCTATTTGGAAAAAGCTCAGATAGAAGTCCGAGCTTCTCTTGTCAATTGATTTTATCCTCTTACCTGTTCTCTAAAATCCTGATGTGCCCCTGTCCCTGAAGGAGAATGTCCCCAGGCTTTTTAGCTGCCTCTGTCTCCCTTTTGCTACATTAGTTTGAAAGCCTGAGGGACTCAATTAAATGTGGAGTTGGTTATTTCAGAAATAACACTGTAGCTGCTTTCAGCTGTTGGCTTCCATCTTCACCACTGATGCATCTCTGTGGGAAAGCTGGACTGCACATCCTTGAAAAGTTCTGGGGTTGTCCTTGCCTTTCAGCTTTCATCTAATTAATGATCATGTGCATGTATGTTGTGCCAGGTCTGCAGCTGATTGAGGCAGGTCCCTGGTAGCTTGGAGGAACTGTGCATTTTCTCTTTGGACCAGGTGAGGATTAGACCCAGGATCAAGCTTAGGAGGCATTTAGGCAGCAACAAAGAATGCTTTATTGGAATTACTGTTAAAATTGGAAAGCGATATACAAGAGAGCAGCTGATAGAAATGTCTGTTTGCTCAGCTGTTAATCTAGACCCAATAATAATTCCTTTCTCATGCTGAGAAGTGAATAGAGATTTTGGTTGTTTCCCCTCCCCCCCCATCCCACTGTCTTCAGTCTAGAATTTGTCAGGCTGAAGGCACACAAATTTTGGCATCTGGATTTGCAAGCAGATTTTCACATTTATGAGTAATAATCTATTTTTCAAGAATTGGTATGGATATAAAGCTGACTTTACTTTCCAAAGTCAACTTTATGGTGATCCTCTTTACACTGATACTTGTTCTCCTTTCTCCTCTGTAACGATTGCTTTCATTTAAAAAAGGGGAAAAATACTCCTATCTTCAAAGTTCTACTATAGAGTGAGTAAATGGAGCTGTACTAAATGGAGCTACAAGCTAAATCTATGGCTTCTGGCAGCAGACAGCTGGGTGTAAAATGGGCAGCATCTCCCTCCTCCTTGTCCACACTGCCTGTGCCAAAGTCCACAAACCAGGCTGGCTGCTCGTGTCTCTGACTGGGGCTGGATGAGGTGTAGCAGCTACTGTGGGAGCATGACAGCAGAGTGGTACAGTCCACTTGATCAGTGAAAGGATTTTTTTTTTTTTGCCTTCATTGAAGTTGCTATCCTGCAGTGATTACTTCTTTTTGTGATTTTCCTTGCCCAGATTAAGTCATAAAACAGCAGATTCTTCTTACGTAAGATACTGTTGTGTTGTTTTGAAAGTCATGATGCATTTGGAGAAATAAAGCCAGACTGAAAGGCAGGCAGTACATAAATGCACAGTTATAGTGTTTCTCCTGCTCTTCTGTCTCCTCTGTTCTGTACAGTGGGTAACATGACATGTGTAAGGGCTCTGTACCATGTCTTGGGGAACTGGTGCTGTGAATGTCTGTGCGGAGCCTGAACGCAAGGTCTGAGTAGGCCACTGTAAAAGGGCAGAGCAGCAAGTAATCCTGGCCTTGCATTGTGGGCTGGTCATCAGCAGAACCAAAAGTATTAGTGGGTTACCACAGAATATGTTGAGTTTGAAGGGACCAGTCAGGCTCATTCATTGAGCCCAACTCCTGGCTCTGCACAGGACACCCCGAGAGTCACACCATGTGCCTGAGAGCATTGTCCAGATGCTTACTTGGACTCTGGCAGGCTTGGTGCTGTGACTATATTTATATTTAGCAATATTTATAACTAGCAATCTTCGATGTGTTCCTGTCTCAAAAAGGGAGAGACAACCAAATAACCTTTTTGCATTATGAAATCCTCTGCCTGTTCTGGGTAGCATGACCTCATTTTACTGTGCAGCTTGCAGCTACCTACGCAAGGGAGGATTTGTCCTACTGTACATGCAGTACTTAAAGAGAGGTACCTGCTGTCTCATTTTAAATAACAGATCAGTCTTTTTCTGAAAGGAATAAGAATAAAACAATCATATTGCTGGACTCAAAACACTTGAGTCCAGTTTGCCACATTTATCCCTGGTGTACTCGCTTTTCCTTGAGATTGACGTATGCAGTGAGGCAAAGGACATTTTGGTCTCACTGGTCTCAGAAGTTAGATATACTAAGAAATATGCTAACTAGATGCCTCAGAAGTACTGTGATTGACTTGGGCAGGACTTGAGCTCAGGACTTGAGCATTTCCTGTTCCTCATTGCTGAAAGTATTTTTATTAGGAAAATGCTTGGTTGGAAGAAAAAATAAATACCAGTAAGCATTGCTCATTGAGACATGACGTGAAAAATAAACAGTATAATGATGAACTGCCTGGTAGTCAAGATCTGCCTATTCACCAGTGGTCAACCTTTTGGAAACAGTTGTCTTTTTGACAGTGGCTGTGGCTGAAACTTCAGATATTAGGGGATTTGTCCTCTCTTTAGGTGTTTACATTTAATATGAAAGCCTTCATGTCTGCCTCCCCTTCACTCATGGGGTGCAGAAGGAGAGCAATACACAAGGACATCACACCAGCAGTGAAAAATGTAAAGAGCACAAGTATCAGGCCAAAATTAGGCTAACTTGAATTGTGTGCCTGTGGCAGTAAATTTGAAAAGGTGAAATCTGAACCGTACAAATCCAGTTTGTGAAGTGTTTGGCAGCAAATGCAAGGTTTGACTCTTCCCCTGCTTAAGTTGGTTACTGAGACCATTCAGTATTTGTATTCCTGAAGCACTGTCTTCCCAGCACCTCTTTTTAGCTCTGATTGCATGTGGTGTGAAACTGAGTAATTCTGCAGAATAAACAGTTTGGCTTGTACACTTCCGTATTGCAGCCTTTGCATACTCAAGACAGAAATACATCATTTATGATCTGTGCAAGTTCAACTGTGATCAAACTGAAAAGTGTCAAGGGTTATGTCAGTCGGTGTAATGTTACAGTAGTTTGAAGCTAATGTGTGATGTATTTCTGGGAGCTGTTTTGTGAACCATAAAGAATTTGAGTCAAATAAATGGAAAATGCAGTATAGTTACAATAGAGACTGCAGCTCTGAGTGGATCCGGTCTCTAACAAAATTACGCTAATTTTGCCCCCAGTTAAATTTACACTGAATATTAGGCATTTTTAAAAACTTGCTTTATGCAAATTCGGTAATGGCAACGTCTTAAGGCTGAGATTTTTTTTTTCTGCCATAAAATCAAAAAGTCATTATTTGCTTTTCTTGACAGCGGTTTTTATGCATGTTTTTATGATGTATGCCTGTTTAATATGGCATGAAAGGGGTTTTCTGTCATAGTTTAGGGTTAGTGCTAAAAGGCAGAAACACCTTAATGTGCGATGGACTTCCCTCTGACACTGAACTGTCACAGAACTCAGAGTCACTGTTTTGTCTGCATGGAAAGCCCTTGGTGCTACATCTTTGTCCAGCTTGGTTAATAGTTACAGAAAAGCAAGTTTCGCTGTGACATCCCTACAGTAGTTGGTAGCTAAGAGATGAAGGTTTTCTAAAATGTCTGTAGTAATTTATTTTTTAAAAATTAAGCCAAATGATCTTTAAAGCAATTCAGTCCCTCAAATGATATTAAGTTGTCTGTGGTTGAAGAAAGTCCATTACCTAAGTACTGTTTGGTACACAAAAGATTTTAAACTTAGTTTTGAAATACACTAATGGGAGCTACCTTTCTGCTAGAAGCAGACTTTCTGGCAGCCTTTAGTGACTGGGCAATCACTTGGCAAAGTGAAGGGGGTACAAGGTGGTAACAGTAACTACAAATTGTAATCAGGCTTTTGCAATTGTATCATTTTCATTTTTAGAAATAAGTCGATAACTTGTGTACTGGCTTTCAGAGAGGTTTAATTTGTTGAAGTAATGACATGCATAGCTGAATTCATAAAATGGTAACAATCAAGTCAGTGCTTTACTCATGTTCCTTTTTTTACAGCCTTGTGTTAATCAGTTTTTGTAGATCCAAGTAAAAGGATCCAGCAGAACTGACCCTTTGTCAGGCTTTGAAACAGGAAGTTTTATCCTGATGCACTTTGAAATTGCTGAGAATAAAAAAACAATCCCAGAAGCAAGCAATGTATTATCTTGTACAGTTCTGAATTTGTCTGTTTTTGTATGCCAGGATACCGGAAAAAGATATAATTAGTGGGAGAGTTGGTTTTAAATTAGACTTTATTATGGCTGCATGGGGACAAGGAAAGGCACTTGAGAGAATCTTATCAAAATCACTATAGCAACAGCTCACTTCATCATTCCCTGTGTATTTTCTCAGCCTGTAGTACTTTCTTTACAGTGTTAGTGACATTTATATTCAAAACCAATTATTTCAATTGTAAGTCCAGAGGTATTTGTCACAGAGAGCTTTGTCCTTTACAGTCAATAGGAGAGATGTAGGGCCTTTTATTATTGTTGTTATCATTATGACACAACTTTTTCTTCTTAATTGTTGCTCTTTGAGCGAATTTCATCTTTATGGTGGAATTTTATAGATTCTTCATGTTTGTGAGAAGAAAACTGGATTTTCCTGATTGTCTTTTTCTAAAAGGAGTGGGACATGTGAAGGGTGGTGGGTAACTATTGTCCTGGGAAGAAGAGAAAAGTACAAGTACTGTATTCAAAAATCTGTTTATGTGGTTTCCTTCATTGCAGTTCACCTCATCATTTTGTTAAGAAGGGAGGTTGCTTTATTCATAGTTTGCATTTGAGGTAAAATTGAATGTGATAAATTGAGTTTCTTCACAAAACTAAAGCAGCTATCACCACCTTTTCTTGGTGGCAGTGTTCTTTCACTTACAAGTCATGCTGAGGATCCCCAAATGTCCATTCCTTGTGAGCTGGCTGGTGACCTTCCCTTTAACCTAGAACAAGGAATCATGTTGATCCTGGATTTTTAAATGCTAAGGTCTTCAGTTTCTATCTAGATAAGGCCTGTGGCTGATGTCATCCTATTTTAGGTTAGGCATACAGAGCATGTTCAGCCAAACTGACAGAGACTAGTTCACATTCTTAGAAGTGAACTTCCACTGGAGTTCTGCCAGGGAATGCATAATTGTGAAGTACTTTGAATCTACACGACTGGAGCTTTTTAGGAAACACATTTAGCAGCCTCGAAGAGTTTTCCCAGGGACAAAGAGTGTACTGAGTGTATGTTGTTTGAGCCTTGGCTTTGCTTTTTCAGTCTGAACTAATTAGAATAAAGGTTTGAGGCATTTAAGGTGAGTCTGTGGGGTTTTAATCAGGATGTCTGAAGGGTTGCTGCTTTGTGCTTTACAGACATTTCTAGGGGGTTTCAAGGCTGCTTGGTGGAATCTGGTGGCAGAAGGTTGGAAGACCAACTCTACTGCAGTTTTGTAATGTTGACTGCCTATGGATGGAAGGATTGATAAATAATTTAGATACTTTGCAGGAATACCCACAGTTGTTTAAAATATTGCAATACCAAGAATACCAATAAATTGCTTCAAACTTTGCCATAGGCTCCTTATCTGTTGCAATGCTATTTCTTATGTGATGTCTTCTTAAGTCTGTGTATAAGCAAAGCATTTCTTTCATGCTGTCCATTCATACATTATTTTGAAATTTATAAAATTTATCTACAATTTTGCAACACTTTTGATCATCTTGTTTTTTCTTTTAATATAATAAGGCTTGTTCCTTGTGTTCTACCCTTGAAGGTGCCTTAAATTCATCAAAAGGAGGAAGAGCATTTAGTGATAAGAGGCTGACAACAATGGGCAGAAATACTTATTGTATCAGAAATTCTGCTTGTCATCTGTTGCTTAGCTAAAAACTGTCAAAATAGCTTGGTCAGTAAAGAATAAACTACATCCTAGCTGCTATATGGTGAATGCGATGTGATAGTTATTGTTGGAAAGAGACTTTGTGAGGCTGAGCTGTCTGTGCATGAATGTGGTTTTGAGCAATGCAGTAGCTACCCTGAAACTACTCAACAGTGAATTTTCTCCTTTCAGTTGTTGGAAGAGGAAGGGTGCCCAGGTGATATCCTGAGTCTTCCTAAATAACTGTATAGTAACTTCTAGCCAAAATTTCTCCTTTTCCAAATCCAGTTTTATAAGCTTAAGGGTTAAGAAAAAGGTGAACTTGCAACATTGAAGTGAACAGAAATAAAAGCTGAATGTGGTATAACATGAAACAAGACATGATACTAAAAATATCCCTAAAGTCACCTGCTCAGCCTTGATGTTAGGCTGTGGTTCTGCACTGTAGCTGTAGTTTCTCTGTATCTGATCATTTAGGTCTGTTTTGGGGCCATCCTCAGACATGCATCAGTGGTGTAAGAGCTCTGTGCAAATCTTGAACAAAAAATGTTGTGCATGGAATATGAATTCATGTGGAGGTGGAGAGACCTTAATTTAGAAGAATTAATTTTAGCATCAAAGCGATCAGGTTAAATTAGTTCAAAATAAAAGATGGGGAAAGTCAACAAAAACTAAAATAGAATAGAGCCTGAATATTGGGGTTTTTTTTCAGAGAGTCTGCTTGTGTAAGATTCTGCCTCAGCCTTAGACTGTGCTCTGTTAGAGTTGTCAAGTCTAATTTTTTAATCTGATTTATTACTGCTTTTGATAATTGATTTCTTATAGTACACATACTACATTCCTTTTTTATTTCAACACAAAAGCAGTGTGTTCCTTTTGTTTTTGAGTGTAGGCAGTTCATATGTGAGATATTTCCTATAGGACTGGTAGGTTTACTCAGGAAATTTTTAAAGCATTTATACAAAAAAAAAAAAAAAGTGAAGGCTAAAATGACAGGCAAAGAAGAGATGGAAAAATAAAGTTCTGTTCATGTTTAAAAGGAAATTTCTGTCAATAACGATTGCTTTTCCAGGATTGTTTTCTTTGACACTGACATACGAGCAATGCTTGTGGGTCCATTTAAAATGTAGATGATTTTCCCCAAGGCTTGTGGCTTGAAATGACAAACAAAGAGAGAGAGTTTTGGGTGACAGCCTTCCAGTTTCCATGCTAAGTCTGCCTGGAATCCATTTCATCATTATGCACTGTAGCTGAAAAAAATGTGCCTGGGAAGAAAAAAACATGGCATTGCTAAGATGCTTCTCAGCCCCGTGTGACTTGTGTAAAATGTAGAGTTGCTTTGGATATATTCCATTGAAAAAGCTTCTTCCTGGTTTGCAGAGACATTTCCTACTATATTTATTCATTTTAAATCTCTTTACATTTTGTGTTGAGACTTTGTAGAATTTTAAGTGGATTAGAAGAAATCTGGCACTCTGTCTGCCTGTTGAATGAACAGACCCATGAACATGCCAGACCCATGCTTCTCTCTAGTTCTAAAAGAAGTATGGGAGATAGGAGGTGTAGGATGTGTGCATCATTACAAGGTGTTTCCTCATTAGACCAGGTAAAGGTGGGAAAAGGAAGGGTCTCTTCTTTCTGTTTCCCAGATCAGGGGAAAATGGGGAAGAGACAAAATAGCCACAGAGTACAAAATGGAACTTATGATCAGCAAAGAATGGGAACCAATATGCTGAGCTGGCTTTTGAGCTATACTACCAGGAAGAGCAGAGCAGAGCTCTTCCTCATGGTATGTTATTTCTACAGCTCTTTCTCTTCTGTAATGCAGCAAATTTTCCTCCACCATGTTCCTCATTTGTGACTGTTCCCAGAGCAGTGAAGTCCCCTCTATCAACCCAGGGAAAAAATGCAGACTAGCAGGGATGGTTCTGTTTGCTCTCAGGTTTGCTGCATTGCACCCTGTGAGAACACAGGGTGAGTGTAAAGCAGCTAGACTGCATCACCACTTGATGGCACAAACAAAATTGCAAGGCTGAAATCAATGAGTAGGGCAGGAGTTCAGTTTTTCTGCAGTGTATGAGGGCACCAATATAAATAAATCATGCTTGTTGTAGTAGTACAGCACCCCATGAGGCACTCTCAGCATCTGTTAAACTTTTTTATTGTTTAGTTTCTTTCACACAGCATGAGTACCCCAGCAGTGTTGAAAATAATGAGCAGTGGGGCTTTATGCAGTAACTTAGAAAACTGACTGTGTAGCCCAATGTGCTGGCCTATTTGTGAGCAAGAGAGTGTACTTGCTTAGCTAAAAATATTCTGGTTGCCTTGTACTGAGGCTGTACACTCCTTGTATCTCTTCCAAGTTATAATCAGTTTGCAAGTACAAAGCAACTGTTAGTGAAAATCAAGTTTCTGGACTGCATAATTTGAATGACTTATAAAAATAAAGGGAATTCTGGAGTATTACATTGTGTGCTGTTAGATTCTCAATGACCTTGATATTTCAGGATCTCCCTGTATTGCAGATATTTCTGTTTTATTCCCTGTGGAGGCAGATGTTCTCAGTTCAATGACTGGAAGGATGACCGTATTGATTCTTTAGCCATTAACATTAAAGGGTACCAACAGAGAGCTTCTCTGATACTGTTACAGTTGCTTCATGTCTTTTCTGAACGCATTATAAGAATCTTTGGGCTTCTCAGGTTTTTTATTAGGTCTCAGAAAAATGAGTTTCAGCACCAGGCATCTGCAAGATAACCTTCTGGTCTTTCCATTAAACACAGAGCAGTTGCTAGAGGCTTCCTTTATTTAATTCATTTGGAATCCTCTTTTTTTTCTGTAGTTTTAACTTCCTTCTGTCTTTTCATCTGTCCCTGAACATATTGCCTTGCTTAATTATATCCTGTTTGGTGGACAAAGAGAAGGAGGAGGATGTTAATGCTTGTCAGAATGATGAGCAACCTCCTCTTTTTCCTGATTCCATTTCAAACACAAATGCCTGCTACAACATTTGGTTGATTTGTCTAAGTTAACTGTAAAAAATATATATATATTCTCTTGGTTTATCTTCTCAGCTAGTACAATAGAGACAGAGCTTATTCCAGCATTATATGGATTATAAACAATTAAAGATAGTAATGTAGTTGTTTCCTTTTCACTCCTAATTTTCCTACCACATCATGGATTAATGGAAGTGTCTAGTGTTGAGGGATGTTGTACATGCGTATATATTGCATTCATGCACCCCTCTCTTGGTTCCCATGCAACTGACTTGTAATTAATTGTTAGAATTAACTAGAAAATTACTTCATTGAGAAGCTGTTTGCTTTTCATTTGCATAGTGCCTAGGACAGGCAAGATCTGATCTGAGCATAAAGATCAGCATGTAAATCTTTATAGTAACATACATACAATAATTATATCTGAAAGATCCTGTGGTCATCAACCACACACACACAAAACACATGCAAAAATCAGTACCAGCCCTATAAAAGCTTATGTGCAGATTTCTTACAAGTTTTTATAACATGCTTCTGGATTTTGTGCATATTGATTCCAGCAATGAGTGTTGATTGAAGATCACCTTCATTCTGTTTCTAGGCTGTATTCCATCCTTTGCTTAGGCCTTTTGCTGTTCAAGTCCAGTTTTACTTTGAAATCTAGAAGGTTTCATTACAGGAAGTATGGGAGTACTCCCTCTCACTGTGGTATACTCAAGAGAATAAATAGAGCTGTGAAAAAAGTTGAATATTCAAATGCATTAAAAACAGCTGATTGGGTTTTTTGTTGTTCTTTGAATACTTGCTTTTCATTTGTAAAGATTGTATCAGTAGAAAGCCTAAGTATTTAGGCTTTGAGATTATGAGAGCATCAGTGTCATGATTTTTGGAAGACAGGTCTGTTGTTTTCCACTTGTGAAAAATATTAACCAAATTTTAAAAGATATTGGCACCATTATTGTTCCATGCTGGTGTTCCAGTTTGACCCTTCTTAAATGGCTGGTGAAGGAGTCTAGCAATTAGATAATTTTTTCATCAAAATATGATTAAATCCAAATTCCTGTAATTGATACTTCCTGTAAGCATTTGTCCATGACACAGGATTTAATGAAAGCAAATATACATTCTTGCTCCTCTTGTTTCTGAACTCCAGGGAGAAGAAAATGGAAAGCAATTATAGCAACAGAATTGTAATTTAATATTCAAAGCGTGCTTTTCTTTTTCAATTAGATTCTAATTTAATAGGGAGATTTCATATGCCACTTTAAAAAAAAATGTATTTAGACTCCGTAGTGGTTCAGCTCCACTTTTGGCATGGCTGTCTTCTTCATTCTGAAGGCTCTCCAGGCTGCAGTACTTTTCCAGGCTTGGTCATCTGTGTAGCCCTCAGTGATAGACAAGAGATTTACTGAGGGGGAAAGAGGGTTGGTGGCCACATTAATCTGTAAACGTTCTGGAAAGTATGCTCACTCAGACGGAAGAGTCAGCCCTGCCTCTAAATGGTGCTGCAGCTTGGCTTGGGGCTGCAAGCATCTGCACATGAGCCCAGCTCAGTCATTGTTGTTCTTTACAGAAAGTGGCAGTCACTTCTGTGCTGGGGACTGAGATCAGTTTTCGTTTGAATTGAGAAAGACTGCGTGCATCTCTTCACAGTGGGGTGTGAAATTCAGCTCAGGAACAAGGCAGCAGCTCCTGACTGGTGTTTGAATGTTTTCCAATACTGAAGTTTCATGTGCTTTTTGTCACCATTTCTTCAAATAAGGAGCGATGTGCATGTTTCTGAATAAGGATGAAATTAAATTAAAACTATTTAATTTTGCAAATTAGTTGATCATTGGAGTGGGTTGCCTTGGAAGACTGCTGAAATCATGGGGTGAGGTGTCTCAGAATAGATTAAACCAGTGCAGAGGGGCAGGGAAAGGCTTTCCAGCAGAGTTTCCCTGTGCATGAGGTATGCCTCACTGATGAAGCATTTCTAAGGCAAATGGAGCATGCAGCAGCCCAGGGATGACCTGTGCTGAAGCATAATGAATTCTTAACTTGGTGAAGTGAGGCATGATTTAGAGAGGGTGAGAGGCACGAGATTACACAAGCTCCAAAGTTTCAGATGCAGTTATATTTTGATGTCATTCTGATACTTGCTGATGTCATCAGTTGTAGCTCTTTGACAAGATCAGCAATATTAGACATCAAAATGTTATACAACACAATCTTACACAACCACAAGGACAAGGTAAAAAAATCCTACAGTATTTATACCAGTCTCAGTAATCTTCATAAATATACCAAACTGTTATTTTTTGGGTTTTTTTCTTCAAGAAAAAAGCAGTAGGCTTTCTGGGAGGTGAGAAGTTAAAATATTATGTATTTGTGAAAAGGTCAGATTCCCCTTTGTGCATACTATTAATGTGTCAAAATGTTGTTTCTCTTGTTTGAAGGGGGTATCTGGAGATCTTTAGAGAGCAGTGATTGACTGCACATCACACACAGAGAAATTTATATCTGACTTCATGAATGGTGAAGTTTGGAAAATTGTAGTTGGTTGATTACAGAATTTGTTTCTGTGATAGCAAAGTCATATTGTCACCGAACTTCTTTTCATCTTTAGGTTTCGGCATAGCCCAAATTCTTGGTACTTGAGAGACTGGACCATTCACAGCTGGATCAGACAGTGCTTAAAATATGGAGCTCAAGATAAAGCCTTATACACAATACAAAACAAGGTAGGTTTTACCAGGGAGGAGACATGAATATATTTGATCAGATTTTTGATTCAAGTATGGCTTGACAGGAATTCCTGTTACAGCCAGGTCATGTAGACTGTGGTTTTAAAGTTCAGATTTTTCATCAAAATACAAATCACTGTTGCACTTGAATTTTAGTAACAGCCTTTTTACAGCTTTAAAATACTTTCTTTTCTCAGAAAGGTTTTTGGTTTTAAATAGCGTTGGTGTCCAAAACATGTTAAATGCAGGGGAGGCATAATAACGTGACAGACAGTGCCATTCCTGGTCTGAAAGGCTCAGATAAAGTGCTGAAACAGATCCAGTGCCTCAGAAATTGGAGGGCCTACATCACAGGAGCCTTGCTAATCTCTGGTGTTGCTTGACTGTACATTGCATCAGTGTGCAGTGTCGTGGTTCTGCTGTTTCTGGTATCTGCAGCATTGTGCTTGGGAAGATTTGAACAGCACATTTGCACACTGAACTTTTTACCCTTCTTTTCTTCAGGTTCAGTATGGAATTTTTCCAGATAATTTTACATTCAATATTTTGATGGATTTCTTTATAAAGCAAAAGAAATATGGAGGTAAGACAATACATACCAATATTGTATTCTTAGTTGTATGCTCTTATATTAACAGAGCTTTTCTTTGAATTAAAAACTGGTAGCCATATTTTTTCTGAATTCATCATAAAACACAACTTCACCTTCCACCTTCCCCTGGAAAATTTTTTGCATATTTTTGTCTCTCTTTTGTTGGGATTTTATTCATTTTATAGTTTTGAAACTTGTGTGATTCATAGTTTCTACTGTTATTAATCCTAGTGCAAGTGTAAACCATCTTCTTCAGTTACAAGTCTGATGTATGTGCTAATGATATGATAGGACTTGTTAGTGACAATTAATTAGTGTTACCAGACTCAAAATGCCTGTTGGTATCCATCTTCCATACATTCAGCTGTTCAGAAATCTGTGTACCTAAACTATTTGTGTAGGCTCTCTGCCTGTCACTGGAGCAAGCCAGCTGTGCTGAATTGCCATACTGGGGCTACCTTTCATTATTGACTGTTTATGTGTTTGGATGAGTAATCCTCTCATGTTTGATGACAGATGTTAATTTTGATGACCCATTTTAATTTCACTGCAGGTTTTCTGTAAACTTGCAGTAAGCTTTCCTTTGCATAAAGCTCTTATCAAACAGATAACTGAAAGGAACTGAAGGATTTTGTTAAACAACAAATTAATATATGTATTTTTTATGAGGCACACCCCCCCTATCTTTGAATTCCCTCTTATTTTATCCGTGTTTCTTTTCTGTGTGAAACTGAAGGCCTTTTTACAAACTGTCCTTCCTGACAGGGAGTGTCACTGGAACTCCATGCAGAGCTCCTCTAGAACATTGCTTGCTGAATAGAGACCACTGTGGGTGATCTGTGACAACATTTCTGCTCCTTTGTACTTTCCTGTCACCCTAAGGCTAATGAAGTTAACCTAGTCTTCTCTTGTTTGTAATCAAAACACAAGAACAAAGAAATAATTTAATTATGGTTTTTTTTACTGATTGAAGAGCTGAGGAAAGAAGAGCCAACTGAAGTGTGTGGAGCTAAGATGATTTTAAGAGCTCCTTGGCTGTAGTTTCATGCTATTCAACCCATTCTTCCTTCTTGCAGTGTTTTTGAGCAACCCAAAGGAATAAGACTAATTTTATAGGTATATTCTACTTGAAAGAAATGTTTAACTTTCTCTTGAACTATTTCAAATCATACAACAACAATAAAGTGTCACTGAACATGAGCAGGTGCAAAAGGAAGATATGTATTGGTAGCTGTGCTGATTAAATGTCGTTTTCCTCCACAGATGCTCTGTCAATAGTAACAGAGATCATGCTCCAAGAAAGTTTTGATGAACAATCAACGCAGCTTCTTTCTCTGTATGTTTTATACCAGTACCTGGCAACTAAGGCTGAACATACGGTAAGCTGACCACACTCACAATGATACACAGAGCCTCTGCTTCCAAGTGTTTGGTGCAGTCAGTTACACATTCAATCATTAATATATTTTATTTCCCCCTAAGTTAACCTGGGGAAAAAAAATCCTCCATTTTCTCATTAATTTTGCAACTGCAGAAAGAAGAAAGAAAGGAAAAAAAATAAACAACCATGAAAACCATTAAATCAGTTGTCACCCTTTTTGCTCCTTTCTCTGAAAGGGAGGGTGTGTAGGGATTTTCAGATGTAATGTCTGCCCATTTGAAGGATGTGAATTGATATTCAGTTCAAAGCAGACTCTATCAATTACCAAAAAAAAAGTGTCATCTATTGTATAGTGTATATACATATAGACTCTCTATATATACAATATATATGTATATATATGGTGTATATATATGTATATATAGTATGTGTGGGTATATATATAGTGTGTGTGTATATATATAGTACAGGATCCTGTTAAGCTGAGTGTTGCTCACAGTTAAAGTTGATAATGGTGATATTGCAGAATTATAAAGCATTTTTGCTAGGTTTTTTAGTATCCCATTTGGCTTTAAGTATATTGCTTCTTTATAACAGATATTACATATCTGTTATAAAATTAAATTTGTTCCATTTCTTCTGTCTCCAAGGATTACAGGTTTGTTATTTACAGCTTGCTTGCTTAGGGCCAAAATGACAGTTCAAGGTCTTGGAAGTTGGATTATTCTGCCTTTGCAGAAGGGGCTCAGTCAGTGAAGGTCTGTGCCATGATCTCTGTAGGAAGCTATTTTTAATGCAGTTTGGCGCAAGCCTTCAATAGCATGTTGTCATCTATAGGGCAAATGCTTGAAGCCTCCATCTGTGTTACATGAAGCAACTTCCAAAATGCATTTTACAGGTGCCTTCAGGTTTTACCCAACTGGGTTGTAATTCGAGCTTTCACCGAAGAAGAGAAATTTACCGTACTGCATTATCCAGCATTTATCCTACTGGATTTTTTTTTCTTTCCCTAGAAATCAAGTATGCTTAGTCACTTTCATGTGAAAAGCAAAGGGATGAAAATCTCATTTATCCATTGTGTTTGTCCATGTTTGCATATCCATACTGCAGAGATAAGCATTTGTCAGTATGTCTAGTGTTTAATGAAAGCTGAATATGCAAGCAAGGGTGGTGTGAACATAAGATATATTTTAAGGCAAGCTTATTTATATAGCTGTGAATTAATATGCATTTTGAAGTAATCCCATTCAAAGACAACAATGAAATAATATTTTTATTTGTGTACACTATTCAAAATACCATTCAACACTTCATAATGCTCAGCACCAGTTTTCTGTGTTTGGTTTGAGAGGTAGAGGTAGACACAGGAGAATTTTCTTGCAAAATTTCAACCATTCATATTTTACAGTCTTCTGCGAAGTGAGTCAGTGAGTCAGTACAGTTTGTACTGTTCCTCAGGACAGATATAAATGAACACTGTAAATGAACACTGGACACATTTAATGAATCTTTACTTTATTGCTAAGATGTGATGAAAGCCATGATGTGTGCTGTCTTTGCTGCCATTTTATGTTTTTGTTTGTTAAGAAACAGTTACTTAGTTGATACCTTTTTACCTATTTACAGTGGGAAGAAGAGAGAAATAT
Organism: Zosterops lateralis; assembly: GCF_965231275.1. Lineage (NCBI taxonomy): Eukaryota > Metazoa > Chordata > Aves > Passeriformes > Zosteropidae > Zosterops > Zosterops lateralis. Next base: position 4,559,884 of record NC_139800.1, on the reverse strand, counting down.
TGGAGCATCACTATTGCTCACAGGTCTAAAGCAAAGTAACACTGTGGGGTTTAGTTCCCAGCTCTATGGCTATGCACTCCTTGGTAAGTTTTGCCTCCCTCATGGTAAGCTTTCCCCTCTTGTCTCCAGTGGCTGAATTAAAATGGCTTCTTTGCTTTACTAAAATGTAATCAAAGAGAAGGCAAAGAAAAAAAAAATAAATAGTGGAAGGACAATTTCAGAGTTACGAATGAAACTGTTTTGTAGGCCTGGAGGGTAGGACTGATTTAAATTTGATTCATCAGACAGCTTCAGAATCAATTTCAGGGCTCCCTGCAAGTTTGGGTTAGATGCTGAAAGATAGAAGATACTGTTAAATAACAGTGGGATTGGTTTTTTGGTTGACCAACAAATTAAAAATATACCCTAAAGTACAGATTTCTGTGACACACGTTATAATGTTATGGACAACAGACTCTTCTGGTTAATGAGTGTCTTAAAATAACCTTCAAACCTTATGAGGTGGGAGAGCACAGCCTAGAAAACACTATGTTTAGAACTTTTACTGGTCATTGTAAAGGAAATGTTGGGGTTGTGCCTTTATCCTAAATCTGTTAAGAAGTCTTCACTGTTAATGACTTGCTATATAGTATTAAAGAGAAGTTAGATCAAACTACATTCAGAATGGAAGGGAAATGGGCAAGCAATTCTTTAATTTCCTCTGAATCTATAATGGAATATAGTGCAATTAGGTTTTGTTCTTCTCTCCAAAATGATTATTTACTAGAAAGTAAGTAAGTAGTCAACAGTTTATTGTAAATTTTTGTTTCATTACTGCATTATTGAGGGTAATAAAAAGTGAATTTGTTCTTCAAATGTCGCCTCAAAGTATGATGTGTGGTGGCAGAGTTAGGATGTTGATTTGTATTTATCATGACTGTAAAACAAACAAGTCATTTTCAGTCAAAAAGGGGGATAAATGTGAAAACTAATTTGAAAGCAGGATTTTTCATAGCTCTGTAGTTTGTAATCCAGTGGAGATACTGGTACAAACAGGGACTTTGCTGTCCAGTTGGCATGCAGTTTGGAGAGTTTTAAATGTCATGTAGGTTGGTGCAGTAGTGGCTGTATTTCAAAAATGCACTTCACTCTTGTCTGAGAGCAATAGTGCTTGGTCCATGACATTGACATTCAGTGGATCAAAAGCTATTTACTGTTATGTCACATATTCCAAAGTCTTGCCAACACTAATGGAACTGACCTCTGAGAGAGTAAAAGATGTCTACAGGCACAGAGGGGCCTCAAGCACCTCAGCTGTTCTAATTTAGCCATGGTCCACAGGCTTTGTCTGTGCTCTTATCACCTTGATTTTCCTAAACTGTTCCCTTCCATGTAAGGAGGGTGTCTTTCATAGTTTTGTGTTATAATAGCCAAGGTGTAAATTGGATTGAGAGCTTGGACAACTCCTGTAAGATACACTTGAAGAGCTATTATCTGTTATGCTGACAACAACAAAATCAAAGCCCAAGAATCACAATCATTGAAAAATTGCATCAGCTACCATGTGATGTGCATTTCCTCTATTGTGCAGGAGTTTCATGCTCTCAAATAATCACTTTCAGAAGAAAAGCCACATTTTAAGTGATGCAGTGCATCACAGGTCCTGCTGAAATCAGTGAACACCTTGTTTGCATAGATTGTCTTATATCGAGAACCAAAATTTCCTTTTTGGCAGGTGTCCTGTATTTTCTCTTAGGAAGCCTTAGCAGAAACAGGGGTAGTAAGCTGAGAACTTAGCCATAACATGTGCTGTTAGGGGTGAGCAAACCCTAGAGGCCACAGAGGTAAATCTGGAGAATCAGATCTAGTGCACACATGCTCCACAGTCAGCTGAAAGCTAAGAAGACATTTGTCTGAGATACTCAGGCATCCTTCTACAAGCTGCTGTTACAAAGCCAGACAACCAGAAAACCTGGCCACTTACTCTGATTTCCATCTGGGCAAAATTTCTGAGGGAATGGGGAGGTACCAGAAACAGGCACATAATTAGATGAAGTTGAGCAAAAAGTAGGCACCTTAATAAAAGAAGGCAATGGAAGTTCAATTTGTAGATGTTATTTTTACCATGGAAGCCAAGATACTTGCTGTCGTTGCTAGAAACCAGAGCCAACCTGTACAGGTTCCATTATGGTTCAGATGGTGAAGCACTAACAATAGAATTTGTTTTTATCACAGGGAAAGTGGAGTTGACAAAAGGATTAAGAGCTGTATACAATCTAATGCCACTGATGTGGACACCTGGATATTTGAATAGAGCCTTGCAAGTGATGGAGAATGTGGCTTCATTGTCAGGGGACATCAAAATCTCTAAAGAGGCTGTAAGTATAAAGGCTACAACCCACTGAACAGGGGGAATTTCACATAAAACAAACTCCAGTAAAACCTGTGAATTCTGTGCCTTGTTAATGAAAAGGTGCTCTGCAAATGTCACAGGCCTCTACAAGACAGGAGAAGTAATGTTTAGAACAGAATCACTGCTTAAGTTGATGAGCCAGTGATAATGTCTGCTGGCATGTCCTTGGCAATGAGTGTGTGTTACTGCCACAGACCATTTAACTATGTTTTCTAAGCCTTTAGAGACACCTGTGTCTGTGTCACAGGAAGCATGTGTCTGCAGGGGTGGGAGGACACCTTTGTTTCTCAAGTTTTTGAAACCACTCATGGAGATATTTCTTAGCAGTAAGGATGAGCTATCATATCTTCTTGCTCTCATGGCTAAATTGTGTGTGTTCTGTACTCTCAGATGATGGCCTGAGTGGTACTGGTCCAAAAAGCTGACAGAGTGATTTCTAGAAGGTTTGTACTGCCCTCAGTCAGGGAGGATGGATAGATTCAGCCCACGAGGTCAGTGCTAAGGGACTCAGGGCTGATCCTGGAATCAGACAGTTATGGAGTTACTTAGTATGTCACCACCACATGGGCTGAAGCATAGAAATGTCACTGAGGTCTTTCCTCCTCTTCTTGGTACTTTTTATTGAAGGTGTCCCTGATGATGGGAGCCTCCCTTTTGCTCATGTCACTACTAAACTTGCAGTATCCCCTGACAAACAGTAGTCCAGGGTGCTGCTCAGCAGGTACTCCTACCTGTTGCTCTGTTTTCTGAAGCTTCTCTGTAATACTGGACAGTCCAAGACAGGTCACATCTGTGACTTCCACCATCTTCAGGTGTGTGCTTTTGGAGGTATCTTTCCTACTTGAAGTCTGAAGAGCTCAGCTTAATACACTTGTGATTTTCTGCTTACAAACCCTTGACAAGTTAAGGAGCTCCTCATGTTCCTCTGGGTTGTAGATGAACATCCTGGTGCTGAAACAAGGTTGTATCACTCTCTGGTACAGTAGGTCCATAGAAGATCCTATCCACTTTATATTGATACTCTAAAAATAGTAAATGCTATTAATACCTAGAAATTCTCTCTGTATAGAGATTCTTTTTACTTTGTTCAGTGAATAACTAAGAAATTGTAAAAGAAGGTTCTTGCTGATTCTTTACTAATGCTGCATCTCTGTACTTATCCATTAGTAGAGCCCAAAAAGCAATGCATTGACTGTGAGTGAGAGCCACACACTCCAAGATCCTGAGCACAGTACAAAATTCTTCCAAAGTTGTCTCATTTCCTTTTAGAATTTGGTTTTCTGTTTAGCATATACAGAAGTCATCTCAAAATGCAAGGAAATTCATGAAGTTGTTTGAATTATGACAGTTGTGTTACTTGGATTGTATTTCCAAAGTCTTGATGCTAACAATGACAAATGTGATTGTTCAGATTGATGCCTTGGAGACCATTCTTCAGTCTGTCCTTGAAGCCAAACCTGATCCAGAATCTGCTGAAGAAGCCAAGAAATTGGAGCAGAAGTCACAAAGTGCAGAATCAGAAGAAACAGAGCAGTCCAAAGTACCTGAGTACCTGAGACGATTCAAGGTAAGACAGTTTAACTTACCTAAATATTCTAAGCTGTGGTAGATCTCTGTGGTACGTACTAGAAAATGCAGATGCTGACTTACTGTGGCTGGTAGACTGACACCCCTTCAGTGCATCAGGAGTTCTGTTTGGCATTTTTGAAACTAATGTCACCTTACATTTTCACTTCTCCAAACAGGAAGCAGCAGCCTACAAAGGCATAAGTGCTCAAGGCCACTTGTCTTTTGTCTGTCTGCTGGAATTTTATCTTCACTTTTCATACATCAAAATGATAACTGCAGTCCTGTTTGCAAAAGTGGTGTGTTGTTAGAGACCTATTATCTGACCTTGCGTAGGCTCATTAAAATAAATTGTAATGGTTGTGAAACTACCCTGAATTTATTGCCCATTTGTGTACATTATAATTATGTAGGAATGTTGTATCTTGTACTTTCAGACTGGAGAATTAAGTCAGGTTCATATCACCTTTCTTTTATCTTTAGATTGTCATGCTGATGCTAACATTAAGAAACACAGAAAGCTGTTCTTTAGGGCACATCTATATAAAAAATGGATTTTATTTGGCCATCTAATAGGTATAAGTTAGCTAAATTAATTAATTTTATTTTATCATCTCTGATTTGTACTGTGATAAAAATCGAGTACTTCAGGTTGAAACTTACCTGGCTTACAGTTCCAAGAGCAGTGCTCTTTCCATAGCCCGTCAGTTTCCATTGTTTCTGCTGGATGGCTGTGACCCTGGACAGTTGTGCTGGATACAGACTGTTCTGAAGAAACTTCAAAAGTTAAAAGACTAGTATCCTATGGTTTCACTCTCACACGCACACACATTTTCTTGTTTTAATTTTTTACTTACATAACTTTGCCACTAATCTTTAGATACTAAACTTGTGTTGTAGGCAGTTAAAACTTTTTAATTGAAGTGTTTGAGAATCAGTGGGTGCTCAGCATATGGTAATTAATGCCTGGATGAATTACAGTAAATTAGGTAAACAAAAATGTCCTTTGAAGGAGGGAGTGAGACATTTTTATTTGTCTCTTACTGTCTATCCATTGTCTAGCTTTGAAGAAAATAATGCAGAGTGCTCAAAATGAGGTCCGAGTATCAAACTGCGGACAAGTGTCAAGAAATGTAGTTTTCTTCTCAGCTCAACCTTTCCACAAATTCCATAATTAATTCCAATTCAGGCATTCCCTGGTGTGGCAGTGAGTGACTTTTGGCCAAAAAACTAGTCCCAGTGTTTAAAATCTGATCAGAAAAGTCTGAATGTGAGAAAGACATAGCTGCCATGTGGCATCTAGGCATCCAGCAGTAATAAGCCAAAATTTCAGGTTATATGAATGAGAAAAGGATCTCTTGAGTTAGAATACTATTTCATCTAAGCCTGAAGGAGTTCCTAGATTCTTCTCTCAAATCCATTAGGCCAGCAGTAGTGGCTGTTCCCAGTGGAGTGCTGGGACACTACAGATGTAGTTCATAGGACAGAGTAATGCACTATAAATCCATACAAGTGTGAAGGAAGGTGGCAGCTCTGAGTCAGCCTGGTGATGTGTGCATTCCCAGCTGCTGTCCCAGCACAGGCCATCTGCCCCTTCTGTGTAGCCCCAGCAGAGAGTTTGCACTTTTGCTGCTCAAAACAATTCAGCTGCACTTTGTCCAGCCCTGCATTAATTAGCCAGTATGTCTTATTGAGCTCAAAACCAGTTGAGGCTCCTGCACTGTTCCTGCTCCTGCCTCCCGCACTCCCAGTTCTGTTTCATAGATCATACACCTCAGAATGCAAGGAAAAGCATATGGATTTGCTCTAGACATACACATGCTTCTCCATGGCTTCTGTGTCTCATACCAACCTTCAGAACAACCATTTGTAAAGTACCTGAAAAAGGCATGGAAGTATAGCAGATCTGGATACTTGTCCTTTGCTTCCACTAAAACAAAGAGGACCTGAGGGCATTTGGCTCTTTCCAGAAAAAGCTGTTAGAGCTGTAATCTAGACTCTGACACTCATTTGTGTTGTAATTACCTGTTTTCAGATCCCATACACTGAGGCTCACTGCTCACTGTAGTGTTCTTCGGGCAATTCTTTCCCTCTGTGTCAATGATCAGTAGGCAGCAAACATTTTATCGCATATTTATGCTGGGAACACCTTCTCCAAAAGCAATGCACCTTCTTCCCTAAGTTGTCTGCATGCAGAGCCCTGGAGACTGCTTATAAAAATCATGATTTAGCCACTTAAGAATGTGCCCTTTTGGTACTTATGGTACATACAGCCTGCTGCTTTCCTAAATCAGTATTAGTAATGTACAAGAGAAGAACAGGAAGTATTCCAGGATACCAGTAATGGCTTAGGAGACAAGACCTGCTAGTTTACAGTTTATTGGCTTTCTGTATTTCAATTCCCTGTGTGTAGGTTCAGCCCTTTTCAGCACATCCTTGCTAGAGTTTAATAGGAAGAGTGTGAATGATCTAAACTAGGTACATTTAAACTAATATATGAGCATAGTTGTCAAATTTCTTCCTCAAACCCAAGCTATACAGTCTCTTCAGTTTTCTCTCTGATGCCTTGTGCACTTACTGACATCTCAAACAAAATACAGACTAATACACCTAAATATGTTTTTTGAGTTTGGTTTTAGTCCATTACATTTGAAGACATTGGCTTTGTCTTCACTCTTTATCATAAAATCAAAAAAACCACAACCAAATACACAAGTCCCTCAGACCTGCATGTCTGGCATTTTAAAGAAGCTTTAATCTGCTGTCTGTCCAGTTCAGACCTGCAAGGTAAAATACAACAAAGCCTGCAGTTGTGTTGGCTAAGGGAGAGGCCTCAGAGGGGACATAACAGTTTCCTGCCCAAGAACAAGGCAGAGCTTCCAGGCAGGAGCTGAGGGGATGTGCAGATTATTGCCAGTGTGAGCTCAGCTAAGAGCAGCACTGGGGACCCCCTGCACAGTGCATAAACCTTCAGTGATAACTGTAATCTGGACATGTGCCTGGCTCTAGAACTGCTATTTTGTTTGGAGGAGAACAGTCCCCACATCTTCTGTCCATTGTACTGCAATGCAAAACAACTTTCATTCAAATGAAGAAAATACGGATGTACCTTTCATTAGAACACATGCTTATTTTAAACATTTTTGCAAGTGCTGGGCTTAGTAAAATGTTTTATTTAAAAGAAGGGTTGGGAAAATGTGTTTTTTTCCTAAAGAGTGAACGGAAGATAAAGAATTTTCCAGTCCTGTGTCATCTCCTCCTGGGTTCTGTATCTGCACTTTCAAGGCAATTAATCCAAATGTTAAGGAGCCATCAGGGTAAAGATTACAGAAAGCTAGAAATAGTATCACTGGATGATTCATCATCTTAAGTGAATTAACATTTTATGCTGCAGGACATCTAGATAAGTAAAGCTTAAGAAAGAAAACTGTAGTTACTTACTGAGGCTCTGCTCTGTTTCAGTGTAGAATATCCCTGAAAAAATATCCTTTGCTTTAACAGTGTTGTATAATCTGTGTAAGTGTAGTCTCACCTCAGACACAGTAAGCTGGGAAGAAAAATAATGGCAGTTACTTAGTATTAAGTAACTGTTAGAGAACATTTGAAGTGACATGCACCTGTTGGGAGGGATGCTGATGCAGGCAGTGTGGATGAAATAATGTAGTTGGTTTTGAGGCAAGGCACAAACCTGAAGTGTTTAAATTATATTTATTGTATTTAACTGGTCAGATGGTCTTTGTTAATAGCAGATAACTGAACTTGAAAAAAAGAAAATTTGAGTAGTTAAGGAAAATGAAATTTCATTTGTTCAGTTTTATTGCTAAAAAGACAAATACTCTAGAAGTTAGTATTTCAAGAAATGGTAGCAACTACCACAGTTGAAACACTTTTCTGTGATAGTTACCTGTCCTTACAGCAGCAGCAATAATAATAATAATAATTCAGTGATATGTTGGTTGTAGAGACGTATTTTGTGTTTTATTGCTTTGTGATTGACTGGTTTTCTCCTTGACACTCCCTACCAAATCTCTTTTTCTGACAGGAGCTGTACTCCAAACTGCATTCGCTTGGCAAGGTTGAATCTGAAAGCCTCTTAACCCTGACCACCCAACTTGTCAAGGAAAAGCTCCCAGAATGTGAAGCAGAAGACATTGCAAAATATGAGCAGAACCTGAAGAAGTGGGAAGAACTACAAGTCTATCTCACAGAGAGGGAAGGAGAGATGAGAGAACAGGCTAAGCAGGAAATGGAAGCTAGGAATCTAGCTAAAGCATCTGCTTAGTACTGGAACTAGGAATCCAGTGGTATGCATTCCTCTGTCAGTGAACTGAAGTACTCACCATTATTAATATATTGCTTCAATCATGCTGCAGGTGTGACTGCAGAGAAAATTAAGCATCCCATTTTGTCTGTTTCCTGAAGTAAAGCACATGTGGTTTACAAATCTTTGTCCTGTGTATGATGTGTTTTCCTTCTACCATCAGCCAGGCAAGAGATGGGATAGAGACAGCACAAAGAAACAAAGGCATGAGGAGTAGCTTGCCTGTGATGAAAGGTCTTGAGGGTGGAAGGAACAAAAGAAAAGGGAAGAATTTCAAACACAAGTTGTTTCAGTAGGGATTTCTCACAGGAAAGAATGCCTTTGCTACTCTGAACTGTAGACACTAAGAGGATTAACGTATATTGATTGGGGTTTTTCTTTTTCCCAACCCATTTGGAAAATTCAAGCTACTATTCATGGAGTTGGAAGCCTAAGTTTAGGCTATTTTTAAAACTATGAAGAGTTTCAGCCTAGTGAGTTATCACTTGTATGTGCATTCAGATGTGTCTTTACTGTAAGGATGTTAGAAATTTCTGCTTTTACTGGTGCTGCTTTGCTCCATTTCTAGTCACTAGAGAAACATGCAATCACCTCAGCACACACCAAGGAGCCTCATGCTGCAGTGCACTTTCCTTTTATATTCTGGGCACTGCTTCATGAGTTTTTTGACCTAATTCCCTTCACGGTCCCATGCCCCATTCTTCAGATCAGTAAAACAATGTAGCTGTTCACAAGAGCACAAGGAAATGGCAAGGGAGGGAAGAATCATAATGCATTTATTGTGGTTGTGTTGCATCAGCATCCATCCCTTCATACATTCCCACTGAATCTTGTCAGCTGCAGCCAGCATCCAACTTTTTGGAGTGCATAGTGGGACAAGGTCCTTTAAAACAGCAAGACCTGAACAACAGCCTCGCAGTTTGTTAAGGCAACAGCACTGTTGTCTCACTCTGCTTTACCACAGGGTCTAAATAAGCATTTCGAGTTTTATTGTGCATCTGTCTAGTTTTGCAGTGATAAAACTCACACCACAAACTCACTGAAAATCCAGTGAGAACGTGCTGTAGACCTATGAACTTGTTTTAAGTGTAGGGAAGCATACATGAAATTCACCAGATACCTTTCTTAGATTTCCCAGCAAATGAACTCAAAGCCTGATTTGCTCTTCTGTGTCCAAGAAACTTGATATTAAGGTCCTTAAACCCCATCCTGTCAACAAATCCCATAATTTTCCCCATAGAGCAGTAAGAGAGAGCTGTTTCCAGCCAGATAAGTGGATGATTTTGTGGCTTTTCTAGCAGTGGAGTTTCCTGGAAAACTTTTGAGAAAAGTCTCCTAAATTTTTTTTCTCTTTCTTGGTCTAAATGCTTTCTGATTACTAGGGGAAGTTAGGGAGCCTTAAGGAAGAGTAGAAGGCCAAATACACTGTTAAGAATAATTCCCTTAAAACTGGTGGCTTTAAAGTGGTCATAGTCACTCCTGATGGAGGTACAAGAGAATGTGTCCCTTCCCATACCACACATTTCAGTTCTTTAGTTTCAGAACATGAACTGTAGCTCCAAAGGTTTTGCAATCACTCCTGCATCCAGATTCCTGTATGAGCTTCTCTCTACAGGCATCAGCTCTTGGGATCTTCACTACACTACAATATTTTACACATTTCTCCTTGGTTATTGTTTGGCCTCTTGGCAGCACGAGGAGCCTGTTTCTGGGCCTCCACCCTCCCTCCCTCAGCCTGCTGGTAGATACACCAGGCTGCTAATGCTAATTGAGCTCCAGCAAGCTGCCAGCTGCTGTGTCCCCGCTGTCTTCACAGGGTTGCCTTCCCTTCCCCCACAACTCCCCCTCCTTTCCATTTATTTAGACTTAACTATTACAGGAGGAAAAGAAAATCCTCCTGTGAGCTCTGAGTAGCCTGCTAATGAATATTATAGGTTGCCTCTTTGTTTTGTTCCAGGCATATGGGTTGGAATCCTCTGACTGCAGTTCAAAGCATTAACTTAAACCAGTAGAAGAACCTTTGTCTGCCTTTTCCCCAGTCTCCTCCCATATCCCCCTCAGCCCTTGGGAGAAGGGGGTTTCTTTGCAAAATGCTTTGCAGGCAGCAAATCAGATTCATGGAGCCAGATGAAGGACACCACATCCAAGACCTGCAGCAGAGGATCCAGATTATTGGTGACAAACCAAAAGCAAAGCCTTCTCATTTGTCTGGCCCCTCAGTATCACCCTGAGTGAGAAGCCACTTTTGACACTTCAAACAGCTGGACCAACTGCCCACCAGGGACCTTCTTCCACTTAGACCCCAGCTAAGTATTTCTCCATGGTCCAGTGGATACTGTCCTGCTGCTTCCCACCATAAGTTTCCCCAAATAGCAACCATTTTCTAATGTTTTGTCTAGCCAAACTTTTCACACCTAGCAAATCCCTACATGTCCAATACATGTACCTGCACCCTCCTGATTTCTCCAGCAATCCTCATTGCTGCTTCCTTTTTGATCTCACCTTCAAGGTCCTCCTGTGTATCATCTCATGTTTATTCATTCTCCTTCTCCAGGGAGGCCAGGCATGTCTCTGCCCTGCATCCACATCTCAGTGGTGCAAGCAGCTTGGGCCTGAGGTTTGAGGACCATGGATACAGCTGAATCTCAAAATGCTCAGAACATGTATTACCAAATGAAGCTTGAGGGAGAGGAGGAAGGTACTGTCCTCTTTGGTGCTCTCTCCTACCTGCTGGCTTTGAGCTAGGTCAACAGTAAGACAGACAGTTTGTGAGACAGGCTAATTCAGAGACCAGTGCTGTCCAGGCATATGCTTGTCTCCCCCAGGAAGACGCATTAGCTCTGTACCAAATGCAGCAGCATGAAAAATCAACAGAATGTCAACTAACTTGGCTTAACTTTCCTGCTTTTCTCTCCCCACTCCTGGAAATCTAAGACTTGATTATTTGCCCCCCTTGCACAAATCATGTTGCACACAGAACCTGTTTTTTACCTGCTTGCTGAATCTCTCTGAAAAAAGAAGTTTGAAGCAGCACCTAGGAGTGAAACTGGGCCTCGAGCAGTCAAAAGCCCTTCTGCCCAGATGCCTGCAGCCATGTGTGCTCTGCTGTGTTTGCCATCACCTGCTGTGATGCAGCTGTCCACACTTAGAAGGAGGAGGGGAAGGGAAGTCATACAGCCACTTTTGCTCTGCTGCTGCTTAAATGAGAGCTCATGCTAAGGGAAGAATGTGGATGTGTATATATATATATATGTGTATATAGAAGCACAAAAAGCTCTGAGTTCAGGCAGCCCTGCTCCCTGGTACTTGATTTGATGTTTGATGCAAGCTCACAACCCGGTGAGCACTTTCTCCCTAGTATGCTATCAAGCTTTTTGAAGCATTTCTAGTTCTTGTTGTCCTGCTTCAGACAGCTGTCTAGACCTTTCTATATGTGATTAGGACTGGCTAAATATTTCCTGGAGGGGACAGACGAAATTCTTTCTTAGTAGTAACACTAGCTCATATTTTTGGAACACCTCTCCTAGAAATGTTCCTTCACATCCTGTTTTTGTTTGACTACAGCTGTGATTAGGATTAAAGCTATTGCAGCTTCTCCCTTGTCAGTATATTTCTAAATCACAGGAGTGCATCTTTTCTTCGTGAAAGTTTTTGAATAATTTCCCTACTCATTCTCCTGGTGTTTTTATAGCTAAAGGCAGGAGAAAGTCTCCCATTGGTGTAAGCAGTAGTATATTGGCATGCACAGTCACTGAGCTGTGATGAGCAGCCCAAATAATACCTGACTGTGGTAGTGTGAATGGGTACAGCATCCCCAGACTTGTACATGCCATACAGTGTTAACAGCTCTCCTCCCATGTTTTCCCAAGTGTGGAAGAGACCCTTCAACAATATTAGCCAAAAAAAACAGAGGCCAGTATAAAGGCAAAGCCTGCTTGGTATGTTGGTAAGAATTAGACTGCTCTTAATAGGAAAAAAAAGCAGCATCTCAATTCATACCCATGGCAGACACCAAATATGCTGCTGCTGAGGCAAGCAAAAATGCAACTCTTCCTCCCTTGAGTGTTACTGGCAGAACAGTTCCAGCAAAGCACTGAAGGTCATTATCCATTATTCACAAGAAGAAAATTACATATTTATACCCTTGCAGCTCAAATAAATGTTGCCAGAAGCCTCGCACAGATGGGCCCTATTTATGGTAACACCTGACCTTACCAAGATAAGGTTACAAGATGCTTTCAGATCTGGTCATATGCTGTGTCCTACACACAGTGCTGGTGTCAAGCACCTGTTCCCTCCCTAAATGGCCTGTCCCAGCTGCTTGTCTGCCCATCCCAATCTTCTCTGGTCACCCTTAAACCGTAGGACTAGGATTATGACACTTGGCAGCTTTGGGTGAAGGTTGGCTGGTACAAGGGGATTTCTGACCTGAGCAGTCGTAACTGTGCTGTTGAGACAGACAGGAGACAGCCTGGGGACACAAGTGTCCTCTTTTCCCCTGCCTCCTCAGGAAGCTGAAGTCAGCAGTTACAAGAGGGAGTTGCACCACTGATTTAGATGGATGCAAGATGAACAGCATCCACTTTGGCTGAGGTTCCTGGGTCAGTTTATGTACAAACTACAATTCAGCCCTGCAAAGCATATTTGAATATTTGAGCACATCTGTGGAGAGTAATGTTAAATTTACCTTTCCAGAAATTCAATAATATGAACTGTTGAGACGAGGAAAAGATGAGGAGAAGGATTTTCAACTGTAGAAGAGAAACTACTGCTGAAAACCTGAACTTGGGACAGTGACTCTTTCAAAATACAACCATGGAGGATGAAGTATAGGTCAAAAATCAGTGACAAAACTTTAATTCAAAAGTAACTTTAGATGCTAAATGTGGTAGAAAACTGCCAGCTACTTTAGATCAGTGTCCCCACAGAAATCAAAGTTGTCACTGAATTCAGCTAGCAATTGCATAGTACTGAGTCTTGCTATTCTTAAATCTTCCTGGTGAACTCAGATCCACTCTACCCATTCCAAATTGCAAATGTCTCAGGCACAGAAATAACTTCAGAATTAGAGCCCCAATGACAAGCACAGGACAAAATTCAGCTTTCAATATATCTTGTTCATTGCAAATCTTGACAATCCCTCCCTTGAGTGATTTGGCAAAGAAATTTTCAAACTTGTTCTGATCCTTACACATGGTAACTGCTGGTAAAATTTCATCTTTGGAAACTGTAAACTGGGTATACTGACTTGCACTCTTGAGGAGGGTTCATATTAAGTATTAATTGGTTCAGTGGTTCAGTTTACCTTCAGCTGTTAAGAAAGTAACAGAAGTGAGGTGAGGTAAAATAACATGAGGTTTCTAAAAGCTCAATCAAAATTATTTTCTGGACCTTAACAGGTATAGAGAGGATGCAACTCTAATGCATATAGGCATTGTTATGTGTGTTTAGCTTTGTCTGTATTAGGGCATAAACTCCAGACATTTCAATCATCTTTTCTGTGTGATTCACAAGCATAGGTGATGGACCAATCTGCAGTATGTGTAAATCATGGCATGCAATTGTTTTGGCAGTGAAGCTGGCATCAGATGTACAGTCAACCTCCGCCTTGTCAGCAATTCATACTGGGGTTGGCAATGCTGGAATTGTTGAAGTGCAGAGAATCAGCTGCATCAGGTGGTAAGGATCTGTGAGCAAAAAATGCTTGTGCAGACTACAGTGCCTGCTGATGTAGTTTTCCTCTGGATTTCTTATCTGGTAGAAATGTTGTGTTCAACAGTCAAAAATGAGCAGATCTGCTATCATGAGGGCAGTCAGCATCATGTACAGCCTCTGGTAGTTTTAGGCTGAATCTGAGTCACAGAGTCACAAAACCACAGAATCACAGAATCACAGAACTAACTAGGTTGGAAAAGATTTGAGAAATAGGCTTTTGAGATTAACAAGTCAAAAGATGACCTAACACCACCTTGTCCACTAGACAGTGGCACTGTATGCCACATCCAGTCTTTTTTTAAACACCTCCAGGGACAGTGATTCTACCATCTCCCCAGGCATTCCAATCACCCTTTGTGTGAAGAAATGTCTTTAAATGTCCAACCTAAACCTCCTCTGATGGAGCTTAGGACTGTGTCCTCTTGCCCTGCCTCTGGTTGCCTGGGAAAAGAGCCCAACCCCCCACTTGGCTGCACTTTCCTTTCAGGGAGTTGTAGAGAGGGATCAGGTCACCCCTGACCCTCCTCCAGGCTAAACAACCCCAGCTCCCTCAGCTGCTTCTTACAGGACTTGTGCTCCAGACACTTCACCAGCCTTGTTGACCTTCTCTAGACATGCTCCAGCACCTCAATGTCCTTCCTAAACTGAGGGGACCAGAACTGGACACAGGATTTGAGGTGTGGCCTCACCCGTGCCCAGGACAGGGGGACAATCCCTGCCCTGCTCCTGCTGCCCACACCATTGCTGCTACAGCCCAGGATGCCATTGGCCTTCTTGGCCACCTGGGCACTGCTGGCTCCTGTTCAGTCACTGTCACCAGCACCCCCAGGGCCTTTTCCTGTGGGCAGCTTTCCAGCCCCTCTGCCCCAGCCTGTGGCACTCCTGGGCTTGTTGTGAGCCAAGGGCAGGACCCAGAATTTGGTCTTGTTGAACCTCATATTATTGGCTTTTGCCCATGAATCCAGCTTGCCCAGGTTCTTCTGCAGAGCTCTTCTACCCTCCAACTGATTGGAGGGAAGCCCTCCTACCGTCCAACTCACTCCCATCTTGGTATCATCTGCAAATTTGATCATGGTAGACTTGGTCTCCTCATCAATAAAAATACTAAACACAACTGGTCCTAACATTGATCCCTGTGGGACACCACTAGAGCACAACTGGATGCAGCACCATTCACCACCACTCTCTGGGCCTGGCTTCCAGCCAGTTCCTAACCCAGCAAAGGGTGCACCTGTCCAGGCTGCAGGCTGCCAGCTTTTCCAGGAGTGTGCTGTGGGATTTGGTGTCAAAGGTGGCACACATAGCACAAGAGGATGCTACAGGCTAGTGCAGACCAGTCACGTCTGTGGAAGATGAGTAGTGACTACAACAGCAGTCAGTGGTCAAAAACTGCTTAATGAAGGACATGGGCAATACTTATGGGTCTAGAGATGCTTTAGAAAGCCAAGGAGTCCTGTTGCAACACTGGGCACAAGCTGGATCTATGGCATGTCACTGTAGCTGTTAATCAGAGACCCCTCAGCATCTCTTTTTTGCCACATCCTGGGAACAATGAAAAGCTAAAATTTCCTCCCATCCACAGAACACTAGAAATCAAAACAGGTCTAGGATGCCACAAGACAGATCCCCCATTTTTGACAGACTGAAAAGATCTGAGGAACCATCATGTTCCCACGGAATCTGAAATACCTCATAAGCTGATTGAATCCATTAAGCTGTGTTGAAGAAAGGAGCTTCCATGTGACATCTAGAAGTAGCAAGTCAAACACCACACACCAGGCTGGCCTGGCCCCTGTTACACCTATGCAAATCCAGAATTTTGCTATGCAGCTGCAAGTAAATGGGATTGAAGCTTGACCTAGTCTCCTTTGCACAATCATTTTAATATATTTTAAGTAGCATCAGTTACTCCACCACAATAGCTTAGAAAACCTTGATGTACATATATGTAGAATTATACTTAGGATATAAGATTTGCAGCACTTGACTGCCCTCCTCTAGACATAATTTCTCTCTATTTCACCATGCTCAGCCCAATTCAAGCCAAGTACAGCACTTCTTATTGCCATTAGAAGCTACAAATAAACCCTTGGACTTGGGAGATAAATAAGGGCCTGCAAAAGAAGACTGCTGTCTGATGATGAAGGAAATCCCACAGGACCTTTCCTTCTCCTGGGTGTGAGCCCCCTTTCATTCTGCTGCCCCAGCCTTTACCTGCCTTCATGCCACCACCACTGACTGCTGCACCTCAGTACAGCAGCAACTACGAATGCAGAAAGCCTGACCTTACAGCATCCCTCAGCAGCAGTAGAGGAATTTTAACATTTATAGAGTAAGAAACTGAACTGAGGGCTCAGCTTCCCCAAATGCTCTGTCCCCTCTAACCAGTGAATGGGCAGTGATGGTCCAAGAAGGGTCTCCTGTGTGGAGACAAGCTGCACACTCTTGCTGAACTGCTACAAGACCTCAGGGTGGGCTGCTTGATGTAACTTCATTTGGCAACATCAGGGACTGTGCACTTACTTTCTTATTCTGCTGAGGAATACAGAAATGAGAACGGCAAGGAGTAGCCATGTCATGGTACATCATGGTGATGTTCTACACCACAAGATAGAAGTATCCTCCCACATTTATTTTCCAATTTCTAAAGAGAGATTGGGGTTTGTCTGGCATTCAAATAATCACTGACCTTCAGAAAAAAACCCCCACATATTAGGTAATCATGACTAAGAGAAAGAGAGAACTTAAAAATACATACATGCACAAAGACAAGAAACATGTCAACACCACTTTATCACTTTTGTATTTTATTGTGGAACTGAGATTGATTCCTTTACATCAAATATCCTCAATGGAAGAGGGGATATTGCACACAAATATCATAAAAGCACTACATATTACTTTCACTGGAAACTAATTTTCTACATTAGATATGACTGGATAGAATAGAAGTGATGCAGGATTATAAGACATAATACCATACACAGCTGCAGACTGACACAAACACCATTCAGAACAAGAGAGAGGAGGTGTGTGAGGTGCTTCTCAGCCAGCCACAAGACTTTCTTTCCATAGTTTGGAAGATAATGGCTGCATGCAAATGCGTGAAAGCATATTTCAGATTTTGTCTTTTACATTGAGATTACAGCCCAGTCTTGAAGAGGTAGCTCCTGCCATCTGGAGCTCTTAGCCTAGTAGAGAGAAACTGCTTTTTAATTTTTTTTTTTTATTTCTATATTTTATGCCATTGTTTTATTTAGTTACTCATCTTTTTTTTTAGATTTTTTTTTGTAAAGTCACAACAAACGAGTTTTTTTCTTTTAAATTTTAAGTAGCAAACATTTTTAAACCAGGCGAATAATATAATTGCATTCTAAGAAATGCTTACCCCTAGCTGATTTTAGTATTTTGTTCAATTATTAAGTGAAAAGATGAAAGCTTTTCTTTCAAGTGTAAACATTATATTTCTTCATATTCTAGTAAATCCAGACCAAGAAAATTACTATTTCTCTCAAAAACATTATTACTGAGCAAGAACCTCTGGCGACAGATGAACAAAGAGAAGCGCATGACAGAAATGTTCCAAATGCACAGCAAGTGCTCTTTGGAGCGCATTTGCTTGTGTTGGGAGGGATTGAAAATTCAATTAACAAATTTATTAAATCTTAGTAAAAGAGTACCAGAACTCTCCTAAAATGCATAAGCTATCATAGACAATTAAAAAAACCCCAACATTCATATACACAGTTATCTCCATTCACCACATTATGTAAAATAAGTAAAAAAAAAAATCAAAAGTGATTTCTATGAAAGATGGGGTGAAAATAGAGGTCAATGAGTCAGGCCCACCTCAGGACTTTGAAAAGGCATGCAAGAGAGGCCCTGTCCAAGTTCAAGAGTGGGATGGGATCCCCAAAGTTAATTCTTCATTTAATTATATGAAGCATTATATTAATAGCATTAAGATCATGATTGGGAATGCTGTTATGGGTAAATACCATCATTGAAATGGAGTGTTCTTTGCACTCAGATATTGAATCTTTACAATTAGAGTAATCAATAACAAACCATGCTCCTAGAAATCTATGCTGATCAACAGCACTCATCGTTAATGTACACAGTACATTTTGATGACTGTTACACTAAGCTAGTTGTGTAGTACTAGGATTAGCACAGGTAGATTAGTTCCACAGGCAGGAAAGTCATTAAGGGCAAGAGGAGCCAATGGAGGAGCTCATCGCAGTGTTGAGTCTAGGTGCCATTTGCCATTTGGAAGGGAGTGGATGGAACAGGCATTACAATACCTCAGAATAGCCAGACCAGGGTTTTAATATTCTTGTAGCAGAAAAAAAAAAAAAAAAAAAAAAAAAAAAAAAAAAAAAAAAAAAAAAAGCAAATGTACATGTTGAGGTTAACTGCAACTGTCTAATTATCGGTATTATTTCAGAAGTAAAACAAATGCTTCAGCCATCATAAACTTGCTTGGGCATATTTAAGGCTTGGTTCCAATTTAATTTACAGTAGGATCAGATGACTGTAACTTCCCTGACAGTAGTGAAATTGTTCCTGATTCACAAGAGTAAGTGGCATCAGTGAGATTAGTCACAAGACCACTGCTGTACTTAAAACAATTTTCTACCAAAGCAGAGATACAAACCATTTCAGGTGTTGCAAGAAAATCAGAAAATCTGTTCCCACACACTCAAAAGGTTTGAATTCTGACCTATACAATAAAGTAGACAAATCAGAAAGAACTGTAGAAATAGTACAACTATTCTGCCAAAAATTTTGCCCATCTCTTTGTAGACTATGTATTACAAAAGCATTTTTAAGTGTATGACATGAGCCCAGCAAACATGCTTGTTTTCACAATACATTTCCATCTGCCTTTTGTGCCATAGTCACTCGGAGTTATTCTTAACTACTTAGAAGGTATAGCAATAAATAAAACTGCATTGCTAGAGAAACCTAAAAGAAAATAGAAGACATTAAAAAGAAAAATCAAAAACTCAACCACTGACAAACAGTAATTCACAGCATTAAATGGGCATGAGAAGCCCACATTTACAAGACCCTAAACCAGTATTATAGAACCCTCATAAAAATTTGGAGTGCAAACATAGACCTATTAAACAAAAATATCCTAACAATGTAATATTGAAATAAATTATAAGTAGAGAAAATAAAATGAGGTCATAGTTCACTACATTGTAAAACTTCATACCAGCCATAATAGTGATCCATACAACCAGCACATAACTCTGTGCTGGAGGCCTTGACACCTTCTTAAATTCAGATTTACAGACCTGTAATGCAACAAGATTTTTTTAATTGGGGTAAAACTTCTGAGACTAAAAAATCCAAACTGTCTTAAAACCACAGAGCAGTGGTGCTGTTCCTCTGCAAGCAGTCTAGAGAAGGAAAGGAAAAGGAAAAGGGAAAGGGACAGGGAAAGGGAAAGGGAAAGGGAAAGGGAAAGAGAAAGGAAAAGGAAAAGGAAAAGGAAAAGGAAAAGGAAAAGGAAAAGGAAAAGGAAAAGGAAAAGGAAAAGGGACTTATTTTAGGTTATTGCTTGTTCTATTCTTTTTCAAGACCTTGTGAGGGTTGAGAACGTAGGTTACAACCTTGTAAGTATTGGGCAATCAACTTCTCAAATCCTGTTTTCTGTCATCATCAACAGAATAATTTTACAATGAGGGTATCCTTCCATACCCCTCTCCCCAAAAAGGTGTTGACAGTTGACTGTTTTCAATAAATTTTACCTCAATATCCATTCTCACTAGAATCTTAAACAACACTACTCATTTATCTTACAAAACTACTAAAAAGAATGCCTTCACCTGAAAAAGTTTTCTTTGCATTTACCTGTAAATGAAAATGTTTGTTACAAATCATGTATTAAAAGTTCACGCAGCACTAAAAAGAAAGGCTTCTGTACATTTGTTCCCAGGTTCACTCTTAAATTAAACAAATAAAATCAAGTAAGACAAAGGAAGGTTGAATACTGTACAGGCTCACAGGTAACCTTTTCCATCATTCTGAATGTTTTCACTAGGTTTTGTAACTCTGATACTGGACACCACTTCAATCTTGCTTCCACAGTACGAAAGGAGCCTTCAAAAAAAAAGCTCATCTTGCCTTGTTGAGCTGTCCAGGTGCATCAATGAAGTGTTCACATAACTAATATTTGTAATTCATAGCACCAAACCATTTGACCAGTCAGATAAGTTCCTAATACCACACATGCACACTCACGCTTCTTTACTGGTGTAACTATGATCCTACACAGATGTTTTATAAATTTGCTGTCTCAGCATTAAAAAATAAGTGCATCAAGTTTCTTTGTACATTCAAGTCACTTTCTAAGGCAAATTGTCTACTGTATGTACTCCCGACTGCTTTGGTATTTTGCTTCAGTTAAATCGACAGTGGACATGGGTGTTCAAGCATGTGGACTGGTCAGTTCTGGCTGGAGTGAGTGGGCTTTCGCTGGAAGCATGCCTTAGACCAACAATTCTGCATGTTGTAAGAAAGGTTTTAGACTTCTGGATGGGCTGCAGACTACATGCATATTTGGCCTACGATTGTTACGGTGTGTCAGTATGCAGAGCTCAAATTAAAGTGGAAAGCTGCTGATGAGTGATTAGGTCATACATCCCTTCCTAGCCATGTTCTCTTTCTTTTTTTTTATTTTTTTTTTTGAGCTAACTTAATTCTTTAAAAAAAGGATCCCCATAGTGATAGCTCATATTGATAAAAATTTAAAACTTTCTTCTTATGAGAGAACATAAGCAGACTGTAGTAAGCGATACATCTATTGCCATGAGACTAATGCAGACCTAATAATTTACTACTTTCTCCTCCTACCCCTCTCTCTCTTTCTCTTTTTTTTGTTTCTTTAGAGGGAAAATGCCTCTACCTGGCAAAAGTCAGTTGGGGGTTGCTAGTGCATGGTTTCAAAATGTTCAGTGGAGATGCAACTGGATCTGTATTTTCGCAGTAATTCGTACTCTACTATGGGAAGACTGTTATTTCCCTTAGCAACCAACAAAGACTGAAAAATATTAGTGACTTGCATCACTGTGACACAGTATAGCATTTGGCAGATATATAGTTCAGCAGTTGAAATAGATGAGTTGACTTTTCAGAAAAGGTGTTTTCAAACTGAAGAATTTCTGGAAACAAAGTTTAATCTTGTGATGCGCGGTCTTCTTCTTCTTCTTCTTACAGTTCAATCTTGCATGCAGGAAAAGACTCATCTTGCATAACAACAGTGCTGCTGCTTGCCAAAACCATGATGTTGAGATCCTGCTGTTTCTCATGGGTCTCCTGGTACCATTCCCTCATCACTTCTGAGTCATGGGTTGGGATTAAAGTCACCTGCAAGACAAAACGAAAGTCCTGTTGAATGGACCACAGAAAAAATTGATAGGAAAAATGTCTTTTCAAGAAGTCCCAGACAAGAGGTATGCTTTCCTTTTGGAAAAAGTGGATTTTTATGCAATAAATACTTGAATAAATTGATAGATAAAAGGAAATCAGCAATCAGCACATAGGTAAGGTAGAATGCAAATAAGTGGTTTATAAAAATAAAATGTTGGTTTTGTAAGGTGCTGAGATGCAGCTTTCAAGAGAAGTATCAGGTTGTAATCTGCACTGGTAACTCTTCAGATGATATACAAATATCTTGTTTACTTATGAATCATGATGAAAAGGCACATTAAATTTCCAAATGCATGTGACTATAAAGTGTGAAACATTTCTTCCCTACTTGAAACTCCAACAATGCCAAACTCAGATCATATATGTGGTGTAGTAAAATTATGAAACAGCCAAATAATCCTATAAGCCAGTTCTCAACTGTTTTAAAAACCTGGAACTGGTCTGAAGGGCCAGAGATGTGGGAGCAGCTGAATGCAGTGCAGCTCTGTGCTTCACACATCATCAATGGTTTCACTGGTGTCCAGCCTGGGGGCCTGCTGGGGTTTAGTATTATTCCTTTTGTTTCTTTCTCTCAGGGAATTTTCTCCCATATATGTTGCTAGGAGACAAATAAAGATCGAGTGCTTTAGAGAGGCAAAAGAAGCTGCCACACCTCAGGGGAGGAATGCAGCTAGTTAGTCTCTCTTTTTACCTGGGGACTCTTTGGGAAGGGCAGAGATACAGGGAGAATTGGTCTGGGGAAAAGGTGTTGGGCACAGGTAGTAACTTTCTCTTTCCTCTCATCATTTGGATGGGAGAGAGGCTGCAGTACACACATTATATTATTGGCTTTTCACAAATGTTAAAATGAATGCTATATGTATAATGCTAGGAAACTTTGCTGTATGAATGTAGTTTCTTCTATTTCTGCTATTAACAAAACTTAGAAATAGTAGTGTGAGATATATATATATATAAGTATATGTATATTTCTTGAGCTATAGCATGATTTGTAGAATGCTTTTTTGTTCATGTAGCTAACACAGAGAACTGTACAGATAATCAGGAAATCCCCCACATTCTCGGATTATCCTATCTGAATGAAGATAATGGTTACAGACCCCAGAACCCCAAAAGCAGAATTTATTGATCCTCTGTTATCAGGGACTGGGACAACAGAATGGAGCCACAAGGAGATTTAATCTGCAGGATGGAGGCACAAGGAGAAATAAAAATGTTGATCTGCAAGATAGAATGAGGGCAGGTTGGAGGGAGGGGGGTGAAACCAAGAGAACATCTAAACTCAAAAGAATGTTTGAATAATGCATGAGGGTTTATGAATATGCAACATGCTGATGCATATAAAGAAATGTTTTCTGAGTTAGCCCTGCGCTCTTGGCTTAATGCCAAGCACCCGGCCATATTTGGCTTTTCTGTCTCCAAATTGTCTTTTTTATTAATTTTTTTAAATTTTACCAAGGAAATGAACCTCGTTTTTTTGCAGGCTGCCCCAGAGCGTTTGTGAAGCAAAACTTCTCCTCCATCCGTTCCCATCTGGGTCCAGCCACCATTACCAGGTGCTCCCCGAGCCCGCCCCACAGCGCCCCCTGCAGCTTTGGGGGAATCATCGCACATGCCCCGCCCCCTGGGAGCCACCAGCGCCCCTGCTGGTCATAAGCGGGACTGCACCAAGGGGAAAGTGCTTAAAGAGCAGGGAAGAGATTGCTCATTGGATTTTCTGGGGTTTTTTACTTTTGTTTGTTGTTGTTCCCATTGTTTGTTTGCCTTGTTATACATACTAATAAAGAACTGTTTTTCCTTTCCGTATATATTCGCCTGAAATCACCTTAATTTCAAAGTTATAATAATTTGGCGGGGGGTGTGTCATATTCTCCATTCCAATGGAGGTTCCTGCCTTCCTTGGCAGACACGTGTCTTTCAAACCAAGACAGGGTCCCATTCTCTGGCAGCCACCATCCACTCCAGAGGTGCTCTAGTTTCTCACAGCTGAGAAAGTTTAGATTTCTGGGTTGAGATAGGAGTGTACAGCCTACCTGCATGTTACTCTCCCACTGCGCCTTGCCCTCCAGCAGGGAATCCAGAACAGCCCTGCTTGGTTCCTCGGCGGCAGCATCATTCCCGCTCACCACATAGTAGGATGACCGCACCCTCTTGAAAAACTCAACATCAACATTCTTGCTATTGCTGTGGTTGGGAATGTACACCAGATCCAAATACACTGGAGGTCCTGGAGGCACTGCTGTAGATTTTGCCACCTTAGTATTCCCAGGTCCTTTGGAAACCAAACAAAAAAAGAATATATCACAGGCTGGTTAAAAACATGCATTTATTAATTACTGTTATAACCTCTGAGGTGAGATGTATCCAATTATGGAATTACCCTCCTACATATAATGACATGTTACAGCTTTGTTGTACCCTAATTATGATTGTAATGGGAGGAAAAACTTGAAAACTGGAACTATGTAATACAATAAAAAATCACTCCCATGTAACAAAAATTTGGCTGAACCTTTTCCAGTAATATATTACTATTATCCAACAATTACTATGTAGGGCTGTGTTTACTGAATTACCATTCAGTAAATGGTGGTATTATTTTCCTGATGAGGAAGTGCAGCTCTCGAAAGTCTAGGGTATAAATGATTATAAAATCTAGTATCACACAGGAAGCTATGAAAATTTAAAGAGTCCTGAAATCTGAGGTACGTAGCAAGACATGATAGCAATTGATATGCTCAGGCTGCCTTACAGATGCATCACGAAGCTACTACATGTGAGCACAAAGAGGGTCAATGAGGAACTTGGAAGGAGAAAGTTGGAAAGAAATTCAGGGAACAGAGTCAAGTATTTGTCCTCCTGCTGCGTCCTTATTTGCATACATAAATTAGCTACTTATTGCAAAAAGTAGGGGGAAGCATTTCTTTGCTGCTGTACATCATATATATAGTACTTGTTCTAAGAAGAAGAGTTTCAGTCCAAATGAAGTGCAAAATGTAAACACATTAAAATATTACACAAAAATGTGCATCTTTTGCTCTAAAATGAATCATGATATAAACTAAAAATCTGGCTTGAGATAGTAATTTAACCCAGATGATCAACATTTATGGTTTTTTAGCTTTCTCAAGTTTATTAAGCTTGGTAAACAATTATCTGAGCAATACAATCAATTTAAGGTCAACCAGTGTAAGGGCAGCAAACTCCCTTACAGCTGTCTATGATCTCCTGGCACCCACCAAAGGGCAAAATGCCAAATGAAGTGATAACTTTTCCTGATTTAGAGAGTTTCTGCTATTGTTTTTGTTACAAAATTTTGTTTCTCATCTTTGATGATAAAAAAAAATCTGAAGTCTTTTTTTAATTGTGCACACCAACTCTGATTAAGATACTTGTTGCTACATTTTTACAATTTTACATCATTACTAATTATTCCAGCACATACCTGAGAAGTGTGCCTAATGACTTTAATGCACAGCTGGAGTGCTGCAGAAATGCACAGCACAAATAACTACATTGCTGCTTTGAAATGCATCTTTTAACTGAGAGATGCAAATGGTGGTCTGAGAAAGAAACAGTGGACTACCAAAAACGGGGAAGCTAAGGTCAGTTGAATGCTGATTTGTTTGTGCCAAATCCTAGAACTGCTCCTTGTAAAGAAGCTTTCAGCAAAACACCAGTCCTCACAGCAGAGAAATCAAAGTATCCCCCAAATAGTCCTTAACAAGGTCTGCAGGAAACTACAGATTAGCACAATACCTCCTTAAGTAATCTAATTCATATTTTATTGCTACTTAGAACATACAGCAGACATTCAAAATTACATTAACTTTCTGTATGTTTAGTCATCACTGACGGCATAAGACCGGATTATCTGATGTACATGCTTAGTTCACTCAAAATGCTTTTACTAATGTTAAATATTTTTAAATGCTGCTTTTAAAACCAATCCAGCGAAGTAGTAAGAACATCCAAAGAGAGACAGTGACTTGGCCTCCCGCAATATTAAATTGTATTAATTTATGTTAAAGAGAATTTATCTACTTACTTCTCACAATGAATAAAGGAGTTCACTTTGCCGCTGATTTTACTTCACCTACAAAAGTGGTACTTTCAATTTTATAAGGTGGTTAACTGTTTAGACAGCTTGTATTAAATTATTTCTATTTTATGTACTCTCTGGGCAAACTGACATCAATTATCTCAGACTACAGAAGTAAAACTAGTGCATTTCATGCATTTAAATGTGGCATTTACATGCTGGATTTACACTTAAAACCTGAACTTTCTTTGAGGATATGCCACAAGCTACACTCTCAGCTGATGTAATGGCAAACTAACTACACTGCAAGAACTAAGAAAATCTTAACACTAGGGCATTCTATTTGTCTTTACCTGTGGTTGCAGTCTTTGCCGACTTGGATGTTGTATTTGCTGCATTCTTGGTATCCTTATCTTTCTCTTCCACTCTGGACTTTACCTCTGGATTAGAGATGTTTTTGGTTGCCTTCTCCACAGATTCCTTCTTTTTTGGAGAAGCCGTTCTGGAGATTTTGTCTAAAGATTCCTTTGTAGCTGGTTTTGGTGAAGCCACTTGTTTCGATTTACCATCGCTTTTCTTAACAGGAGAAGACGACTTGGTCTTCGTACCCTGCTTTTTTGTCTTCGTCTTCTCTTTGAGGTCCTTCTTCAAAGGCTTACCCAAGTTCTGTTCAACTGGCAGAGCCTCTGGATCAACCATGGTGACATCAGGGTGCCTGGGGGAAGGGCTGCGATCCTGCATCGGGACAGGCGGCGGGTCAATGTGTTTGTAGGTAATCGTCTTGTCTGTTGGAATGGTTTCTGACTCATCTTCCGAGTCGATGTTAGCATCTGCAGTGATGGAAGGGCATTCCTCAGTCTCTGGGGGAACATCTGAATCGGTCTGGGATGGGGCAGACTCACTCACAGAGGTGGGAGGGGTTTCATCACACTGCCGCCCTTGCTGCTTTCCCCCGGAAGGAGGCTGAGCTCCCCCGGACTGAGTCAGCGGCTTCTCTTGATCCTGAGACTGTTCTTCACTTGCAAACCACTCGAGAGGATTTGGGTTGATAAACGAAGGTGAAAGCTCAGTTTTGGGATGTTTATACTCGCAAGAGGACACAAGGCATAAGTCAACATCCTGGCGGGATTCTGCTAATGATTTATTTGGAGTAAAATGTGCACTTGCTTCATAAGAATAGCTGGCAGCTTCGGGTGACCTCCCAGGGGTGGTTCTCCCAGTTGTCTCAAATGAGTAATCTGTGGCTTCAGGTGAACTGGAGTCTTTCCCAGTTGTCTCATAAGAGTAACTCATGGCTTCTGATGTCCTGGTGGTCCTCCCAATTGTCTCATAGCAGTAGCCAACAGCTTCTGGTGACTTAGAGCTTTTCCTTGTTGTCTCATAGGAGTAATCCATAGTATCGGGTGATCTGGTGGCTTTCCCAGTTAACTCATAGGAATAATCTGTGGCTTCAGGCGATTTGGTGGTTTTCCCAGCTGTTTCATAGGAATAATCTGTGGTCCCTGGTGAGCTGGTGGTTTTCCCTGTTATCTGGTAAGAATAATCTGTGATCTCAGATGAACCCATATTTTTTGCAATTATCTCATACGAATAGTCTGTGCCCTCGGGTGACCTAGTGGTGCTCCTGGTTATCTCATAGGAATAATCTGTGGTCTCAGGAGACCTAGTAGTTTTTCTGCTTGTCTCATAGGAAAAATCCATGGCTTGAGGTGATCTAGTAGATTTTCCAGCTGCGTCATAGGAATAGCTGATACTGTCTGGTGACCTAGTAGATTTCTCTCTGGCCTCATATGAATAACTAAGTTCTTCTGGTGACCTGCTGCTTTTCTCTGAATCTTCTTTATCTGGGCTGAGTAAAGGTTCTGGACTGTGCTTTGATAGAGGTTCCTGATAACCAAAGGCTTTGACAGAAGACACTCGTTGTGACAACAAAGGTGAGTGACTAGCTGACACTGCTTCTGTCATTGCAGGAGGTGAATCTGGAAAAGTAGGAGAATACAGGGGAGAAGATTCCCTTGGAGTTAATGGAGACAGGTCAGATTTTGGTGACAGCTTTTCTCCTAGGCTCTGGACCTTTTCTGAGGTAAAAGAAGAATGCAGTGACATCTCTCTGGGTGGAACACCACCTGAAAAAGTTTCGTCTGGCAGTGGTGAAGCTACCTGGGAAGGTGTATGAGCTGATGAAGTCGACGATGAAGCTTCGATCTGAGAAACTGAAATAATTTCTGAAATGTCTTTCTCTTGAGAGTAAGATGACTGTTCCACAGGTGAAATCTTCCGTGCAAAAGGAGACTCCTGTATATCTGAAGGGCTGTAATCCACTTCTGTTGGTCCATTTTCAGATATATGGTGTATACTACTGCCTATAGCAGGATATTCTGGAGACTGCCTGCTAAAATCCATGGCTAAAGACTGCTCAGGTGACTCCCGACCATATTCCACTGACATAGCTGACTGCTCAGGAGATCTGTGATCCAGCACTGGTGTTCTTGATTTTGCAGTTTTAGGTGAGAAATCCGGTGGAGAAATTGACATAGGCCTTGGGCACTCTTCTTTAGATGGAGACATTTCTGTTTCCTGAAAAGTTGTTGGTGTTTGTACAACTGACACTGAAAGGGAATCGTCAACTTCAGTAGAGTGGGGAGAACCAACCTCAGCATGCAAAGAAGGAGATACATCATCAGTAGTTGGTTCTGGGAATGAACTAGTGGCAACAGATGCTGTAGAGACAGAAGCTACTCCTTCTATATGGGAATAGGTGTCTTCTGCAACAACCTCATCAACAGGAGTTGCAGACTTGTCAGAGACAGTGCCTTCAGAAATTGACATTTTGGTATCTTCTTTCAAAGAACCAAACTGACTGATATCTACTTGAGTAGGTGAGAGATCTCCTGCTAACTTCCGCTCATCCAAGACCAGTGAAGACTGGGAGCTGCTGGGTTCTGTGTCCTCCATTTTCCTTTCCAGGCTGAAGCCTTCCTTAATTGCCATAAATTCCATGCTTTTTTCATCTTGTTTTTCCTGGAAGAGGCCCACAGAGCTGGCTTCAGAACCTGGGCTCATCTGAACAGGTGATTTGTCTTTTTCAGGTTTCCCTTCAGAAGGACTTCCATAATCTCTGGTGGGAGACTTTAAATCAGCACTCAAAAACGTATCATAAGAGGTCTCTGAACCTATCAGTGGTGGACTCCGCAGAGGTGAGAGAACCTTTTCAATAGGAGATTCTGAATCTGGCACAGGCTCATCCATGGGGCTTATTCTGCACTTTGCAGACTCATCTTTGACTTCACTGAACTCAAAGCTAACGGGAGCTTCTGACTTTTCACTGGTTTCAGAGGGAAGCTGACTGGACTTTTCATCAGTGGGAGACTGATAATAAGGTGTGTGGCCAGCACTACCAGCAGCAGACTGTGAGGGAGATGCTACCTCTAATGTTTTATCTTCAGGGCTTGCACAGTGCTCTTCAGCAACTTCTTGGGGTACATCAGGCAATTTAGCAGCAGGGACAGACTCAGAAGGAACCTTGATCTCATTGGGAGTGAGTGAAAAGTTCACACTGCGTTCACCCAGTGGTGTTTTGGCAACAGGAGATGGAGGGGACAAACTGTCAACTGGGCTCTTTGCTGGACTATGTTTTCCACCATCTTCTTGATAGGGTTCTTTGATTTCTAGTTTGTCAGTGCCTTGGATTTCACTTTCTCTTTGCCGGTACACATCTTGAAATGCAGATTTGCAGAATTTGTCTTCCTCTAATGAAGAAGGTGGTGAGATGGTGGAAGCTGAGGCATTATAATCCTTACCTTCCGTGGCCTCTGTTTTGGATCCTTCAGATACTCCATTAAAAGCATCTGGGAGTGGAGAAAGTTTAGCTCTGCTGAACTCCTGAGAGTACAGTGACGTCTCATACTTAGTAATGTTCACATACTCCTGAGAGGGTGACTCGCTTTCCTCATTGTTGGTTTCATCACTCATGACATCTCGGGGTGTTGACATTTCATCCATTGGAGTGGGTTCACTGGATATTTCAATGGTGGACTGTGTGTAACCTGAAGTAGCAGTGAACTCCTCAGGTTGATCTTCTCTGTTTTCTTCATCAGAAACAGTGGCTTCACTTTCTGAACCACCAGGCAGTGTCTCGTCGTGGATAGAAGAAGCTGGTTCAATCACTGGAGACTGAGACTCTGAGCGTTTAGTTGGTGTAATTATGAGTAAGCCATACTTATCCTCAGCTTCACCAGACTCTGCAGCTTTGTCTACTACAGCCATCACATAGTCTTCCTCGGCTTCTGTTTTTTCAGTTTCCTCCTCATCTCTGATGTCTTCTGCTTTGTCTTCCTCATCTTCTTCAGTCTCTTCAGTTTCTGCCTTTTCTATTGCTTCTTCCCTGTCTTCTTCAGCTCTTTCATCAGATGCCTCATAATCTGCCTTTTCAATATACTTTTCATCTTTAATGTTGGCATCTACTTGAGCCATTACTTTTTCTGCCATTTTTCTTGATTCTTCCATATATGGTTTTGTGGCGTCCAGTCGTGTTTTTTCTATTTCATCTCGTTCTTCAGCTTCTTCTGTCTCTGCCTTTTCTTCATAATCTGCTTCAGATGATTCTTCCAAGCCAGTTCCCTCATCTTCAAACTTTTCATTGTCATCAACCTTGTGTTTCTCCACAGGTTCCAATTCTTCAGGGGTCTGCTCACACTCACCCTCAGCCTCAGTGGTAGTTATGCCTTCATCAGAAGACTCAGCAGGTCCTTCATTATCCAATTTCTCTTTTTGTACTTCAAAGGCGTCTTTTTGTACTGTGCCGGTGAGTTTCAGATCATCCTTTATAAGTGCAACTGGAGATTTTGTTTCTTTAATTGTCTCCACTTCTTCAGCTTTCAACTCCTCAAAATCCTTTGTTAAGTCCTCTGGTGAAGACATAAGGGATCTCTCTGCCTCAAGCTCCTTTCCACCAGCTGTAATTTCTGCAGCTGCCACAGTTGCAGCTCCAACTGCTGCAAGGGCAGCTGGTGCTCCACTGACCTTGAGGTCCTTCTTCACACTTTTAACTTTTGCTTTTTCCTTTGGCTTTCCAGCAGGTACTGCTTCTTTTTTAGCAGGTTCCTCCTTCTTTTGTGGTTTAGGCTTTGCTGCTGGCTTTTTGGCTTCATTTGAAGGAGTAGCTGTCTTCTTTGTTTCTTTAGGAACTTTCTTGATGTCCTTTTTGGCTTCTTTGTCTTCCTTCTTGATTTCCTTCTTATCTTCCTTTTTAACTTCTTTTTTAGCTTCTTTTGTTGAAGCTTCTTTCTTGATTTCCTTCTTAGTTTCCTTTTTCTCTTCCTTTTTCACCTCCTTTTTAACCTCTTTCTTGATCTCTTCTTTTTTTGGTTTTTCCTCTTTTTTGATGGGTGTTTTCTCCTCTCTTTTAGAAACCTCTTTCTTTGGCTTTTCTTTGTCCTCTTTCTTTTCTTCAGGTTTCGCTTTGACTTCCTTTTTCACTGTCTTCTCCTTTGACAGTTTCGGTTTTACATCTGTACCTTGTTTTTCAGCAACTTCAGATTTCGCTGGTTGTTCTTCCTTATTTACTACATCTTTTTCCACCACTGTTGGTTTGGTCTCTACTTTCGCTGGTTTTTCTTTTTTAACTGGAACTTTTTCTTTGCTTTCCAGCTTCTGAGGCTTTTCTGGTACTGGGCTGGGCTTCACAGGCTCTGGTGTTTCTTCTTTAGATTCCTTTCTGACAGGCTTACTTGGTGGTGTCTTGGCAGCAGGCTTCAGACTCTCCTTGCTGTCTGTCCGTTGTTTCAATTTTGTTTGTTTCACAGCTGGACTAGCAATGTTCCCAGTCAGGTCTTTTTGTGTAACCATCGGTTGTTTAAGGAAGTCCAAGTGTTTGAGTTTTTCTAGCCCCTCCAGAATGTTGTACTGGGTGCTGTTTCCAGGAAAGAGAACTCGGATTATTTTTTCTGCAGGATTAGCTGGATGCCACACAATCAGGGATGAGACAGAGGTGAAGTAGGATAATGGAATGTCTAGTTCTTGTCCATTTGGTAGCAGGAATTCGGCTTTGTCTCTGTTAGTACCACTCCACTGCTGCATAAAATATTGCATCTCTTTGCTACTTTTGACAGGATTAAGCACATACATCTCAAGTTTGCCAACTCCCATTTTCTGAAATAAAATGATAGGGTCAATGGTATTTCCTGTATTTCTGAAGAGAGGTTCTGGTTTCATAGACAATTTATTTAAATACTGGAGAGTAAAACAAGCTTCTTCTACACTCCTTTTTACTCTAAAATTAGGATCCAGGTTCTTCAGGTTCTCAGGTACATTAAGGAACACAACTCCTAAATCAGGTGAGATCAGGTTTTTCATCCAGTCACTGTTGGTAGTAGACCCTTGAGACTGTTCCTCTTCTAGTTCAGCTATCTTTCTCTGAAGCATGCTATTGATTCCTGGCAGATTGTCATCTCCAATGTGAGTGAGCAGGATGGAATCCACCCTGTCCAAGTGCCGGATGAGTTTCCAAAAACAGGATTTCCTTTCAGATCCTCCATTGATGAGCATATTGAATCCATTCACTGCAAACAAGGCAGAGTCTCCTCTTCCCCCTGGGAAAATGTAACAGCAGGGCTTGGAGAGCTTCAAGAAACCTCCTGAGGTTGGAGGTTCCAAAATGTCAAAAGGTGATGGCACTTCTACTGATTCTGACAGATATTCTGTGAATTCAGAGAGTCCTTCCATCTCGGGCAGTATGGAAGCTGAGTTGAGTTTAATGTTAATAAAGTCTTGAAGGTTGTGTCTGTCAAGGTTGGAATTTTTCCAGTCCCCTTCTTCAGGGCAGAAGAGAGTTAGGCTGGCTTTGTTGGCAGGGTGTGTGGTGCTCAACAATTCACCAATCTGGAGTTATAAAATAAAACCACAAGAAGATGCACACAAATTCATTATTTAAAATGATAATTAATGTCAACATGTAGTATTTCCTGATCAGATAGACAAAACCTTTTTCATTCAGTTCTCCACTGGTGAGTCCCCATCCTAGATGCTATAGTAACCTGGCATCACAATTAGTTTACTGCCATATTTTTCAAAATACAAAGGTGTTTTTTATTTTTCTTATGTCTGGTCAGCACTACCCAAAGGATAACAGGATACAAGGTTCCCTCTTCCCCCCTCCATACTTTATAGAAAGGTGGTACTAACTATTATACTGAGAGGGTATGAGGGCTGTGGGGATAATGCAGCCTGAGCTGCCACTCTATGACTACCACGAGTTTCCCTGCTGGCCCAGTCCATCCAGAAGAGACAGCCAAGTATCTAAAGGACAAAGTAAAAGCTCTTAACAGGCAGAGAGCAACTGCAGCAGAGGAGGTCAGCATCCTCCCATGGGCAGCTGTCATGATTTCCCCTAGGGGAGCCCTTGCTGACTGCTCCTGGTGATCTTTTCTTTTATTTGCTTGGTGATGACCTCCAGAATGATCTGTTCCATCACCTTTCGAGGGGTAGAAGTGAGGCTGACTGACCAGTAGTTTCCTGCATCCTTTTTCTTGCCCTTTTTGAAGACAGGAGTAACACTGTCAGTAACACTGACTTTTCTGCAGTCATCAGTCATCATCCACCTCTCCTTTTCTCCATGATTTTTCAAAGAGTGCCTTAGCAACATAGCCTTCTATGGGTCATTGAGGGAAGAGCAGTGGATGTTGTCTGCCTCCACTTCAGCAAGGCTTTGGACACCATCTCCCATAACATCCTCAGAAGTAAGCTCAGGAGATGTGGATTATGGGAACAGACAGTGAGGTGGATCAAGGACTGATGGTAGAGCTCAGAGTTGTTATCAGCAGAGGAGAATCCAGTCATGTTCAAACTGCTTATCAACAACCTGAATGAGGGGATGGAATGGACCCTGAGCAAGTTTGCTGTGGCTGATACCCCTGGAGGCTGGGCTGCCATTCAGCATGACCTTGAAAAGCTGGAGAACTGGGTGTAGAGAATGAAGTTCAACAAAGACAAATACAGGGTTCTGCACCTGGGGAGGTGCAACCCCCTGTACCAGTAACAGGCTGGGGGCTGAACTGCTGGGAAGCAGCTCTGCAGAGAACCTGAGAATCTGGGTGGATGACAAGTTGATTATACACCAGCAATGTGGCCCCGTGGGCAAGAAGGTCAGTTGTATCCCTAGGGGATACCATTCCTGAAAAGCCAGCACCATTCCTTCCACCAGGAAGAGTACAGCCAGCAGGCTGAGGGAGATGTTCTCTACTCAGCCTTAGTGAAACCACATCTGGGGTGCTGTGTTCAGTTCTGGTCTGCACAGACCAGGACAGACAAAGAGCTACAGAGGGTCCAGGAGAAGCCACAGAGATGGTGAGGGGGCTGGAACATCTCTCTTAGGAGATGAGAATGTGAGAGCTGGGCCAGTCTAGAGAAGATTAAGAAGGGATCTTGTCAATATATATTAAATATCTCAAAGGCAGGTGTCAAGAAGATGGTGCCAGGCTCTTGACTGCCAGACTCTGGCAGTGGTGGCCAGTGACAGGACAGAGACCAATGGCCATAAGCTAAAAACACAAGTTCCACTTCAAAATGAGGAATAATTTCTTTATGTTGAGGATGG
This sequence comes from Zosterops lateralis, assembly GCF_965231275.1. Lineage (NCBI taxonomy): Eukaryota > Metazoa > Chordata > Aves > Passeriformes > Zosteropidae > Zosterops > Zosterops lateralis. Next base: position 4,525,812 of record NC_139800.1, on the reverse strand, counting down.
CAGAGCACTGGAACAGGCTGCCCAGATATTCAAAAACCACTTGGACCTGTTCCTGTGTCAACTGCTCTGGGTGACCCTGCTCTGTCAAGGGGTTTGGACTGGATAATCTCCAGACATCTCTTCTAACCCTGATGGTCCTGTGGATCTGTGATTAAGAAACAAATTAATACTTCAGAAATGGAATAGGCTGTAAGTTTTTGGGCTCCTCTCTCCAAAGAAGGCACTGAGGTGCTTGAGCATGTCAAGAGAAAGGCAGCAGAGCTGGTGAAGTGCCTGAAGCACAGGTCTGACAAGGAGGGGCTGAGGTTTTTCAGTCTGGAAAAAAGGAGGCTCAAGGGGATCTTATGGCTCTCTGCAACTGCCTGAAAGGAGGCTGTAGCCAGCTGGGGGCTTGGTCTCTTCTCACAAGTAACAAATGAAAGGATGACAAGAAATGGTCTCAAATTGCACCAGAGGAAGTTCAGATTGAGGGAAAATTTCTTCCCCAAACATGTTGTCAAACACAGAACTAGGCTGCCCAGGGAAGTGGTCGAGTCACCATCCCTGCAGGTGTTTAAGGTGTGTAGATGTGGTGGTGCTTGGGGCACAGTTTGGTGTTGAATTTGGCAATGTTGGACTTGATGACCCTTGAGATCCTTTCCAACCCAAGCAATTCTGTAAATTTGTCTTGTCCAACCTTAACAATTCTATGAAACTGTCATTCTAAGTTTTCTACTTCTGAGATTCCACATTCCAGAGCCAAAGAAAGATCAAGAAAAAATTACATAGGGTTAAAAATGCTCTTGTCACTAGTTTGATTTAAAATTCTTGGACCACAATATTTGAAATCTAGAGTAATTCCATTCACTTTGACAGTATTAGTTAACATTCTAGTACCAAAACCAACTACAGCAATAAAGGCACAGAAAATATGGATTTCCATGCCACATTATGAAGAAGTGTTTTCTATTCCAGAGTTCTGAACTAGGAAACAGTATTTCATAGTCCCACATAAGTAGACAAACATGAAAAAGTATGACATATTTTACCTTATCTCAGTTTCACAGATACTTTCATTTGACTTTTTTAACTGACAATTCAGTTAAACGTGGCTCATTTCTGTTCTATTTGCCCCTTAACAAAGAGACCACCAAACTTCTATAAAGAAGTAATTCAGATGTAAAATGTCAGTGGAAAACATGCCAGCACATCATCATGCAAAATACCATAACCTCTTTTGCAGAGACTCAGTTAGTTGTCAGTTCAAGCTTTAAGAACAGTTTTCATAAGGATGATATAGATAACACTACAGCTGAATAATTGGAAATTCTTGGACCACAAGCTGTATCAACAGAGGAAATGAATGTATAAAAGATTAATGATGTTTGATTGTGTTAGATCTCTTTGGGCCTCTCTGTGTGTAGGTCTTGTTTTTTTCTTCATGTTATGTAACTTATTTTTAGCATTTACCAAACATAGAACTCAAGAAAGATGCAGTGGCTGTTATAAAAAACAAACCAAAACAAACCAGTCCAACCAAGAGATAAATAAAGCCCAAAATAAATATCTTCTACCTTCCTGTATCATTGTTAGTGAGTATCTAAACCATTTGACAGGAGTATAAATAAATCTCATCCATATGTCAGACATGGCTCTGTCTGAACGACAGAAAATGAAAAAACTAAGCAGAAAGAATAAATGGAGAAAAGGCTGAAAGATAAGGACAATAGAAGAACCAGTGCTGTTGTTTACTGCAGAATTAGGAAAAGAGGGGCAGCAGGGATGACAGCTTTGAAATGGATTTAGACTCTCAAGAGTACTCCTCATGATATGTCTTTGATCAGAGTTGAAAACACATTATTAGGAAAAGCCAAATGTAATAAAAAATAATTTCCTCTGAATAAATAAATCCAAATCTGTTGCATACATAAGGAAATAAAACTGGAGTACAGACTGTTTCTCATAAAGAGCTGATTTTCTGTCCAGATTAAAAAAAAATCACATGGTAACATAGTGGGCTAATGATAATACTGTGTCAAGGTTTGGGCTGAGTCCTCTCCAGTTTCTATTATACCATATTTGGATTACTGCTTCATACTTCCAAATTCTGACTTTTTTTGCTCCTTAAAGTTGGCATGCATAATGCAGACAGTGTTAAGCCACTGGAAACCCGGGCTAATGAAAAATTAAACAAAGTTTATTCCAGGCACAGATTTTAACTGTTAGGAATAGCAAGTTCAGTCACACCTCAGCAAAAATATCAATGGATTTGAATTTCAAATGGTGACACTGGGGATAGACAGCATCACAACACAAAGATGAAGCCACTCCTTCTCTTCTCCAAATTCAAAACCATCATGTGAGCAAAGAAATATACCTGTAAATCTGAATGTCTTAAGCCTTGTTGAGGAATGCTTAAGTTTTAAAGGTGTCACAGCTACTGAAGACAAATGGTAAGTTGGCTGCTCAGAGAAAACACAGTTATTACTTCCTACCCTGAATCACAAAGCTGCAAAAAAAAAAGATTCTCCTGTTCCAGCTGTTGTTGCAGAAGCAGGATAATGGGACATTTTACACCTTCCCACACAGGAGAAATTGAAAATCCTGCTTTCAGGCATTGCCTGAAGAGAGTTCTGCATGCTAGAGACAGATTTCTGAATTAGACTTTATACAGGTATTTCCCAAAGTTTATTTGCAAGCACATTTCTTGACCTTACTTCATGTTTGGCCCAGTGAAGTAAAAGTGGGCAGAGGCCAGAAACACTTACTCCCACCCTACATGGTTATGGAATCATAGAGCTGTTTAGGTCGCCAAACACCCTTAAGATCATTGAGTCCAATTGTAAATCTGGCACTGCCAAGTCCACTAGGATCAGGACAGCACAGTAATTCTTTCATCTCATCACCACACAGAAAACTGTGAAGGTTCTGGCTTTTTTTTTTTTTCTTTGCCAAGGTCGGGATTAATACATGGGAAACACAGGTTTCAAGTTCAGACGTGGATGTTTATTTTTTCTTATCTATTTACAGACTCACCAGCCGTGAGCTCTAACTAGCAAGTTAGAGAAACGAGGTGAAATGAAGTACCTCTGACTCTTAAATAAAAGGTTATTTAAGTGCTAATTACCGAATAATGAGGTGATAACACCTATATTATTTATGTTTCTGGCCCAGTAATGACCACCCAAGGCCTGTAATGTGGACATTTTTCACCCAATTACAGAAAAACACTCAAACCCATGAAGAAGAAGGGAGAAGGAGGTGAAGAAGAAGGACTCGGACAACACCCAAAATCCTCCATCTTGACTCACATGTTTTACTATATACTAAAATCTTAACTCTAAGTTTTTCACCCTGTGAGATCACACAATACTATTCAAACTACACACCCACAGCCCTGTGCTATCACTCAATCTTGGGAGCCTGTTCCATGGCTTCAAGTCAAATGTGGTGCTTGCCTGAGGCTCAGCACCTTTTAGCACAGAAAGCCTGAAATTTTCAGCCTCCAGGGTTCCAACAGAAAACCACTAACCACTTTCTCTAGATCTTTTTTTTTTTCCCTGATTTTTTTTTCAATTTTTTTAAAAAATGCTGCACACACAAACTGCAGCATGGCAAGCATGATCTTCCCTTGGTTGTGTGAAAACTTGCAGACACACTGAGACCCTGAGGCTTCAGAGACAACAGGCTGGAAGCCAACCCTTGCTGACAGCCATGCCAGCTGGCTGGTGACCACACTGCCAGCCACAGAGATGAGCCAAATGAGCCTTACTCACAGCCCATGGGGCTGTGAACACCCTCAGCACCCACTACTGCAGCAATCCCACAGCACCTGCAGCTCCTGGCCAAGCCCCATCCTTCCACTTTCCAAGCAATAATTTTGTTTCCTAATGGTAATGGGTAGCATTTGCCCCTAGTTCTGCATGCAGTCATAAAGTAATCATGTGTTGCTAATTAGGCAGAGACATAAGGAACTTGAGTTTGTAATTTCATAGAAAAGTAACTCTGAGAAGTTCCAGTGAACTTTAAGTGCCAGGACTGTCTCAGAGAGAGGGAATGCAGATCCTTCCCCAACCATTTGCTGAACAAAGAGGCTTTGAGGACAGATCATATGGATACAATAAGGTCAAACTAGAGCTCACACAAACTATGCCATTTCAGTGCTGAACTTTCCTATCTCAGTCTACTGACATGCTCCCAATTAACAGTGGAAACTAAATTTGTATGGATGCAGCCATACAGTTTATTTAAATATATACTTTACATGGCAGCCAAATTAAGTATGACAGCTTGTTTACTATGGATTTCTGCCCTATGGGAGCTTTCAGACACAGCATATTAAGGAAGAGAGCAAAGTAACAAGTCATGAAACAAATGGCATTAAATACTGGTATGTTTCATGCTTATCTTTCTTGTATGTAAAACCTACAAGCTTTACAGATTCACTGGCTGTATTTTAGAAACTACCATTAAAAAGTTAAGCAGGTAGATGGTGTAAAAAGTAGTTATTCTAACAGCCACCCTCTGTCTTATTAATGCCACTTGCTAATTAGCAACAGACAAGAACACGGTGTCAAATTCAATTTGATGGCTTTGTATGTGCACCTCAGATGAACAACCTGTGTATTTTAAACACAGCACCATCTCCTTCCATTGTCAAGGGCTCTTTGATTTTCTCTTCCTGAAAGCTGTAATTCAATTTCCCAAATCATTATTTAATTATTTTGTTAGGCAATTTATGTGAAACCTAAAGTGAAATAAATAAATGTTTCTGCAAGAAAGCCTATAATGAAGAGTAAAGACCAGCAGCACCAGGCTGCCTCTGGTAACTCTAACAAGACAGAGAGCCACTTTTAGTCTTCTAGGCATCTCTGCCAGCATGGAAAACACTTTTCTGAACATACCTCCTGATCTGTGAAGATCTCAATAAAGTTCTGGAAGGAGAAGGATCCTGACTGAAGAATGAGTTCTCCTGTGTTTTCAAAGCACTGTCCAGTTAGAACAAGCAGCTTGTGCCTTGCAGCATCTGTGATCATCAAACGCACCTAAAATGAAGAAAAGCACATCAATAGTGGGAGTGACAATGTGTTTCAATACAAGGTTATCTCTCCTAATTTAAAACCAGTCTCTGGAACAAGACTCCCAAGGCATCCTGGAGTTATAGTGCTGTTTACAAAAGACAATGAGAAAGGGGAAAACATGAGAAAAAAACCAAGGGATAAGATACAATTAGAAAGAAGATCTGAAGAATAAACCACATTATGTGGAAAAAACAGAGAGAAGCAGAATAGAATACAACTTGAATGAAGAAATCATTTTTTTAACAACAAACTTATTCATAGTATAGTTCCTGGTGTACTTTTACAGAATTGTATCAGGACAACTTTGGTAAACTATTTAAGAGCAGATGCTTGTTACTTTACTTGACCCTCATAACAGCTACTAAATATTCTTGTTTACCACTCCCAAGGGGGAGATTCACATGCATGTTAAGAGAAAGCCATATATTCTAAATTTAGGAACAAAACTAAACAAAACCTGTATAAGATTCTATATTGTTGAGTCAATGCTTTGTAAATACTTCAGAAATCTTACCCAACACTGAAAAACCAATTCAGTCTATGGTAAGCTATGAATTTCAAATGCACTAATTCCTCTATTAAGGAAGAATTAAATCAAACCAGAACAGTGATCCCAGAACAAGGCTATCCACATATTAAACTAATTGAGCAGATGAGCAGAGTCCATCTGGGACAACTCCACACAATATTGCACCCAAGCTCCATCTCCATGGAGATGACACAATCAACTCAGCTCTCCTAGCAAGATATTGTTTCCAAGGGTTATATTGATTGTTAAGCAATCAATTTTTCTAAATAACTCTTGTGAATGCCAGGAGGCTGAGCCAGGAAGGCTTAACCTGAATCTCTGCTGAACAACTCACGTTTCCACTACAAGTAGAAAACACACACTGGAGAGTATGTGCCTCAAAGAAGATCCCAACTCTACCATGTCTTCACTGTTATTTTATTAAATAAATGACCCTGATATTGAACCGCAGAAAGTTCCTTTAATTAAATGTAGGACTAATGCTGGTCTGCCAGTAATTGCACTAAATAATTATGAATTCTTAAATATCATGTATGAAGTGCATCTATTTTTATTTCAGACAAAAATACAGAAAAGCGCAAACATTTGTCTGATTTGCATTACTCAGATCTTCTCTGTTTTCACTCTATTAAAACCATATCAGAATTGGCTTCCTCTTCTAAGTTTTCCTTTGTTGCTGCCAGCAGTGTTTATCACTCTGACAACTTTTGTGTAAACTCATCAGGTTTTCCAACATTAAAACTACTTCCTGAACTTGTGAATCACTTGTGAATCACTGACATGTGACCGTCATTTAATTCCCCTTCAATCTATTTTATTAATTGACAATAAAGTACATTCTGTAGAGTTAGCAAACTATGCCAAGAAAGTAAGTAAATAAATATTTGCAGATTACACATCATAATGTGTACATATGGAAGACATTAAGAGAAACATAAATTCTGTGTCTGGGTACAAATAAGGTTTTTTGAAGGACTACCAGAAATTTGTCTCCTGATTTCAAGACCACTCAGTTTTAGAAAAAATACTGCAAGGTGATGATTCCATTCAATTTAATTGTTGGTTAAAGTTTAAAATTGGTTGAAGGAAGTGCACAGCAAGATGTAGGCTCAGTCAAAACAGAGTTTAAGATGGAGTGTGAACAGAGATCAGCACATCAGTGGTTTCCCAAACCTACAGTACAGTCAGAAGAACAGTAAAGCAATGGAGTGGGGTCTATCTAAGAAGGAAGTAAATGTTCATTGGGGTTTTCTTCAGGAAATAACAATCTCTCCCCCTTTAGGCCTCTTTGTCATGGGAAGTGTTTGGCATTTGACAAAACATGACAGGAGCTTTGGGCACAATCGTGGGTGGACTACCACCAAGTAAGGCTATTAACAGCCAGGTTACCAGGTACATTGTATTTCCTTCTGTTTTTTGTTTGGTTGGGGTTTTTTTTGTTTGTTTGTTTGTTTTTTTGTTTTTGGTTTTTTTGTTTTTGTTTTGTTTTGTTTGTTTGTTTGTTTTCTGCTGTTTTACTTTGGTTTGTTTTTTGTTTCTTTGTGCATTTTGTTTTTTTCCTGAGTAAACAGATTCCAGTTCCTCTTCTGGTGAAGTCAGAGCTCTTCATGGTGTATCTCTGCAGGGTGATCCCAGATGCACCCTGGAAATCTCTGATATATGAAATTGAGTTCTCTATTTGCCATAATGAACTAAGAATGTCTACTCCAGCCTCTGATTTAGTTATACCACCTCTTTCTGATAGTCTCTTTCTGAATTGTGTCTATTCAGAGCCTTCCTTAGCCAGCCAAGTTAAATCTCATCTGTCTGACTGTGACCAGTCTGGCAGGATGAAAGCAAAGTCAAGATTGCCTCCCACAGTCTTGTGAGATAAAATTTACAGTAACTTAGCCAAACATCTTCCAGAGCCAAAGCAGTAAGCCCAGGGTTCAGAAACCATTAATGGGTGTCAGATCATGTTCTTCCATGCAGTCATCCATCAAAGGAATGATGAGTAACAGAAATAGAATTTCCCTGCATTTGTCAGTTTTCCATCTCTCCCACATGCACACACTTGATGGCTTTTTACTCAGAATGAATGAACAGAGTTGCTGTCCTGATGATCCCCTTGTCCTTACCAAACACATCTAATGGCTTGTAATGAGATTTTCATGCATGGTATTTTAGTAAGTAAGTTCCCATTGACTAAGGTGGCTTTTAGACTTCTACAGGTTCAGAAATTTCATTTGTTTTGGAGTCTTTTCTTCTGCTTGTGTTCAACATCATTTAACAACTGACAGCAAAATAGTTTTTTTCACCAGTGACCACCAGCAGAACCCTTTTTATCTCCCATAAGAAATGAGACTGTGGCAGTCCTTCCCAGCACAGAGCAGCAATGCAATTATCCCTATTATTTCAACCTTCGGTCTCACTAGCTAAATAAACCAATTTTGTCTTTGAGCAACACAATCAGTTCTTTGACTCCACTGAGTTCATAAGGAATTGGCAGTCCTCTTATGGGCACTCTCCACGGTTCACTAATCATGTCACATGCTTTTTGAAGGACAGACAGATCAACCTAGAGTCACCACCACAGAGCTGGTAATTCTTCTCAGAGCCAAATTTGTCCCTGGGCACCTTCAGACACTTTCCTCATAAGTAAAATAGGCATTTAGAGTTACCAAACAATGGCAAAGCAAAAGAAAAGCAGAAGCAGCTTAACCACAGCTGCCTCCAATCCATCAGGAAGAAAGTTTGATGCATTATGAGAAAAGAAATGATGGGATCAGAGATGTGTTTCTGTCCTATGCTTCTGACAATTTGTCAGGAGTCTGGGAAACCAGGGAAAAGATCAAGGGATGGGTGACATTTTTAATTATATTTATTTCAAATATATCCTTTCATTCACAGGCAGGACCTGCTCTCAGTGTCTGCTAAGACTTTGAAAAATAATATTTTAGTTTGTCAGTCTCTAATCTGGCAGGTAGTGACTGATGCTCCATAATCACCTCAAGTACATCTGCTTCAGTGCCCTTATCATGTCCACTTAATGGAGCTTTTATGACATGTCCAACAAAGTATTTCCTGCTTACCTCAGTGCTAACTGCTTCATCTGAGGGATTGATGAGGACTACAGTTTCTAAGACATCACTTCTGTGGTGAAGAATCTTCTGACCTGCAGAGAGGAAAAAAAGAAAAATTAAATTCAACCATCAGGGTATAAACCAGGACTTTCCATGAGTTTGCTGCGTGTCTCAGTGTGTGACAGTCCTCTGGCTGAAGGAGTGCCCATAACTCACCTTGGTCTCACAGAGCTGGGGCACAAAAAGGAGTAATCATCATCAGCTGAGCATCTGGCCCTGACAAACCAAGTGGAAACTAGAACCCACGCTGCCAAAATGTTCCCTTCACCCTTCCACTGGTATTAACACTGGGACACTGCAAAAAGTTCCCTATGGGGATGGTTAGTCACCAGCCATGCTGCCTTACTTTATCTCACTCCTGCTTACAAAAGCTGTAGCAACCAATGTCAAGCAACAAGAGTGACAGGGCATACAAACAACATCTAGATCCTGAATTAGTAATGTCTGGGCAAGTTTGGAGCAGCTTCACTACTGGCTTTCATACTTAGTCTATCTCTGTATTTAATAGTGATATTCATCTGACGGGGAGTGAATGCCAGAAAAACAAAACAGGACTGTTGATTTATTTTTTTTCCCCCTTATGTTAATTGGCAAGTTCTTATCAGGGTCTCTTTCTGTGAGAACTGCAGTGAGATTAATTAGCATTGGATTGTCATTTAGAAATCCAGACTGGTAATTAGTCTAAAAAACCAGAAGAGCTGTCCCTTCTGAGCAAACTGCTTGGCGCAATATTAATCAATTAAAATAATTAATTAGGCTTAAAAGGGAGTACGGGACAGAGACCTATTTGCCAACTCGGAAAACCTCCCCTGTAAAGAAACATAAATTAACGAGGCTGAGGAGAGTCAGGCTGAAAGGAGCTCCACATGCCTGAGAGCATCCTGTGAGAGGAAGGGCAGCCAGCCATTCCCACAGTGTCCCTGCCTGGGGCAGGCTCAGAGCTGCCCTTCCTGCCCTGATGCCTTAAGTTTTGGCTTTCATGTATTTCACATTCTGTGCTGCCCAGGGGTGCAGTTCTGAGCCTCACATTAAGTGCTGGTCAGCTCTTCACAGAGCAGGGAGACAAAACAAATCCTTTTCCTGCTGGAGACAAAGGACAACTTTCAGGCCAAAAAGCACAAACAACAGTGGACTGAAGGGAGGAACAAGAAGGATGGGACCTGAAGCTGTAATTGTACAATTAAACCCCAACATGCAAAAGAACCAAAACTTATAAAAGTGTGAGACCTTGTGATCAGTCGGTCATTTTGTGACCATTCTTTGTCCATCTTGAGTGTAGCCCTGGTCAGGCTCTTGTCCTGCCCAAGGTGTATCCTGCAGGCCTTTGAATAAATCCCTGCTTTATTCTCTAGTTCTGTGCAGTTTCCATTCCAGGTGAGCCTTCCCAAGGCATCATCCCCAGTGATGCTCTCTTCATTCCTCACTGACCAGCCTGCACCAGTCCTGTCTTCTTCCTCCTCCTCCTGACCCCCTGAGCTGCCTCTGCTGCTGTTTCTATGGGGAATCTCTACATTTATAAACATGTGAGCTCACAACCAAATGATAGAAAGTGATGGAGGAGGAAAATAGTGTTCTCAAGTAAAATGTGAGATAGGGTTGTAGTCTATTCTCTTGAGCACAGCAGTGCCTAGAAACTTACGGATAATATCTACTTAGTTTGAAGAAATCTAGTTTTCTTAATATATATTCTTTCTGCTATACTTCCTTGAAAGAAGGATCAAATTATATTACAAAAGGAGAAGAGAGCAGGTCTCACTCCCTCTGCAACACCCAGTTCTGATATTACCACTTGCAATTCCATTTATTTTTAAAATTTTGCTTCCTTGCCTATCAAAAATGCACATATAAAACTACAGTACATATAAAAATCCAGATGGCTCTGTTACCACAGACTCCTTTAGAAGCTGTTCTTTGATCTGATATTTTAGTTTTTGTCAGATTTCCCTTAAATTAAGAGTTTAGGCAGACTTTATTGAATCTTATCATTAAGGAAATGAAAGGAACCATCACCCTTTAGTGGACACTGAAATTTCTTGCTTAATAGTTGGTGATACCAACATATTTTGCTTCAGGCTAGACTAAACCTCATCCATCATTAGACATAAACACATTAAACAGAGGCAGAAAAAGAAATGCAATTAGCCACAAGACAAAGATGCACAGCTTTCATCAGGCTCAAAGCACACGCTTTGGACTGGACTGAAGCTGCTCCAAGTCTGGGAAGGATTTGACCTGAGGAGTCAAAACTCCTGCAGACCAGCACCAGTGGTGGTTACTTGCATCCTACCACCCTGCCCCAGTGGTTGTGTGGGTTCCTGGGCCCTGAGAGTGATCTCCAGAGGGAGGCAAAGTTCTCTGCACCATGCACATGGTGCACACTGAGAGATGCACCTGTGACTGCCTCCCTCTTCAATCCCTTAGCACAAACATGTTACTGATTACCACGCAGGGTGGGGACCCAGCACTGGCAGGGTGTGAGTCACTCCCATCCCATGGAACACCCAGGAAGTTTGCAGCTCCTTGCTGATGTCAGTAACATGGTCCCATCTCACTGCTTGAGAAATAGGAAAGGCTTTGAAATAAAAAAAAACAAAACTACTTGCAATTTTTTAAGAGTAACGCGGGCTTGCTGCCCAGATTGATATCCCTGAGATGCTCAACTGGAATGAAGAAAGTCTCCCATGGGAACGGTTTAATCAGAGAGAAATTAACTATCACAGTGTGGGAGCAGAAAGCAGCAACAGCACCTCATAAACTGGCAAGAGACTGTGACTTACTAAATTACAGATGGGAGTGGGAGAACCTGAGACTTGTGTACATCTGGAGTTGCTTTACTGGATTTTTGCAGCCTCTCTCTACATGTGACAGATCATTTCTGTGATTTGACAGAGGAAGAAAGGAAGAAACTTCCACATTGCATGGAAGTGGTTGGGTGGATAGATTTTACCTGCTTATAGTTCCTAGGGAGCAAGTCAAAGCCCTTTCTCAAGACTTTAATATATAAATGTTATTTGTGTTTGGAAGAAATTCAAGTATCTGCTCATCTTTTGACTTTATTAATTAAAGCTTCAAATTAAAACCTAATATGAACAAAGAGTCTGGCAGCTGTTTGATTCAGAACAAGAACAGAGAAGTAAACAGCACGTGAAAATTGCTTAAAATTGCACTCATCAACCCAGTTTCTATGGCCATAGGATCCTAATGCCTCCCTACTCATCCAAATACTAATGATATTTATTGTGTGATTATTGAGATGGGGATGGTGTCAGTCACGTTTCCTAGAAAAGTGATAGTTTTCTTAACTTACACAGTCAATTTTTCAGGCCAATCAAGTAGCACGAACACAAGGGACACTTTTAACAGTGGCTATATGTTAAATTTGTGCAAGCATAAAATGCAGATGAATGGCAAGGGAAAGAAATCAAGTCCTCATTTAAGTTTTGTTTAACCAAGCATCACTACTGACACACTTTTTCCTGGGTATGCCTGTGCAACCCAGCCCACAGGTGTGCCTGCTCTAACTGGCTACTCAATAGAGGGGTATCTGTATCTGCAAGTAAGAAGAAAATGATTTGCAGACCTGATGGGAGAAATGTCTAATACCCAGGCTACAAGAAGAGGATTTCAGAAAGCTCCTTCCAGGAAAGGTCTGAAAGCCCTGCAGGTGATGCCAGGGACAAAACTGCTACATTCACTCTTGTAACTAGCTGAGACAATGGAATGTGCATAACACAGGCAAAACTGCATTTATGCCAGAGAACATCCTGATATTCCAGGTAGACATCAACACTTTCTCCCTATAAATACAATTCCTACACAAAGTAAACACAGAAAGCAAATCCTTCCTTGTGGTCACTCTCAGCAGAAAGGATGAGAGGAACATTCTCCCTGGAAGTATGCCTTCTCCCTGAAAATGCTGCTTGACACCTGACCTGGCATTCACACACACCCCTCTGGGAACTTTAAACACATCTCTCATTTCTCATTGTGAAGAAGTACAAAGTCTCATTTCTCTGCCAGAAGAGGTGACGGCCGCGTTGCGTCAGCCGCCGTCGTGCTGGGTGGTATTTGCAGATGGCACAGCTTGCAAGCCTGGCTAATGAAACTTCCCACATACCATGAATATGCAATGACCTCCTGCAGCTAGAAACCCTCAGTGCTCTGCACTTGTCAGCAGCTTCAATGCCCAGGTTCCCCCCCCCAGCTGCCCCCAGACTTGTGGAGGAATTTTTAGATGCTGAGGGAGAAATCTTGCAAAAAATGAACCATAAAACATCCATCCCTAAAGTTCTAAGGGATGCTTAGACTCTTGAAAGACAGTATGGGAGCTTGTCAGCCACTAGTGATGGGAAGCAATAACTGATGTTGAAGAATCAGCTCAACTACAATCTGTTTCAGATTTACCATGCCTGATAAAGGTTGCTGGAAGGTTGCTATACCCCTTGCACATGATACATTAAAAGCAATAAATTCCTTGGGAAAAAAAAAAAAAGAGCTTTTTGCATAGCCAACAGTAATCTAATAACTCATACATTTTAAGTAACTTCAAACTGCTCACTATTTCATCTGCTATTTCTAGTGTGGACCTAAATTTTTTCCTCTAAAACCAGGTGTTTCACTTTGGGGTCTTTGTGGTTGTTCTGTATTATCAACAGAGTTCTCAGAGTCTGGAGGACTGTCATCTGATGGTTGCCATGTCTTGTACTAACTGAACAAATCTACTTTTCCTTGTTTTCAATGCAAATATCAGTGGGTATAAATAATCAAATAATACTGTAATTGTGACCAGCCCCAAATATCCTGTCTGCCTGGAGGCACTGCATTGCAACAACCATTTCAGACCATAGAGAAAGGAACAAGATTCCCTTTTATAGCAGACTATCAATTATGTGATGAAATCTTGCATAAATGATGTGGAGCACTCCATCCTCTTCACCTTCTTTGTTGAGAAAGGGATATCAAAGCATGCTAAGCTTTGTGCAGGCTGGAGAAATAGTGTCCAGCACTGAGCAAGGCAGTGATTTTACAGAGTCACCAAAGCAAATTCTGATGTTGTAAAACTCCAGGGTTCTGTATCTGCAAGCAAGAAGACAATTATTTGCAGACCTGATGGAGAAATGTCTAATATCCAGGCATTGTACTACAAGGACAGGACTTCAGAAAGCTCCTTCCAGGAAAGGTCTGAAAGCCCTGCAGGTGATGCCAGGGACAAGACTGCTACATTCAGTCTTGTAACTAGCTGACACAATGGGGTGTGCATAATACAGGCATAACTGCATTTATGCCAGAGAAGATGGATTCACTGCCTCGAGGGCTCAATTCAGCCCAATGGCTTCTTAAATTAAGGCTGTCTGCAAGGAAGGTATAATTTTTTTTCCAGCAGTAACTCCTATATATGTACGAATATCAGAATATTTTACACATTTCTAGGTGAAAATAAAATCCTGCTAGGATGCCAAGGTGATGTGACAGCTGTGAACAAATCTAATAATGAGTTAACATTGCTGAGTCCTCTGATGGAGACAAAAGTTTGGAAGAATGACACCACTAACTGCAAAGTGTGACTATTTTCCTTGCCATCATTTAAACCAGCTTGCTCTGGACATGATGGTAGGTTCAGATTCATATCTAGTGTTTCATGCTTTTTATAGGGAATTACGTGTTATCTCTGCAAAGTTAAGCTAATCTTTCTTGCATCTGATCAGCTGGAATACTGAACTGTGTTGTGACCCTCCAGAAAGCATAAATCTCTAGTTCATTTTCTCCCTCTCCTCGCAGAAATGGAATTGATATTTGAGTTTTATTTGGTTCAGCTGCAGCCTGGTGATAGTTAAACATTTTTCCTACCATATCTGATTTCAAACAATTTATTAACTACAAGTCCTGAGAGGCAATGTCCTGCATCCTCCTGTATTGTAATTTTTCATTTTTAAGCTCACCTTTATTTAATGAAATAAAGCCCGTTGCATACAATTTCATTTTTGTTTTTGGGTAAGTCCTTATCTGTCAGATCTCATTTGGGTTTATACCTCCAGATAATAACAGAGCTCTGAAAGTGGAAAGCTAGACACAAGATGATTATGCAGCCTGAACAGAGATTGCAAGATTCACTCTCCAGTTGTTGCACACAAACCCAGCTCACCAATCCTTGCCCAGGACTCTTAGACAAGTGGACCTGCTTGCACCGATTTTCAGAGCTGGATTCATGTGTTCTGCCTCAAACTTCAATCTCTAATACTTCCAGACTTATGAGCTCAGCTGTGCTAGGAGCTGTTGCAAGAACTCTCAGTGATTGCAGGGACCTCACTGCTCTGTGACCATTCACCCTGAAATATTCCTGAAGTTAATTCAAGACATTACATCACCTTTTTCACACCCTGCTGATCAACTAATCAGACTAATTGTATCATCTTTTCACACCAAATATTGATTTCTTGCATGCTGGCCAACTTTGTGTGACATCTAATCTGCTGTCAAAATACAGCCATTTATCAAGTAGAAGCAAACTGCTGCCCTTTCACTCCCATCTGTTAGTGTTGGGCAAATTAGTACTCTCAACTCTCATTCCTCACCTTCAGAAAATGGTATTTCTCGCTTAATTCTTGATACGTTACAATTTCAGATGCTAGAAGGACTCATAAAGCATTAAAAAACAAAAACTACCCTGAAAAGAAAAGTTGAAGCCAATCAGTCTAAAATAAAATAACAAGGAAAGTTTACATATTATTATTTTAATGCCTACTAAAATAGGTCTGTCTCCCAAAAGAGGGAATATGCTACAAAAACTGAACCAAGTAGCCTAGGGATATCACCATTGATTTCACTGAGTCTCTGGACAGAACTGAAATTTAAAACCAAAACTTCTGAAGACTTCAATGAAATCAGAGTAAAAAAAAAAAAAAAAAAAAAAAAAAAAAAAAAAAAAAAACCACCCAAAACCACCCAACCCCCCACTTTGCTGTTTATATGCTGAACTTGAAACAGTAGTGGAAACCAGTGCTCCCAATAAATGGGTTCACTCTTGACTTTGCTTAAGAAAAAATATCTCCAATGGTCAGTCAACAGCATCAATTTGTTCAATGAGTTCAGCTACAAGTTATTGCTATGAAGCTTTAAAATTCACAACCAGTGCAAAAAAAAAAATCTTTTCTTTGCAGTGAAATGAGCAACAGTCTCTGATTGTTGGAGTACTTTTTGGATTAGGAAATCAAACATTCCTGATCTATCCTTTGACAACCAATTATTCCCACTACATAAAAATTCTTTTTTTCTGGGGAAACTACACAGTATTCTAACCAGTTGTAGAGACAACAGATCCCTGGCAATAGTCTTTGTTTTCTTACATGATGCCACAGCCTTGCATGGCTGTCTCTGAATTCTGTAATTTCTGTTCTTCCATTGTCCTGTGCCATTTACAATCTACATGAAAAGTAAAGCTTAAATCCCAGAAGCCTTGTACACCAGTATTTAGCGGCACTGTGATTTCAGCAAGAGGATGGCAAGCACAGCACATAAATCTGAACTGGAACAGCTGGAATTATGCTTTCCAAAAGGAGAGCATGATTCTACTCCAAGAAATTATCTTCTGTGGCTCAGAAAGAGGAAAAAAAGGAGAGTTTAGAGAACAGAGTAGTTTAACATCAGGGCAGAAAGAGAAGAATGAGTGATGAGTATTTATTAGAGGGCTATGCAATGTTCCAAGTCATGAGAACTGCCTTAACCAACACCATGGCTGTAAGTCAGTGCAGCTTTGAGGAGAATCTCTTCCCAGCTCAAGTGTCTGACATGGGCTTTCATCAACAATTCATTTACCTGAAGCCATTATCTCCCTCATGAATCACTCTTCCAACCTTGAAACACAGTGCCAGAGATGCTAGAGGACTGCTCAATTCATCAACTTGTTTGCCCTTTGATCCTTTCTATATGGATTGTATAGCATTTTCCATTATTTTCAAGGCAACATATAGCACTTATTAATGTTCCAGATAATTAAAATTTAAGATCTTCCTCCAAAATATTCAGAGTCTCAGAGTGACTTCCTGAAATATGTATCTTAATTGTGTTGTAGAATATTTCCACATACTGGTTTTGTAGATAGAACTCTACAGATACTGTGTTCTCTAAACAACTGCTTTTACCATTTATTTTATCTTTAGAACAGATCTGATAAGTGTGACAGACTTTTAAACCCATAAAATACATACAGGGAAACAATTTCCAAGGTCATATGGAAAAAGAAACATGAACCTTTAGAAGCCAACTAGAGTGCTGCAGCTAGAAAATCCTTTTGGTTCTGCAAGTACATCACAATTTTGTGTTTTAGAGAATACTGAATACTTACAAAGCTAAGCTATGCACAATGGATTTTTTTTTCTAATGGACCCCGTTAGCTACTTCCAAGAGCTGAAATTCTTCCATAAACTACTTCTCTGACTGCTCAGATATTTATATTATTTAACACTAACAATGTTATCACTGCAGAGCTTGAAACCCTGGCTTCAAGCAGCAACAGAAAACAGCATCCAGTGAGCTTGGTGAGGAATTTGTCTGGGACTACCTAGGCAAAAGCCAAGAAAATTCATCTTTTCCTCTGCATCTTTTCTGTGCAGATTCTGCAAAATTGAGGCAGGCAGGTAGGTAAATGTGAGGTTCTCTGTAAGCATTTGCCTTGGATTACATACCTCTAGATCACAGAATTAATAATCTTAAGATGCTCTTAAGAGCAAGACAGTAAATTAATGGCAAATATATACCACAGCCAGCTCTACATTTTTAGGTGTTTTCATTGTCTCTCATAAATCTCCCTCCTACCCTTAAATCCTAATGGCACAGAAAATAGCTTTGCTCTAGGATGCACTGCAGAACTGGTCTGTAGAGCTGGAGATTTATTTTTCAGCAGCACAGCACAGTGCCCTGGTGCTGCAGAGAAACTGGCAGCCAACACACACCAGGATGGGAGACTGCAGTAATGCAGAGCTGACTCATGAGTCCTGAAGGTCAGTAAAACTCCTCAGCTGAAACTGCATTTGGGAGGGTTACAAACCAGGGGGAGAAGGAGAGCTGCACAACATCAGACTTCTTCCATAACCCTCTTTGTCTAGAAAGAAAGAAAATTTCTTCTTTTACTTCTGGAAAACATCTTGGACCCAGGAGTTAAAATAATCTTGAGCAGAGCAGATTACTTCCCAGTATAATTTATTTAAAATAGTCCCTGCAATGTGATATTTTAACTTTGGTCAGTTGTTCAGAAGAGGAATCTCTCATATCTCAACTGTCAAATAGCCAAATAAAATCTCATTTGGGAAAAATGCTACTTCTTTCTCAATACCCATATCTCATACTTCATGGTTTATCAAACACATCATATTTCATAATTCACAGGAATGGCCAGAAGCTTAAGTGTTCTTTTGTTATACCAGGTGACCAGTATATTCACATTACAGACAACACTGTTTACTGGGCTGTTAAAAGATGCTAAGCTGATTTTTGTGTATTTTTGGCACTTTTTCCAAGGGCTGCTTTTAATGGGAAAAAACCAAACTCAACCAACCAAACTATCAGATTTATCTTAATTACTTCTTTTTAAAAAGTACAGTAGTGCCAATCTCCATTAATTAGCTTAGCATCTACCTCAAATCCAAGTATATTCCACAGGAATATTGCCACCGAGGTCAATGAGGAATGGAAAAGATTCTTTGATTATAAAGATCTGCTTTTGAAATCAAGATAGGAAACATCAGCAATTATGTTTCTCCCTCAGTGGTATTTAACCAAGTAGCCAAGACCCTTCCTGTATTTCAAAAGAATACCCAACTACCTCAGTTAAATTTAAATTTATTTTATTTCAAATGTTGCCATTGCTAAAACCTTTTTTTTTTTTTTTTTTTTTTTTTCATCCTTTTACTTTGCCTCCCTTTGCTGCAGTGCCTGGCTGTGCTGTTCAGCCCACAGCATCCTGACTGCCAGGGGAGGGAATTTTTTTTTTCTCCTTTCCTCTGCAGCACACTCTGCAGATGCTTCCTTGCCCTTCACTGCAACTCCCACTTTTATAAGGAAAATGGAGCACAGCAGCATCAGGGAAGTGATGACGTAAATTTAAAATGCGTCGCAAACGGATAAATACTGAAATGAGTACTTCAGAAAAAAATAATTCCAGAAGTTTGCCTTTTCTCTTCCCAGATATCCCTACCCCTGAATACAATTTCAGTCTTCTATATCTCCTTAGGGAGAAGTATCTGAATTTTGATCACTTCAGAAGGTTTCTGTTAATGTTCCTAAATTGCTGCAGCCTTCTTCTTACTAATGGGTTTTCATCACTACGGCAGCTGAAGCCAAACCCAAAGCTCCAATTAAAATCCTCTGGAGGATATTTCTGGTCTTGGTATCATTACCTTACGTGCAATTAAGTTTTAAGTTCATCTGCCATTCCTGTTGAAAATCTGACAAGTCAATACAACCTATAAGGGCTTCACACAGAGGGAATCCGTTCTTTCCCCAGAGCACGTTTTCTTTGCCATGTATTTATTAAAGTTTCTCAGTTTAGATATAATTTTTATTCTTCCTCCTAGTTCAAATCAGAGAGAATTTCCTTATCTTGGAAGAATGAATAATAAGGAATAATGAATGACAGATCTGTTTGCAAGCACTAAGGCTGTTCCAGGAGCCTTGCGCTGCAGATTAGACACTTTACTTTGCAGTATTTTAGAATTACTGATGTTTGAATCTTCCTATGGCCTGGGAATCGGTGTATTTTCTTGTGAAAAACCCCCACAGTTAATAATCCACCCTAATCCCTGTATTGTATTGTTTATTTTGTACCAGAAAACCCCATATGCTGTTTGTCAAAATATCTCCTTAAAAATAATTTACCTCCTGGTGCTCTTTGAAGAGCTGTGAAGTTCTTCTTTCCCAAGTAACATCACAGCTTTATTGCTATTCCCTGAACAAACCATAGAATCACCAAAGCTGTATTACAGTGCAAAAGCTGTATTTTTAAATAATTGTGTTTACTCTTGTGCACTTCGGGAAACCAGGATTCTACTGAATGTGGTATTACTATCAACAAATTCACCAGCTGTGGAATATCCCCGAGTCTCTGCAACCAACAGAAAATACAACAAAATGCTCTGTTTGTAAGCCTCTAATGAGAACCAGGTATAAGCTTTTCCCCTGGCAATTGCTCAGCTTCCTGGCTCTATAGCAAAACTTGCCCAAAGCTTTTATTCTGCTTTACATATAAACAGTGTTGCTAATCAATTTCTGGATTAAATTCACTGTCTCTTTCTAGCAGAAACTGCTTCCTTGGTCTGAAAGAACAGAGCAATTGTTCCACCCCAAGGCAGAGACAAGAGAGAAAATTGCTCTTAAAATCTTCAAAACACCTTCCTCCACTGATTCTTTGCTGGATGTGGGGAATTCTTCACTGTGATGGCTTCATACAAACTGCAAATGTAATATGAAATTGATTGCCTCTGTGTGCAAGACAGGAAAATACTATTAATTAATGCTAGATTTTACAGAGAAGAAAATGAGAAGGCACACCTGTTTCAGCACAAAGGGAACATTCTTCTGGGTTTCATTTCTGGAGTTAAAACAAGCCATAAAATAGTCCCTCCAGTCTTCGGCCTTTAATTGTTGGATGATGTGCTTAAGTACAACCAATATTATAAAGCAGAAAAAGACAATACTACCCTCTAATTAGATTATTAAAAACAGAGAGCAGGGAGAAAGCCAGCACGAATCTTCAGGAAATACAAACCCATATTCAAAAATTATGTTGCAAAGGCAATGTCTTCTAACACCTAACCTCTAAAATTTCACAAACCAATTATCCTTATCAGTGGTTGGAACTGTAACAACAAAAAACAATGCATAAACTAGAAACAGTGTTAATCCATATCCACTGATACAAGAAAAAAAAATACCACCACCAGAGACCAGAGGATTTGGTAACCAGAAATCAATGAACCAGCAAGTGTGACAGCAACAACTGGCCCTCTAAATGACAAAGTGGAGTGACTTCAGAGGCCAGTCAAGCATCAGTTTGGATGATTTTATTTCTTTACTGGTCCTGGATCCCCTCCCTATACCAACTTCGGATAAGTGAGGAACAGATCTAGTTCTGAAAACACTCATTTTAATCTTTAAATGTTTAACTTGTTAAATCTACTTCTTAGGAAGAAGCAGATGCCCCAGAAATAGCTCAGGCAGCCTCTGAGGTGAGGAGGAGATGACTCCTCCTTCAGTAATGAGAGGATCCTTTTTTTGCTTAAGCAGCCACAGCTTTTACAGGAGGAAACAGAACTCACACTTGGTGCAACAGTTCACTCCTGTATATGCAAGAACTGCTGTGGAGAAATGGGTCCTCTCTAAACAGATAAAGATCCACTAAACTTCCAGAGAGCCCTCAGCAATGCTCAGCACACACCAAAACTAGTCACTTTAAAATGAAAGCAAGCAAAATCTCACCCTGTCACAGAAAGCAGAACATTTAATTAAATATGAGCTCTGCCTTAATTTCTGTCTCTTGCAGTTAAGTCTTCTTACCTTTTACTAAATCTTCATTGTTATTTTGGTAACCCTAATCACCCTTTATGCCTCAAAAACACTTATCACTGAAAGTACCTATTACCCAGTAGGAATAGTCATACAATTTTGGCCTGGTCCTTTGTGAAACACTTGGATGGTATGATTGCTTAAACTTCCAAGTTTTATTCTTCCCTTTTTGTGCATGCTTAACTCCTGTTAATGCCAATGAGAATTATGTGCATACAACAATGAAAGATTAAACTCTTTCACTGTCTAAGGGATGCTATCAGCCCTGTGCTGCTTCAGTGAAAAAAAACCCCAAACAAACCAACCCCCAAGGATATTGCAAATACTATGGGGAGTTAATCTCATTATATGCTACTAATAGCATTTGTGGCAGTGTTTGCTTCTTAGATCAACCATAGGTGACCACCTGGTGCCTGGTAACTAGAAAGCTGCTTCCACAACACATGCACAGGCCAGGCTCTTCTTGGGAGACTAATCTGTAAGCTGCTATGGCTCCAGCCTCCTGACACTTTCTCTCCCACTGAGAACAACATGTGGTTTTATTTTCAGTTTGAATATTTTTTTAAGTGAATGACAGAGCCTTGTGGAAAAAAAAAATATATATTTTTTTAAAGAATAGTGGGTTCAAATGCAAAGATTTTTAGTTATGTATTAATATATTGTGATGTTTTCCAGGGCAAACTTCACGTGGGCTTGTCTTCTTGAGTTACCAAATAATTACATGATCAGGGTTCACCTAGTCCTTTCCAAAAGTGAAATTGTTGCAGGGCTGATTTTAAGTACTCTTCAGGAGAACCACCAGTGAAAACAAAGACATCTGCAGAAGAGAAACTAGGATACTGAAAAACACATAAGATGTCTCTTTTATTGGTCAGCATTGCCCTGTCTGTAATTATAGAAGATAAGTATTAAATTTAAAAAGGTATTTTCAACTAGGTTTTCTTAGTGTATACCAATTCAATCAGCAGTGTCATGCTGACTTGAAACAGCCAGTGACCCAGCACACAAATGAGCCTCACTGCAGATTTGAACAGAAAGGACACAATCACCAAGCAACTGTTTGCAGGCACCAACTGAATAATTAAAGCTGGCTCCATCATACAGATGACACATCATGCTGTGAAAAAAAATTACCTCTGGCAACTCATGGTTCTGCATCTGAAACCTAGAAAACTTAGGGTTAAAGCACAAAGAATGGTGATCACCAACCTTTTAAACAAATTTCATATTTCTAATTGCATCTGGCAATTGATACCAAGTAGCCTCCAGCAAAGGACTGCCAAGATGACACATTCCTAGTGTCAAAACCGAAATCTCTAAATGTGTTAGGAGAGTATTTTTAATAGAGCTGATGTGCTAATACAGGCATACAGCAATGAGGACTGCAATTAAAATACAGTTCTTTCATTTTGTGTGTTTTAAAAGATGTCTTGTATCCATATTCCACCTAGGGACACTGACAATTTATTTAAGGGGTATCTCTTGAGCAATACAAAGTGGATACTGGAGATACAAAGGTTCTGTTTAAATCAGATGATTTAGAACGGGTTTTGACCCCTCTCCCCAGCAAATTCAGGCGTTGTCTTTGCCTCTGTGCACAGACTGGAAGTGTGCTCCTGGAGTTCTCACCTGCAGCCCCAAAGGTCATACTGTTGAAATTATCTTGATGCTGTATCCTTCCCAACAAAAAAAAAGAAAAAAATGGGGAACACAAGAGCCACAAAATAGAACAGGTCTTGGAAGTTTCTTAAAGGAGAAGATCCAGATAACATTGAAAAAACACTCAGCTCCCACATAGTTGAGAATGAGGGAATGTGGTAAATTTGGTAGATAAATGGTAGTTTTTTTGGAAAAAATTAAAGTACAAATTATCTATCAATAACCAATATCTACATTTTGATTTATCTAAGCCTCAATAATTCCTGCAGGCTTTCCTCTCAAAAATTCTGCAGAATCTAAAGTGGCAGAAGTGGGGATTTTGTAGCATTTGGCAAGATTCCATGAGGATATTAAGAGGCTTAGTTGTTAATAATAGTGTGCCCTTGGACAGGCATGCACAAAAAGAGGTGTATTTCAACATACTTGGAAGAAGACCTCTAGAAAAAGCAAGAGAAAAACATTTTCCTGATTCAGATGTGATGGTGCACTACTGTGTATTTTCCAAGAACAGATGTATACACAGTAAACAAAGGAAGTCAAGTCTGAAAGAAGAATTAGGGCAGTCAAGCACTGTACAAATTCAGGATGAGTGTGCCTCAAGCTCTGTCTGTCTCACAGTGAAGAGTAAGCACTAGGTCTGCACGGGTGCCAGAGTGCAAGGAAACATCACCTTTGCTCAAAGGGTGAGGTTTCACTGTGTTACCTGAGTATTCTGTACTGCCTGCATTCCTCAACCTAAAGGCCATTTCTGGAGACCTCTTCTCCAAAGTACAGTCACTGTACAGGTTTTTATTCAGGTTTTGTTTTTTATACATAAAATTTCTGTTGTTCAGTTTATAGCTCACACTCTGCCACAGGATGTGCTCCATATCCCACTGGCCTCACTACTGTGCAGTCCTACCTAGGCTGATGAAAACCTCACCCAACCCAGATAACCTTCCTCATTTGCAAAAGAATTGGCACTGAAAGAGCTGATTTTTAAACACCCAGAAAAAGCAAATCCCCAGTGGTTATAAAAAGAGCCATTGGTTACAGTGGCTGTCCCCACATAAGCCCAGCCATGTGGCTAAATCCCATATGCTGCTACTCAGTTTTTAATAGGTCATTGGGCAAAATTTCATTCATTTTTTTATGAGGGCTAAAGTTAAGACTGAATATGACTGCTGGTAGGCATGGGGTAGGAGATTGTGTATTTCCCTAAAGAGGTTTTTATATTCACTGCACACAGCTAAGAAAGATAAAATGAAAAAATGTGTATGTTTATCCTTTCACTAGGACTGCAGTGCTGGAAACATGCATTGCTTATCCTAAAGCTGCTTGTATACAGCCAGTTAAAAGCACAGAGCCAAAAGACCCATTTACTCATCTGCATGTCATGGGGATTTTAGAAACACATTAAGATCACCCTTGAGCAGAGCAGGTGCCACCCAGACAAAAGAGGGCTTTGGTACTCTCAGGACAGTTCACATCAGGAATCCACAAGGAGGATTCCTTGGACCCATCCTCTGTGACAATCAGCAGATCTGCTGAGGTGAATTTACCTCCCCATCACTTCCAGGAAAATCCTGGTGGGCCAGACTCATGCTTTCCAGTGCTTTAGGAAATCACTAACATGGTAGGAATAAATCAGATTTAGATTGCAAATCAGTGCCTCTGACCCCCTCCCTAGCACCCCTTCATTCACACTTTGAAGGTCTCAGCAATTGCTGGATTTCCAACAGATCTTCTTTGGCCTCTTTTCTCCAAATAATGCAAGAGGGTGCCTGTGCTTTTGTTTTTAATTTAGGTGACAATGAAGTATGTGGTAGAGTCCAATCAAATTCTAAGCAAAGATAATGTCTGGCATGAGTATTAGACCCTGACAATAATATTTGATTTGTTCATCAATAAAACCCTCATAATGATATTTACAACTGAGGGAAATGTTCCTCTTTTATATGCCAAAGAATATTAAAAAAAGAAAGAATCTCCAGAAAACTGGCACACTTATTTGCAAACTGTCCTTGGACTGGTTGTTATAAAACAAAACCACGTGTTCTTTGGCATAGCTCTCATTGTTTATAGATTTAATCTATTTGCTGTTTGTGAGTATTAGATCTTGATCTGCAACTTTAAACAAATCCCTGCTGCTCACTGAGGTGAAAGCATGAGGACTTACACTTTATGTCATCAAGACATATGTTTGCTCTTATTTCAAAATATTTATAAAATATCCCATGCAACTCTCCTTTGAATTCTATTAATTGCTTTCATTTACTCAGAGATACTGGAAATTCAGTTGGCATTGCAATGTTTCATTTAATCCAAGAAACTCTCAGAAACACCTTATAATATTCAACTGAGTCAGATGAGAGTTCTTAAAATATTAAGGGCTCATTTATATCTTCAGAGCTTATGTCAGTTTTCAAGTCATATGAATTGTATATGCACACCAAGTGCATGGGAAGGATATGTTCATGAGCAAAAAAATCAACTTAAGTCTGACCTTAAGTTCTAATTACACTGATGCCGTCCTCTTTTCCATTATTTGACTTCTGTGTATTAACATTCCTATGTATTAACATACCTATGAGACAGTGCTTCACTCTCATTTTCTCTCAATGTTGATCTACACCAACATTAATATGCTCACATTTTTTCCTACCCATTACAAGTATCTGAGTACTACCTACTCCACCAATATCAGACTTATTCTATGTGCCATTCTTCATCCATACGCATATTTACAGTTTCTAGAGTGCCCTCTTTTCTCTTATTTTCACCTCCAAGAAAATTATTCCTTTCTTATCTCACCATCAGATAATATATTAAACAATAGGCTCATCTAAATTTAAATTATGGATTGTAGTACGACTCCACAGTTTGTGTGGCAGTGAATTCTAAACCCTTCTGAATGACAAAAGATCTTAATCCTGGCTCTGAGCAACTTAATTCCAGTGTTTGAATCTTTCCTGTTCATAAAGCCAAGATGTGAACACCGGCCAGACAAACTGCACCACTGAGGTATAATCTGATGGCTGGCAAGGATCTGTCTTCACTTGGCCAAATCCACTGCTGGATACATCAGTGGTGGAACTACAGGGAAAGGAGGGAAATAGGAAAGCAGATCTCCTGGGAAGGATTGGCTCTCTGACCTTATGATGAGGATGAGACATCCCATCCCACTTCACACCATGGAATTTTACCTCCTTTGCATCACAAAATGCAAATAATATGTTTGTGGTGATTAATTACAGAACTGCCCTCACTTCTTTGCTCATTCCTTCCTCTTCTTGATCTTTGCCTCCTTTCTGTCCAAACTGTAATTTCCAGGGGCAGGAGCTCACATGGGAGATAAGTGAGCTGACACAAACATGTGATATAAACAAATAACACAAAAGCAGCATGAGCTGCCCACGTGCCCAGCCTGCACTAGGGGTGCTGAGGCTAAGGAGACATCTGGGACATTTTGTGTCTTCAGGCCCCCCAGAGAAGTGGACAAGGGCAGTATCAGCACATCAGACCACAGCTGTGGACAGGGTAAGTGTTCATGCCCCAGCTGTGGAGACCTTCTTCCTTTCATCCCATTCCAGAATACAATAAGGGAAAGCAGACGTTTGTGAAAATGTACCTGACAAAACCAGTCTTACATTAGATGGGAAACAATGCTTTTCTGGTAATAAAAAGCTTTTAAATTGAATTTTTTTTTTACACCATTTGAATTTGGAAATTGGGGGGAGAGGGCAGGTGACAAAAAAGACATGTAAAATCTTAACGGGCTTGCCTTCATCTGAAAAATCCTGCACATAAAAAAAAAATAAGACATTTTATCAAAATGTGAATTCTACTGAAAGACCATTTTTAATTAAAATATGTTTAGCTAAAACCTTTGAGCAGTTTTGCAATCTTTATTTTCAGTAACAAAGGTCGAAATTACACTTCTGGTTTCCTCCAAGTAAGTGTGCCTTCCAGCTCACTCCCTGAGCTCCTGGGAGCACTTGCTTGCTTTATCTCTGACAAAGCCCCTCCAGGCCACAAGGACAGGAGGCCAGTCCCAGTGTGTGCCACATTTACATTTGGAGTGAGTGTCTCACAGCTGCAGCTGCTGGCCAGTCCTTTCTGTCATTATTTGCATTTCAAACAGGATCAATGGAAGCAATGAACTACAAAACAAACTGAAGTTCTACAGAGAAAACTAATGCCTTTTTTTCATTCTGAATCAGCTGCCAGAATACTGAAAGACTGAAAACTTGGTAAGACTAAGTTTTCAGTCCCTAATGCAGAGTACCATACCAGGTGAGACCAACAGTACTTATCTGTCAAAAAATTGTAATTTAAAAACTTCTACAGCTGTTGGTAACCTAGTTCTTAACAGGTAATCACCTATGTGATTAAAGCCTAGCTTAAATACTTTGAACTATTCAAAAAAATAGTGTAATATAAAAGAAATTGAGGCTAAATAACTCTTTCCATTTTCTTTCCCCAATTCCTTATGCTGCTCTATGTTTCACATGCTATAAAAGTCTGCATTTCCTGCCTGGAATTTTGATTTGTGATTCCCAGACTAAAAACTATCTCAGCCCTATTGCCATATCCTTTAGGTCATTTCTCACTTGCATTGATCCACAGTTTTGAAAACTTGCTTAGGAGGCCAGTGTCACAGCAGAGAAACTGCAGGCAGTTATAAATCTAGATATAAATCTGTAGGGAAATGGGAAAGGCAGGAAAGTCAGAGGGAACACCCCATAACAGTCTCAAGTGTCTAACATTTAATCCTGTTCATTCTCCTCTGCTTCCAAGCAGCACTGTCATCCATGCCCTGCTGTACTTCCAAGTGATATATATCATGTCTAAATACTAGAGAACATTTCTGACAAAAAAAATCCCCAAGCCACAGCTATTCCCTGGTGAGCAGGGCAGTAAGGGAGCACTGGGATGTGAATTGGCCACACTGATCCTGTGGGTATGACATCAGACCTCTAAAGCTGATGGCTGGGGCACTAATAGCAAGAGTACTTTGTTTCTTAATGGACCTCTGGGTTCCTCAGCACACCCTGAGTACAAATAGTTCAGCATTAGCCCTTCCCTTGACTCCTTCCCTTTTTCTCCTCTCTACAGAGCTGACAAGTGGTAGATAAATAAGCTTTGTAGAAAGTGGCACTAACAAGGTAATTATTTTACCTTCCAGTCTTTGATAGCAAAAGTTCCAAGGATTGCTAGATCCTACAGGGACTCATCTCTTTATAGATCTCTTACAAAGACGTCTGGATGCACTTGGAACTGTGTCTTGGACTCAGCCAGACACAAAATCCAGGTTCTGTCCACAGAACATCTCTTGACATATTGCAGAATAGTTTGTCCATGACAAATTAATTCCTACCCAGAAGCAATTTGTTTTCTGCCTACTTAGAATCTCCCTGGCTATAATTTGTTGGGTTTTGTTGTATTTTCTGTGTGCTGTGAAAAAAGTTGTCAAACAGCTTCACTTCAAATAAGGCAATGTCTGTTCACTGTTTACATTTCTGCTTGTAAAGTTGTTTAATGAGCATTTAGGAAATAATTGCATTTTATAACTTGTATGCAACTGGATCTTTGTTCCAGTTATAGCCATTGTACATGATTTGCAATAAAACAACAAAAGTACTAGAGAAGATTATAGAAGCATAGAAGAATGTCAGATTATAGAGTCATAGAATGGTTTGGGTTGAAAGGACCTTAGAGATCACTTCTTCCCAATCCCTCTGCCATGGGCAGGGACACTTTTTGCTAGACCAGGTGCTCAGGGCTCCATCCAGTCCAGCCTCAACCACCTCCAAGGATGGGGCATCCACAACTTCTCTGCAACCTGTTCCACTCTCACAACAAAGAACCTCCTGCCAATATTTAATCTAAACCTACTCTCTCTTATATTGAATCCATTCCCCATTTTCATGTGCTCTTGCATTCTTTGTGAAAAGTTCCTGGCATTCCTTCTTGCGTGCTCTTGTTAAAAGTCCCTCTCCATCTTCCTTGCAGGTACTCAGAGGCCTCAATTAGGTCATCCTGAAGCCTTCTCTTTTCCAGGCTGAACAAACCCAATTCTCTCAAGGGAGGTTTTCTATTCCTTTGGTTGTCTTGATGACCTCCTCTGGACTTGCTTCCAAAAGGCTGTTCCAATAAAAATTCTAAGAAATGCCCTTCTTTTGCTAAGGATCTCAGAGCTGGGTGCAGTACTCCGCATGGGATCTCACCTGGATGGAGTAGAGGGGCAGAATCTCCTCCTTCAATAATTATACAGAAATAATTTGACTGTGTACATTTCTCATGGACCATCTATCACATGCTGGAAGCCAAAGAAACATCCTATGTTGCAGAATAAAGGCAGATCCAACTGGCTTTTAGACATTTTCTTCACTGACTTCAGTGAAGTGAAGAAACTCACTGGATTAATTAAAAAAAAATCTAGAAAATGTCTTAAATAAAGGATTTTTCACACCGCCAAAAGTATTTTAACTTGCTCATTAGCAAGCCCAAACAAACTTAATGTTGACAGATTTTAAATGAATTAATATATTTATTCACTGTGCACTACAATGTGAATTTTCTTTTGACTTCAAGAGTAAGTTAATTGTGATTGGATTGTTGGAATATTGTGAATTCAGACATAAATTATTCATCCTCTCTCATATACTTCTATATCCCACTGCAAGTTACATGGAAATTGTCCTTGTGGCACAGATTCATCTCATGTAAGTTGGCACAGCAGCAGTAGGCTCACATCCTGTGTTTAGCCTGCACTTAGAAGAGGCCCAAAAAATTCTGCTTGAGAATGTCTTTAGCAACTAACAGCTCCTGTGGACTGAGT